>NW_006159858.1:5645378-5669670 GCF_000334495.1 Tupaia belangeri chinensis
GGTTAAGGATGCTGGACTCCCACATTACTGACTGCAGTTTGAGTCCTGGACCTAGCAGCTCGCTTTCTCACCTTCCTTCCCTCCCTCTCTCTCTCACTCTCATTCTGTCCCTCTCTGGTTAAATTTAAATAAATAAATAAATTTAATAAAAAAAAAAAGGAGGTTTTTGCCTTAGGGCACATGCGCTCACCAGAGAGACAGAGACAGAGACAGAGAGAGGGAAAGTAAGAAACCCCCCCCAGGGGGATAGCCATACCACAATCCCTTCTCCTCCATTCTCCTCCTGGAATTTTTGGCACGTGTGCACACACTTGCAGCATGAGTTTTGAGCCATTGAGTCTGAGACTCAAACTGTGGTCAGCCATGTGGGAGTCCAGCAACATAACCACTACGCCATCTGCTGGCCTCATACATTAATTTTAAAGGATATATATTTGTCCAATAATTTTATTTTTCAGTTATCTTTTTTCTTTTGTTTAAGGTTTTTGCCATGGAGCATATGTGCTTACCAGAAAGAGACTGAGAAAGTGAGAAATCACCCCCAAAAGGGGATGGCCATGTCACAATTCCTTCTGATTTTCCTTTCGGGATTTTGGGCACACGCACACACATGTACCTGGCATGAGTTTCAAGCCAGCAGCTCCAGCATTTAAACCGTGGTCAGCTATGAGGGAGTCTAGCTCCTTAACTACTATGCCATTACACTAACTGCTGGTCCCCTTGACCTGCTGAAACCTCGTCCAGTAATTTTTAACTTATTTCTTAAAATGTGTATTCACAGAGCTATAAAGTATGAAATGATGCTGTACTGCATAAAGTATAGAATAATGCTGTGTTGCACAGCTTTGCTGCATAATAAGACTTTTGACTTTTTTTTTAAAAAATAATTTGGTACATTTTAAAGCATTAAATAAATAACCCTAAAATTGAAACCAGTTTTGGGTTGCCATCTAAAAATGTAAAGCTCAGATTTTAGTCTTTTATTTATTTTTTTTGATCACATGCAGAAACCTTCCTTTTCAAAGATTTAGTATGTTCACGTTATAGGCACTTGGTATTAAAATTTCCTTGCAGATTGTCTTAAATCTGATTAAAACCCATAGATGTATATAAATACTATAAAACTATCTTATTGCTGATAATGTTTTTTCTTCTCTGGGGTGAGATGAGAACTCAGTTAACCATGTAATTGTTTGGGTGAAAAACTGCTTGTGTTTCTCCTGAGTGCTGTGTAATAGCCTACAGAGAACGTAATTGCATAAAAGGGAATTCTTTTACATTTCACATGGATGTGCACCTCCAATTCGATATTGCCTGATAGGATCATATTGAGGCCAGAAAACTGTTGATAACTATTGAAATTCCCCTCAAGGTAAAACATCTTCATGAAGAAGGAAGACTTTGTTATTTAGTGGTTTCACATTTAGTAGTTTGTCAGCATCTGGTGTAAAACCAGGAAGAGGGGTAAATATTGCAGAAGCTGCCATTGTGTGGATGTAAAACAGGTTGGCCTTGTTCTTTGGGTGCCATAGATATTTTTTCTCTAAATTAAAGTATAAATGAGAAAATAAATACAGTAACATTACATATTGACACTCTTAATAATGTTGAGACCACTACAACCAGTCGCTTACACAGTGGTTAAGGGAACCAGATCCCTCTTGGCTGAGTGTGCTTTGAATCTTGGCCTTGGTAGCTTAAAAACATGCCCAGCATGTGTGGATATATGCCCAAAATCCTGACAGGAAAGAGGAACTGACAGAAAAAGACTGTGGTATGACCGCATCCCACTGGAGAGTGCTCGCTCTCTTTCTTTCTCTTGCAAGCATACATGTCCTCTGGTAGTTTAAAAACAAAAAACATTTGGGGGACCAGCAGGTGGTGTGGTGGTTAAGGCGCTGGACATTCCCACATGGCTAACCGTAGTTCGAGTCCAAGATCTAGTGGTTTGCTTTCTTACTTTTCCTCTCTCTCTCAATCTCTTTCTCTCTCTGGTCAAATTAAAACAAATGATGCATGAATAAATAAAATAAAGTAATTCTTTAAAAACACATGAAAGTTGAGACCAGCAGTTAGCGTAATGGCTATGTCTCTGAACTCCCATGTAGTCGACCGTGTTTCGAGTCCCAGACCCGGGGCTTAAACTCATGCCGGGCCCATGTACATGCGTGCCCAGGATCCCGGGAGGAGAATGGAGGAGAATGGAGGAGAAGAGATTGTGGCGTGGCCATCTCCCCTGGGGGGTGATTTCTCGCTTTCTGTCTCTGTGTCTCTTTGTCTTTCTGGAGAGCGCACATGCTCTATAGCAAAAAACCTCTCAAAAAAACCCCACTAAAGTTGAGAGGTTGATGTAATTTGAAAGGGAGTTTGAGCATATTTTTAAAAAGAATTATTTCTTTAATTACACATCAATGTTTATTGCGGCATAATTCACAATTGCTAAGACATGGAACCAACCCAAATGCCCACGAACAGATGAATGGATTGAAAAACTATGACACATATACTCTATGGAACACTACTCAGCCATAAAAAAACAAGATCCTGGCTTTTGACAGAAAGTGGATAAATATGGAAGATTTACTGCTGATTGAAGCAAGCCAGGCTATGAAGGAGAGATATTGTATGTCCCCACTTAATAAATACCGACTTTCCGCACTATATGACCGAAGCTGAATGACTAAAGGATATAGAAACACAGTAAATGATTGTGAATACCAGATATCGTGTGGGAAGAGCATGGGAGAAGGAATAGAGTCTGAGGAAGGACATTAACGAGAAAAATGGAGAGGCAAAGCATTAATGGGACAGAGAAATGGGGTATTATCTGTTGAAGTTTATAGCATTATCAACTGGACTGGGGAGAAATGTAAACGTGTTGGAATATTCACTTTGCAAACTAAATGACGTGATTGAATGTATATAAGAACTTGAAATAAAATAAGATAAAAAATAATAAAGAATTATTTATTTTACTTATTATTTTTAAAATTTTTATTTATCGTTATTGTTATTTCACATGAGTTTTTGCCAGAGAAAGACCGGCAGAGAGAGAGAGAGAGGGTGAGGGAGCAAGCTGCCAGGTCCAGGATTCAAACCATGGTCAGCCATGTGGGAATTCCAGTGCCTTAACCAGCATGTCAGCAGCTGGCCCCTTATTATTTCGAAATTTGACCAGAGAGAGACAGAGAAAGACAAAAGGAAAGTGAGAAAGCAAGCAGCCAGGTCTGGGGCTTGAAGCACAGCTGACCATGTGAGAGTCCAGCGCCTTTATCCCCACATAACCTGCCAGTCCTAAGACTGAACATTTTTGAGCAGAAGCGTAATGATGAAAACAACTTACGGGTATCATAAGCCGTGGTGCGCAGGAGAAATCTGAGAGGTCTGGAGTAAATGAGTTTGCATTCTAGATGTTGTAAGATAAACACCATAAACAGTTCAGTTTTACGACATTTATTTATTACGGCCCGTACTATCATTGTACTATGTGCTTTACCTTAATTTTCCCATTTAAGGATAGAGTTACTAGGATGATCTATATTAGAAGAATCCCAAGGACAGTGCCTCTTCTTTTAGCAGAAGGAATTGACAGTTTCTTAATACAGCCTTGTGACTAGTCTTTTAAGGTATATTCACAAATGGTCAAATTTAAAGTATACTGATAGTGGCTCTGAACAGCTAAGTGAAGTTTACAGGGTAAGACATTAGGATTTCCTCTTGGCCTTGACTTGTTCAGCTTTTTTTTTTTTTTTTTTTTTTTTTTTTTTTAAATTTAACTCTGTTTACTATTATTTTTCAATTTGATCAGAAAGAGAAAGGGAAAGTGAGAAAGCAAGCTGTCAGGTCCGAGATTCGAACCGCAGTAGCCATGTGGGAGTCTAGCACTTTTAACCATCATGCCAACTGCTGTCCCCTTTTAAAATTTTAATTTGCAGGGACCAGCAGTTAGCATAATGGCTATGTCGCTGGACTCCCACATAGACGACCGCGATTCACATCCTGGACCCGGTGGCTTAAAATTCACGCGAGGTGCGTGTGCGTGCGTTCCCAAGATCCCGAGAGGAGTGCGGAGGAGAAGGGATTGTGGCGTGGCCATCTCCCTCTGGGGGGTGATTTCTTGCTTTCTGTCTCTCTGTCTCTCTCTGTCTGTCTGGTGAGCGCACGCGCCCTATAGCAAAAACCTCTCCCCCCCAAAAAAAATTTAATTTGCAATAGGGCATGTATACTTATAGGGGTGGGGAAAAAGAGAGAGAGAGAAAGAATATGAAAAAGCACCCCCCAATGTGACTAGGTCATGCTGTAATTCTTTCTTCATGTCTCCATCCTGTCAGGAATTTGGGCATGCAGGCCTATGAACTCAGTGTTTCTCAAGCTGCCAGGTCTGGGATTTGAACCATGTGGTCAGCCATATAGGCTCCTTAACAACCAAGCCACAGAGTTGGCTCCTTCTTTTAACTTTTTTTTAAACTTTATTATCTTTTTTTTTTTGGAGAGGTTTTTGCTATAGGGCGTGTGTGCTCGCCAGACAGACAGAGAGAGACAGAGAGACAGAAAGCAAGAAATCACCCCCCAGGGGGGATGGCCACGCCGCAATCCCTTCTCCTCCATTCTCCTCTCGGGATCTTGGGCACGCACGCACATGCGCCTGACGTGAGTTTAAGCCACCGGGTCTGGGACTCGAACCATGGTTGACTACGTGTGAGTCCAGCGACACAGTCATTACGCTAACTGCTGGTCCCTAAACTTTAAATCTTGAATTTATATGGTATTTATGTTTGTGTCATGTTCTAACTTAACTGTTTTCCAACTGTCATCCAGTTGTTATAGCACTTTTTACTTCTCTTTGAAATGTTGCTTACCTTTATCACATGTTTAATTATTACATTTACTAGGATTGCTGTTTTTACTTTTTTATACTATGCTGTAATTTTATTTACTCTATATATGCTTTTTTCACTTATAGCCACACTTTTTTAAAAAGAATTATTTAATTTTATTTATTTATTTTAATTTTACCAGAGAGGGAGAAGGCAAGAGAGAGAGAGAGAGAGAGAGAGAGAGCAAGCAAACCACTACACCAGGTCTGGGACTTGAACAGTGGTTGGTCATGTGGGAGTCCAGTGTCCTTAACCACCATGCCATCTGCTGGCCCTAGAACCACAAGTTTTCTCCCTGAATAGTCTTTTTCGAAAATGTCCCAGTTACTCTATTTTTTTTTTTGTATTTATTTTAATAGATGAACTTTAGAATTAGGTTGTCAGGTTACTAAAAACTTGTATTGGGATTATTGTCTAGTGTCCTTTTTGTTTTGAATATGGACCACTGAGTTCAGTTTGGGATTCATCCTTCAAGGATTGTGAAGGCTCTGGAAGGAAATAGCTACCTGTAAGGGTAAGAACTGGATTCATGGTTGGTACTGTGGTGTGGCTTCTGAGATGCTAGGTTCTGATGGTGACTACGGTTAGAATTCCTAACCCAGTTAGCCTGGGACTTGCTGTACATGTGCATGAGTGCCGGGTTGACTGGAGGAAAGGGATGATGGTGGTGTGACCAGACACTGTGGAGGGTTTCTTCTCTCTTTCTCTCTCTCTCTCCTTCATGCATTCACATTAGCTCCATTATGAATAAAGAAAAGACATTGTTAAAGTCCTTGGATTTGGGGCCAGCATTTGGTGTGGTAAAGGTGTTGGACTCCCACGTGGCCAGCTGCAGCTTGAGTCCCAGACCTGGTGGCTTGAATATCACACCAGATGCGGGACCAGCAGATGGCGTAATGGTTATATCACTGGAGTCCCACATACTCTACTGCAGTTGTAGTCCTGGACCCAGCAGCTTAAAATTCATGCTGGGTGTGTGAGTGCCCAAGATCCCAAAGGGATAATGGAGGAAAAGGGGCAATTTCTCACTTTCTGTTTCTCTGTGCCTCTTTTTCTGGTAAGTGCGTGTGCCCTATAGCAAAAATCTCTCTTGAAAAAAAAAAAAAGAAAATAATGCAAGAGAGGAAAAGTGAGAAAGCAAGTCTCCAGGTCTGTGACTCGAATCATGGTTGGCCAGGTGGGAATCCAGCACCCTTCACCACCATCCCACCTGCTAGCTCCTACAGTTGTGTCTATAAGGCTCAGCTAGAAAATGGTTTTAAAGACAGGGTCTCATTGTGTCACAATCTTCTTACATTAGGCTCCCTGTGTCACTGGAATTACAGGTACCCAAGTGTGTGTGTGTGTGTGTGTGTATGTGTTCAAAATCCTGAGGGGAGGGGCTGGCAGATGGTGTGGTGGTTAAGGATGTTAGACTCCCTCATAGCTGACTGCGGTTCAAGTCATGGACCTGGCAGCTTGCTTTCTCACTTTCTCTCTCATTTTCTTGCTCTGTCCCTCTCTGGTCAAATTAAAATAGATAAATAAATAAATAAAGTTAAATAAAATAATTCTTTAAACAAAATAAAAAATCCTGAGGGGAGAATGGAGGAGTAGGGATTACAGGGTGTCCATGACCCCTAAGGGTTGCTTTCTCACTCTCAGTGCCAAGTGCACACGCCCTATAGCAAAATTACACAAAAAAATCATGTCTGAGGTGTTCTCCAATTTTCACATTCCATAATTCTGTGAACTGTACAGTGAAGAACAATGGATGCAATAAATTGTTTTTCAGCCTTGAGAAGAAAAAGAAAACCTACTCATAATGAATGCCTTTAAGTACTGAAGAGTTGCTTCAGTTGAAAAGTAATTAACCTTTCTTTTTAAAGCAAAAAGAGGTTATGCAATGAATATTCAATAGGCATTATTAGCATCTATGTGCCAAACACTGTGTTTATAGAGCTGAAATAAACAGAAGTGTGGTTTAGTATCTGGTAATGGGAAATAAAAACATTTTACATTTTAAAAATCAAAACTGTGTGTAATTGCCACCTCTATGACTTTTAATTACATTTAAGTTTGTTCCCTAACCCTTGGTTTTTGAGGGCGTAAATGGAGATAATGAAATCTACTTTGCGATATTTATTGTGAGAATTAATTTATGTGAAATGTTCAACGAATGCCTGGCACATGGTAGGCACTGAGTACATGTTATCCTTACCACTCCTCCCTTCATTGTCTGAGGGGACAAAAAATGATATACTTGAGGATTTTTACTTACTGAGAAATTTTATTTGTGAAAATAAAATCCAAAAAAGAGAGAAAAATACCTTAACAAAAGTAGCATAAAAGCAACACAGAGCCCAACAAGGTATTCTTTGTACCAGTGTCTTAGATAACAATAATCAGAACATACAGATAATGAATATAAATGGGAGGTTCTTATGGGTGTGTGCAATATTACGTAATTTACATGTAAATACCACCAGCTTCTGAGGTGCTCAAGGCAGCAACCTGATCAACAGCCCTGATCCTCTCTCCATTAACTTCAATATTCAATAATTCACCAACTCCTATTGATTTTACCTCCTAAATATTTATTACTCCGTCCAATTCTTTGCATCTGCTCTCCCTGCAGATCACCATCAATTCTTATCTGGATTGATTTAATAGTCTTCAAACTAGTCTCTGCCTTCAGCATTGTTTTCTGTTCTTTTTCCATAATGAGTCCACCCTAAATTTGAGGAGTGAGTAAGTGAACACTTTGGATTTTCCAAGATAGGAGAGAAGTCATTCAGTATGTAATGAATTATATGTAATTTGCCTTTCGTTTGACGCATCTGAGTCTGAAATGGGCAGCAACTTGTTCTTATATAGGAGATCAGGCTCGTGATTAATGAAAAATGATTACATAGCCAGTTATGTGATAAAGCAAGGACTATTAAATGATATACAGAAGTAATGTTTTTTTTCTTTTCATTTTCAGAGAGTAAAAGAAAGCACCCTCCAGTAAGTCCTGGTCATGTCACAATCCTTTTTCCTTCATTTCTCCATCCCATCTGGATTTTGGGCAAACAGGTGCCCTGCAAAGCCACCAGGGCTGATTTGAATCACGGTCGGTCATATGGGAGCTGGCTCCCTGTGTACAGTGCTTAACCACCGCGTTATGGCTTGGGTCTTAGAAGTAATGATTTTTGAAGGTAAGATGTGCTTATCTTAGATGATACTTAAAAGGGGCTCATAACTTTTAAAACATTGGAATAAATTTTAAAATATGTATTTTCAAAGTTTTTTTGTGGTAGGGAGACTACATATGTGTGCCAGTGCTTGAGAGAGGGAGAAGTGTGCTGGGGGCACCTCGACAGGGTCTCTATCACACTGTGATCCCCTTTCTGGAGCCCTCCAACTTCTCAGGACTCTGAGTATCCAAGCTCATGTCTGGTATGTTTTCTACCTGAGCTGGGATCTGAATCCATGTTTGGCATGTAGCTTCCAGCACTGCAATTCAATTTGCTACCAACTGTTATCACCAGGCAGGTGAGCCTGGGATAAACTTACAAAAGACTTTCAAGATGTAGTATAACTTCACGACTTCATAAATAGGTATATTTGAAATGCAGGGCCAGCAGGTGGTGTGGTGGTTAAGGTGCTGGACTCCCACATGACTGACCATGGTTCAAGTCCTGGACCTGGTGGCTTACTTCCTCTCTCTGTCTGTTTCCCCCCGGTGAGTGCCCATGCCCTGTAGCAAATTTAAAAAATAAAATAATGATAAATAAAATGAAATAATTTTTAGAAAAAAAAGAAATATATAATTAAAAATCTTATGCTGGAGTTCTTGAAATAAGTCTGTTGTCTCAGAGGCAGTGTATTTATGTTTATATGGAGAAGTTCTCAAGAAACATGACTTGTTACAACTGTCACTCTTTATATTATCAAATCAATTGATCTAGTAAGTTCAAAATGAACAGATTTAAATTAATTACCTTTATCAATTTATACAATTTTGGGAATAGAGTAGTATTTTCATGAGGTACACAGTTCTGTCATTGATCCTAGTAACTATATACCCTTCTATAGATTTTTATAGTTGTTTTCCTTTTGGTTAACCAATCTTGGTAGCAGCCTAAGTGTTTATGTGTTTCCATCTGTAGATTCTGCTGAGTGTTCATTTTCACTTGGTGGAGATTCCCAAATGCCAGAAATTGGGTTGGCCAGGTGGGAATCCAGCGCCCTTAACCACCATGCCACCTACCCACCCCCTTAGATAATTTCTAAGAGGACAAACCTGTGGCATGGTGATTAAGGCAGCTGGATCCCACATGGCCGACTGTGGTTCAAGTCCTGGACCTGGCAGCTTGAAAACACACTAGGGGTGTGTGTGTGTGTGTGTGTGTGTGTGTGTATGTGTTCAAAATCCTGAGGGGAGGGGCTGGCAGATGGTGTGGTGGTTAAGGATGTTAGACTCCCTCATAGCTGACTGCGGTTCAAGTCATGGACCTGGCAGCTTGCTTTCTCACTTTCTCTCTCATTTTCTTGCTCTGTCCCTCTCTGGTCAAATTAAAATAGATAAATAAATAAATAAAGTTAAATAAAATAATTCTTTAAACAAAATAAAAAATCCTGAGGGGAGAATGGAGGAGTAGGGATTACAGGGTGTCCATGACCCCTAAGGGTTGCTTTCTCACTCTCAGTGCCAAGTGCACACGCCCTATAGCAAAATTACACAAAAAAATCATGTCTGAGGTGTTCTCCAATTTTCACATTCCATAATTCTGTGAACTGTACAGTGAAGAACAATGGATGCAATAAATTGTTTTTCAGCCTTGAGAAGAAAAAGAAAACCTACTCATAATGAATGCCTTTAAGTACTGAAGAGTTGCTTCAGTTGAAAAGTAATTAACCTTTCTTTTTAAAGCAAAAAGAGGTTATGCAATGAATATTCAATAGGCATTATTAGCATCTATGTGCCAAACACTGTGTTTATAGAGCTGAAATAAACAGAAGTGTGGTTTAGTATCTGGTAATGGGAAATAAAAACATTTTACATTTTAAAAATCAAAACTGTGTGTAATTGCCACCTCTATGACTTTTAATTACATTTAAGTTTGTTCCCTAACCCTTGGTTTTTGAGGGCGTAAATGGAGATAATGAAATCTACTTTGCGATATTTATTGTGAGAATTAATTTATGTGAAATGTTCAACGAATGCCTGGCACATGGTAGGCACTGAGTACATGTTATCCTTACCACTCCTCCCTTCATTGTCTGAGGGGACAAAAAATGATATACTTGAGGATTTTTACTTACTGAGAAATTTTATTTGTGAAAATAAAATCCAAAAAAGAGAGAAAAATACCTTAACAAAAGTAGCATAAAAGCAACACAGAGCCCAACAAGGTATTCTTTGTACCAGTGTCTTAGATAACAATAATCAGAACATACAGATAATGAATATAAATGGGAGGTTCTTATGGGTGTGTGCAATATTACGTAATTTACATGTAAATACCACCAGCTTCTGAGGTGCTCAAGGCAGCAACCTGATCAACAGCCCTGATCCTCTCTCCATTAACTTCAATATTCAATAATTCACCAACTCCTATTGATTTTACCTCCTAAATATTTATTACTCCGTCCAATTCTTTGCATCTGCTCTCCCTGCAGATCACCATCAATTCTTATCTGGATTGATTTAATAGTCTTCAAACTAGTCTCTGCCTTCAGCATTGTTTTCTGTTCTTTTTCCATAATGAGTCCACCCTAAATTTGAGGAGTGAGTAAGTGAACACTTTGGATTTTCCAAGATAGGAGAGAAGTCATTCAGTATGTAATGAATTATATGTAATTTGCCTTTCGTTTGACGCATCTGAGTCTGAAATGGGCAGCAACTTGTTCTTATATAGGAGATCAGGCTCGTGATTAATGAAAAATGATTACATAGCCAGTTATGTGATAAAGCAAGGACTATTAAATGATATACAGAAGTAATGTTTTTTTTCTTTTCATTTTCAGAGAGTAAAAGAAAGCACCCTCCAGTAAGTCCTGGTCATGTCACAATCCTTTTTCCTTCATTTCTCCATCCCATCTGGATTTTGGGCAAACAGGTGCCCTGCAAAGCCACCAGGGCTGATTTGAATCACGGTCGGTCATATGGGAGCTGGCTCCCTGTGTACAGTGCTTAACCACCGCGTTATGGCTTGGGTCTTAGAAGTAATGATTTTTGAAGGTAAGATGTGCTTATCTTAGATGATACTTAAAAGGGGCTCATAACTTTTAAAACATTGGAATAAATTTTAAAATATGTATTTTCAAAGTTTTTTTGTGGTAGGGAGACTACATATGTGTGCCAGTGCTTGAGAGAGGGAGAAGTGTGCTGGGGGCACCTCGACAGGGTCTCTATCACACTGTGATCCCCTTTCTGGAGCCCTCCAACTTCTCAGGACTCTGAGTATCCAAGCTCATGTCTGGTATGTTTTCTACCTGAGCTGGGATCTGAATCCATGTTTGGCATGTAGCTTCCAGCACTGCAATTCAATTTGCTACCAACTGTTATCACCAGGCAGGTGAGCCTGGGATAAACTTACAAAAGACTTTCAAGATGTAGTATAACTTCACGACTTCATAAATAGGTATATTTGAAATGCAGGGCCAGCAGGTGGTGTGGTGGTTAAGGTGCTGGACTCCCACATGACTGACCATGGTTCAAGTCCTGGACCTGGTGGCTTACTTCCTCTCTCTGTCTGTTTCCCCCCGGTGAGTGCCCATGCCCTGTAGCAAATTTAAAAAATAAAATAATGATAAATAAAATGAAATAATTTTTAGAAAAAAAAGAAATATATAATTAAAAATCTTATGCTGGAGTTCTTGAAATAAGTCTGTTGTCTCAGAGGCAGTGTATTTATGTTTATATGGAGAAGTTCTCAAGAAACATGACTTGTTACAACTGTCACTCTTTATATTATCAAATCAATTGATCTAGTAAGTTCAAAATGAACAGATTTAAATTAATTACCTTTATCAATTTATACAATTTTGGGAATAGAGTAGTATTTTCATGAGGTACACAGTTCTGTCATTGATCCTAGAAACTATATACCCTTCTATAGATTTTTATAGTTGTTTTCCTTTTGGTTAACCAATCTTGGTAGCAGCCTAAGTGTTTATGTGTTTCCATCTGTAGATTCTGCTGAGTGTTCATTTTCACTTGGTGGAGATTCCCAAATGCCAGAAATTGGAATCATAGGCCTTCAGAGCCAGCAGGGTAATTTCAGAGATATCACCTGAGAACTCGTTAAAAATATAAATTGGGCCAGACCAATTAAATCAGATTGTCTGGGATTGGGGCCCAGCAATCTGTTTTAAGAGTCCCGTAGGTGATTTCAAGCCCCCTAGAGTTTGAGAACTACTGACCTGAATTTAACCCTTTGGTTTTTCAATAAAGAAACTGAAGTCTGAAAAGAGTATTACAAATTAATTAGAGAAAGTACTAGAATCTTTTCTCTGTAATTCCTAGGTTGATGAATCATTCCTTAGGGACATTTTCTTAAGGGCTACTTACTAAGCAGTATTTTAAAAAACGCCAGGTAGGAGTTAAGTATAATGGCAAAAGTTTGCCATTTAAATCATTTGATGGGATTCTTAAAATTCAATAACAGTATTTTTGATTCAGTGACTTTCAGTCTGAAAGAAAAGTTTGCTTGATCTAATATTTGTTTAATTCACTCTGTTATTCACATGCATCCTTCACTGAAGGAAGTTTCTGTGCTATTTAAGTAGCTATCTCATTCCATCACTCCTGCTCTCAAACCAATGAATCTCCTGGGATCAGCAGATGGCATAACGGTTACGTCACCAGACTCCCACGTAGTCCACCGTGGTTCAAGTCCTGGAACTGGTGGCTTAAAACTCACAGTGGGTAGGTGTGTGTGCATACCCAGAATCCAGAGAGAATGGTGGAGAAGAGATTGCAGCATGGCCATTGCCCCTGAGGGGTGATTTCTCCTTTTTTGTCTCTTTGTCTGTGTCTCTCCTGCGAGTGCATAAGCCCTATAGCAAAAATCTCTGTAATAATAATAATAATAATAAAAATCTAATGATCCTCTAAAGTTTGACCTTACAGCTTTCTTTTCTTTTCTTTTTTTTTTTTTCTTTTAAAGTATTTATTACAGGAGGGCCTGCTATATAGGGTCTTGTTGCGATTCACCAACTTCAGCCAGTCCAGATCATGGGCATGAGGGTGCCCAATGTACTCAGTGAGGTCTCCCCTAGACATGAACCTGGAACCTTCCCAGGAGGATCAGCACTGCGGAGTGTCCCATTTTACCTCTGTGCCACCACTTAGCCCTAGCTTTCATTTTTAACAAGTTCCTCACTTAAGTTTGAGAACCATTAATATAGATGTTTAAAATGTTTAAGAATTAAAAAACCAATTGCCTAGACTAACATGTTCAGTATCCTTCAATATGGGTTCCACAGAAAAAAAATATTTTGCTGATGTACATATCATACTATATGAATAGTAACATTAGGATTTGCTCCAGAAACTTGCAGTAGTATAGCACTGAAATATTTTTCGGAAAGATGAGTTTCCTCATCATCCAAAGAAAGGAAAAAAGGATTCACTGCAGGAGCGCCAAGAGATGACCAAAACAAGTCGAGGGTTGAAAACAATGGACTCTATTACAAAGTGCACGTTTATGGTGGTATCGCCTGGAGTCAACCTTGACGTTCCCCGCTGCAATAAAGATCCTGGCTTACTATCTCAGCAGTTGCCAGGAATTTCAGTTTTTCGACATGACTGTGCGGGGTCAGATTTAGGAGAAAAACTAGTATCTTAGGAATAAAAAAATTTAACTGAGTTCAAAATAATCTACCTTGAATTCGTGTAGAATTTAACATTTTCAAGTTTTCACATAAACTTTATTATATCTATGTAACCATTTTCACACAAACTTTTTATCTTATCCACGTAGCAGAATGAAACAAGTACCAGCAAAACCGTTCCCTATAACTTGAATACTGAATCCACAAAAAATGACGGTGAAGCGAATGGAACCAGAGAAATGATCAAAAAAAAAAAAAAATAGGCGTGTTGTCAGTGAGGAAGCGAATCAAAGAAAAAGTAAGCACAAAAAGACATTTTTATTTTTATTTATTTATTTTTTTGCCCAGGAGACTGGCAAACCAGAACGGAATAGGGACTAATAATTTACCCTGGCAGGGAAGCACAGCCTAAGTGGGTAAATAAATGCAAAAAGGCGAGAGTGGGGGAAAGGTGGGACTAAGAAACTGACTTTGTGGAAAAGAGGACGAGGTCAAAGACCATGAGAAAGATGAGAAGTCAGGTGGCGCTGAGCGCGGCAGGGAAGTTCTGTGCGCTTTATCCCTGCCCAGATGCGGTGTGACCTCTCAGGGAAGGACCCCAAGAGCCGAGGCTGAGAGCTCCTTCAGCTTCCAGTCGCTAGCAGAGAGAGGCCTGCGAGGGTCCTTACGCCCACGACCTCTGCAGGGGTTCGACCCTTGGGTGAGGACCGCCGGGGCAGGAGGCCAGGGTAGCAGGGCAGCTCCTCCGGCCGGGCTAACAAAGGCCGCGGAGGGGACGTCCGGAGCCGCGCAACCTGCGGGGGGCCGAAGGGTTAACCGCGCGCCGGAGCCCGGGCGCATCCCGGCCCCCACCCCGCCGTCGCTAGGAGACGCCGGAAGTGGGGGAGGGGCGGGCGGCGCGGGCGAGGGTGGGAATCTTTTTCGGGAGCCCGGGGGCGGTGGCGAGGGAGCGCGCGTGCGCGTGCCCGGCCGGCCGTCGCCGCGGTGACCGTCCTCGCAGTCCGTCGGCTCGCGCTGCCGCTACCTCTGCAGGCTGTATGAGGAGGAGGAGGAGGATGTGAAGATGGCGGAGCTGCAGATGCTGCTGGAAGAGGAAATCCCGGGGGGCCGCCGGGCCCTCTTCGACAGTTACACGAATCTGGAACGGGTGGCCGATTACTGCGAGAACAACTACATTCAGGTGCGACGCGGCCCCCGGCTTGAGTGCGCCGGGTCTCGGGGTGATGAGGGGCGCGTGGGGACACCCCACCGCCAACCGGGGACCGTGCGCCTCGGGGGGCAGGGCGCGCGGGGCCGAGGCCGCCGCGGGGACACAGCCCAGCCGAGGGGAAGGGATGAGAACCCTCCGCCGGGAGGAAATCGAAGCTGGAAAACATTTCTAAAAGCCGGGAGCCTCGGCGCGGTGCGAGTGTCGCGTCCCGCCTCCCGCCGCTCCTGCCCTCCGCCGCCCCCGCACTCTGGCCGGTCTGTGTTCCGGAGGGCGGTGGAGGCCGAGACTGGCATTTTCTATTTATCGGAATCCTGCGTCCCCGTGTGGCAGAGGGGTGGGGGATTGATGGGGTACCCCACCGCCCCCACATTCTGTGGGATTTTCAAGGATCTCTATTGCTGTAAAGTGAAATGCCTCTTTTCTGTTCCTGGGGATACTTCAAAAAACCTTTATTTTGTAAAGGGGATGCGATAAGATGAGCAATTGTCCCTTGTTGGAAGTTAATGCCTTTTTTCCCCCCTCTATGGAGCATTGGAAGCTGCAGGATAATGAGCTGGTTTTTAACCCCTAGGCCCGTTAGGATAGCTAATTTCCCTGTCCCGTTAGAACAGGTAATTTTCCTGTGGGTAAAAGAACTGTGACTGTGACAGTTTTTCACAGAGAATTAGGAAAGCGAACCTCATGGTTTAATTTTTTTGCTGTGGTGGTTTGGCACTGGAACTCTTAGTGGTAGCAGGGTGTGTGGAGGCGGGGGGATATCGGGTGAGGATGAAATCCAGCTGCTCCTGGATGAAGCAGAAGATTCTGTAGATTAAAAAAAAATCCTCCTTTAAAAATTACTTGAAAGGATAGCAAGTTAAACATGCATGGTTTGCAAATCTAGCATCTTTTCTTGATGGATTATTCTGAATTTTAGGTTCTGCCTCCATTTTTTTTTTCTCATTTAAATTCTCTTGGGATAAAGGTGGAAATGGAAGCAATATGTTAAACTGTTTCTTCACCATCTTTTTTTTTGTTTGTTTGTTTTGTTTTCTCTTGCTCCCAACCCCATCTCTCTAGGTATTCTTCTTAACATGAGCTATATTGGAGAGCATTTTCAAGTCTTAGTGTAAATTTAAAAAAAGAAACAGGCGTTACAATTTATGGCTTCATAAATGTAAGAACCATATGGTTATCAGGATTGTGTTATTAAGTCTGTACTATCTTTTTTCCCCCTTCTGTATTTTGTAGGGAACATTTGTATTGGAGAATGAACCAGACATAATCCTAACCTTTTCCCTCCAAAAAGGCAGTTGAAAGTACAGCTAGTCGGAAAGTAATGTGTTTGGGTCAAAGATTAATACATAAAATGATGGGGCCAGCAGGTGGCGTGGATGTTAAGGCGTTGGATCCCTCTCATGGCCAGCTTCTCAGTTGAGTCCAGAACTGGTGCATTGAAAATCAGGCTGGCCCCTATGTGCGCATGTGTCCTTGCCTAAAATCCGGAGAAGAGACTGGAGAAGATACTTCAGTGTGGCCACCACCCCAGGGGGAAGATTGCTCACTTTCCCTCTCTGGTGAGCCCAGGCACTTTATAGCAAAAACTACAAAAAAGACAAATGTCCTTATTTGTAGAGTACTTTTCTGACACTGAGTGGGCTAAGAAGGAATCAAAGATTCAGTTGCTCAGTTTTTCACTAAGTACATTCAAGTGTCTTCTTTGGCCCAGGACTGTGTCAAGGGTTGATGGTACTCACCTAGTGTCTACCGTTTTTTAGCCTGGTTAGTAGGAAAGGCTGATCTGCAAGCAGTGAATACCATAAAATTAATTTAGTCTCTAGTGGGACTACAAGTGGGAATTAAGTTTCTAGGGAAGGCAAAACCTAAAGGACTGAAGTGGTTATTCCATTGCCTTGTGCAGGATATTATGGAAAACTGGTACATCAGAAGAGAAATTGGGAGTAAAAATGTGATAGTACGGTAGTTATTACCAAAAGTTAATAGAAGCATATTTGTCTCTTTGGAAGATGATTTTTATATACTTTGAAGGTATGATTCCTCTTAGGTTGTAGTTGCTACATAAAGATGGAAAGTGAATGGATTAGAAAGGTTAAAGGGTTCAGTTGAAAAGAATAGTACTGTCTCCGTTACCTGTTTTAGGATTAGGAATCAAAATTTAGTGTGGTGGCATTTTAAAATTTAAAGCATAAATATTGACTTAATAGGAAGAGACAAACTAGTTTCTTGAATTTAAGATCTGAAATAGATTTTACACTTTAACCTCTTAGATTAACATCTATTTCAGGATCCAGTGCATATATTATTGATGCACTCTCCCAGGATAGCTCTTACATGACTTACTGTAGTAAAATTGATAAATAGAGCACGGTGATAGTGGATTTGTGCTGACCCAGCTGTACTTTTGGCTGGCTCTCTTTGTGACCACATAACTGACCAGCAGGGATTTTACTGCTGCCTGTGGAAAGTTAACTGGTGGGATCCATGATCAGATGGTCAATTGAGTCTTGTTAGCATCATCTCCTAGCTACTAGCTCAAGTTAACTAGCCCAATGCCACTTATTTTATTGTGTGAAATGTAATTTGCACCTATAAAGCAGAAAAAAGAGAAGTCTGTTATGATTTACAGTAAGTGTTTTTGCTCAGTGTTTTAAAACGACTGGTTTTATGCCTAGGAATGTCAAGCAGTAATTCAGATAAGAAAGAATATTTTAAATGTGGGTTATATTTAGTGTGAAAATTGAGTAAAGGAGGGGAAATGCACTTCCTGAAGACAATTTTACTGTTTAAATTATTTCTTAGAAAAGTACTATGCAGAAATGTCATCAGCAATATAAGTGACCAGATATTGTCTCTATAAACACACAGAAAACCTGCAGATGGTGCATTGTTGTAAATATTGGGTCATCGCAAGTCATGATGCGTTTTTGTAAATATTGGGTCATCGGAAGTCATGATGTATTTTTGTAACAGAAAATATACCAGTTGAAAAACAGAAAAAATACCTCATGACTTCTGATGACCCAGTAGTTGTTTTCCAGGTTACTAATGCAGTTAATCTTAACAAATTTTAAATAATCTTTAATAAAAATTTAGATAGTTTTTATTATTTCAACCTCTAGAAAACATAATAGTCAAAATATTTTTTCTAAAATGTGAAAAAAATATAAATACAATTTATTGTTATTTACCAAGTTGATTTTCTTTATTTTTAGCCTATAAAAGTGATTTAGTAGTTGGTAAAGACTTTCTTTTTTGGAGTACCGCACATGTAAGACCTATGCTTGCTTTCTTCATTTATTCATAAAAACATAGAATGTTAAATCTAGTAGAAAACATCCAGGAATTTAAAAAAAATTATGATTAACTTTAAGTCTGCATTTTTGCAAGTAGAAGGATTTTGTAATAACGTGGATCTTGTTAATGTTTTGGTAGATGAATTAAGTTTATATTCTTTACTTTTTTTAAAGTCAATCTGAAAGGCCAGCTTGTTCATATTTAATTTTGTGTTGTTAAATAAAGGAAAGTCAATAGCTTTTTAAAGTGACAATTCACATATATATAGTGAAATCACATTGTCCATTGTTTGAATTAAAAGCAGAATCAGAACTGCCCATGGTGCAGTGGTTGGGAAAGCTGGATCCCACAGTTCAAATCCTGGCTTGATAGGTGCATGCTCGGTGAACACATGAGCCATGTAGCAAAGTAAAAATAATAATGATAAATAAAATTAAGTAAATTTTTTTTTCAGAGATTTTTTTGCTACAGAGCCCATATTCTTACCAAAGAGAGATAGAGAGAGAGAGAGAGAGAGAGAGAGAGAGAAAGAAATCACCCACCCCGGGGGCTGGACACACTGCAGTCCCCTCTTTTCCATTCTCCTCCCGGGATTTTGGGCATGTACACACATGTTCCCAGCATGAGTTTCAGGCCACCAGTCCAGGACTCTCACTGCAGTCGACTCTGTGTCAGTCCAGCCTCTTAACTACTACACCATCTGCTGTTCCCCAGTAAATAATTCTTTAATTAAAAAAACAAAACAAAACAAAAAAACGTATGGGATGGGCGATGGCCCAGAGGTAATGCAACTAGACCCACATAGGAAGGGTCCTGTTTCATATCCTGAGACATCCCTGAGCATGTCAGATGCATTTAGACCTGTGACCTAGCCCAGCTGAGACTGGAGATGGATTATGGCCTTAAGACCCTGTTAGGGTGTGCCCCCTCCCCAGAAAAAAATAAAGACTTCACGGTCCAAAGATCAGATATATATGAAAGATGACTGGGCAATTTTTAATTTCTTCCTTAATATCTACCAGTATTTTCTAATAATTTTTTCAAGAATGAGCATGTGTTTTTAATAATTATTAAATAAAAGATTTAATCTTTTTACTTTTTCAGTAATTTTTTTTATTGAACTGATAATAAGCCATGATTCTATTATCTTTTAAACCTTTTGTGAAGTTTTTAATTTATTCTCATAGTATCTATCTTTTTTCTTTTTCTTTTTTGCCTAGAGGGTATGTGTGCTCTCCAAAGAAAGAGAGCGAGAGGAAGAGGAGAAAGCACACTCCAAGGGAAGTGGTCACTCCACAATCCCTTCTCCATCTCTCCCTACTTTTTTGAGATTCTGGGCATGCACATTGCTGCCTTGACCAGTAGGCCACAAAACTAGCCCAGGAGTATCTATCTCGAGAGAAGAAACATAGGCTAGCTAGAGGCATGGTGGTTAAGAGGCAGCTAGATCCTGTAAGGCTGACTGCACAGTTTGATTACGAGACCCAGCAGCCTGAAAAACACCAGGCTCATGTGCACGCACGCCTAAAATCCTAAAAGGACAGATGGAGAAGGCACTGCAGCATGACCATCCCCCATGAATGATACTTTCTCACTTTCTCTCTCTCTCTCTCTGACTCTTATGGGCATCTGCACCCTCCAACAAAAAATTTTAAAGTCTCCTACTATTCCAAAGAAAGTATTTTTAGAAAAAAAAAATTCAGGTAAATTCTTTTTAAAAAAGAATTATTTATCATTATCATTTTTAATTTGACCAGAGAGAGAAAGGGAAAATGAGAAAGCAAGCCACCAGGTCCGGGACCTTGTTCAGCCATGTGGGAGCCCAATGTCTTAACACGCCTTAACACCTTGCCACCTGCAGGCCCTGGTAAATTCTTAATTTTCATATTATGGAATAATTTTTTTTAATTGCCAGTGGGCACATGCACTTAAGGGGGGTGAGGGGAAACAGACAGAGACAAAGAGAAAGCACAACAAGCTAACTCAGTGGCACATCGGCTACCTGCTGGCTCCTCCAGCAGAAATTTTTTTTTTTTTTTAAGAATTACTTATTTAATTTTATTTATTCATTCATTTTAAATTTAACCAGAGAGAGACACACAGAGAGAGAGAAAATGAAAAACCAAGCCATCAAGTCTAGGACTTGAACCGTGTTTGGCCATATAGGAGTGTCTAGCACCTTCAGCACCATGCCACTGGCTGGCCCCAGCACAGAATTATTTTAAGAATGGGTTTTCAGGGAACCAGCAGTTAGCGTAATGGCTATGTCACTGGACTCCCACGTAGTTGACCGCGGTTCGCGTCCCAGACCTGGGGCATAAAACTCACGCCGGGCGCATGTGCGTGCGTGCCCAAGATCCCAAGAGGAGAATGGAGGAGAAGGGATTGCAGCGTGACCATCCCCCCTGGGGGGTGATTTCTCGCTTTCTGTCTCTATGTCTCTGTCTGTCTGGCGAGCGCATGCACCCTATAGCAAAAATCTCTCCAAAAAAAAAAAAAATGGGTTTTCAGTGACAAATTAGTTATCAAGACTTTTGACAGATTGCAAAAGTAGGCTAAATTATATTCTGAGCCTCTTGCTCTTTTTAAAATTTTGTCATTTCTGTACTTCCTATGACTTCTTGTCCAGGGTGCTTAAGTAGCCTGGTAATTCCCTTTGTTCCTGCAAATGCTCTTATCCTACCACATTTTGCCCTTCCTTGAAGAGCTTCCTGGTACAAAATTGCCGTTTACCTCAACAATTCATAAACTTTCCATTTGCTTTTATTTGTTTCTTGGTGTGGTTAATGTGTAAATGTGTGATAGGTTTGTTTTATTCAGGGTCTTCTTTCCTCCCAGAGAATAATTTATAAGCCAAATTGATTTACTCATGTATAGAACATATAGTGAATGTGTATTTGAATGTGAGGGTTTTTGGTTTTTTTTTGGTGTTTCTTTTCTTTTAAAATACAGGGAATTGGGGCCAGTAGAGGGTGTGGTGGTTAAAGTGCTGGACTCTCACATGGCTGACCATGGTTCGAGTCCCATACCTGGTGGCTTGAAAATTACACTGGCTGTATGGGCGTACTGCCCGGAATCCTGAGAAGAGAATAGAGAAGGGATTGTGGTGTGACCAGACCCTCAGGGATGACTTCTCACTTTCTGTCTCTCTCCACTGAGCTCAGGCATCCCATGGCAAAACTCTTAAAAAACAAACAAACAAACAAACAAAAACAAGACATTTACTAGTATATGGTGTCAGTATAAGTGCAATCTTTTTTTTTTTAAGCTTTTTTGCTGTAAGGGTGGATGCATTCTCCAGAGAGACGGGCATAGGCAGTGAGAAGGGAAGTGAGAAATTACCCACAAGATGGCCACACTTGTCTCTTCTCCTCCACTATCCTCCTGGGATTTTGGGCACACATGCACATGTGCCCAGTGTGAGTTTCCCAACAACCCACTTCTAACTTCTCAGCAGACTTTTTCTTTTTTTTTTTTAAATAGTTTTTTATTTAGTACAACACCTTTTTTTTTCCCCCCAATAATTATTTTATTCAAGGGCTCGCAGGTGTTTTGGTGGTTTTGTTAGGGGTGCTGGACTCCTACATGGCTGACTGCAGTTTGAGTCCTGAACCTGGCAGCTTTCTTACTTTCTCTTCTCTCTCTCTGTCCCTCTCTGGTCAAATTAAAAATAAATTTAAAAAATAAATAAAAGTTAAATAAGAAATAAACTTTATTATAATTTGATCAGAGAGGGACAGAGAGAGAGACAGAGATAGTGAGAAAGCAAGTCACCAAGTCTGGGACTTGAACCACGGTCAGCCATGTGAGTCCAGGTCCCTTAACCACCATTGCCACCTGCTGGCCCCACAACACCTTTTTAAGGTGTGAAATTCTTTGAATTTTGATGAACTTACATAGTCATATAACCATCATAATATAAAATTTCTTTGTCTTTGTAGTAAATCTTTTCTTTCCTCTCCCAGTCTTTAGCAAACACTGACACATTTTTTTATCCCTGTAGTTTTTTCCCTCCTAGAATGCTGTGTAAATAGAATTATACAGTATGAAGCATTTTGCATTAACTTTATATTTTTAAGTTTGTTTATTTTTCTGGAGGTTGGGGAGACAGCCTCAACAGGGTCTTCAAGCTGTGATTCATTCCCAGCCTTGCCCAGTCTGATCCAATCTGGATCATGGGCCTTGGTGTGCACACAGCGTCCTCAGGGAGGTCCTGAGACATGAACCCAGGTCCTTTTTCATTTGGGCTCAGTTGTGTTACCGCTGCATCACACCTGGCACTTGACTTTTACCACTTTATATAATGTGTTTGAAAATCACCAATGTTATTGTGTTATGAGAGTAGTTCATTTCTTCTTAAGGCTGAATAATAGTCTGTTAGATCGTCGGAAAAGTCATGACACATTTTTGCATTTAAAAAAGCCAGAAAAAATATATCTTGACTTTTCCTACAACCCAATAAAGTAGTATGCAGAAGAGTCACTGTTTATCCATTCACCAGTTGATGGACTTCTGGGTTGTTACTAGTTTTAGCCAGTGATGACTGCAGCTATAAACATTTGCATACATGTGTTGGTGGGACACCCATCTTCATATTTTGCATAAATTTAGGGAACAGCTCTGCTCTTGCATCCTGACCATGTTGCATGGATCAGCATAGGGCTCCTACTGCTTGAATTGCTGCTAATCCAAGTCTTGGTGGAGTCCTTGTGGTCTTGTAATGAGTTTAAGAGAGGCTTGTGAGGAGCTGCTATGAAGCCTTCTCTTACGTTCTTATCTAGCTGTGTTATAGTACAGTTTCTCATCACCTCCTAGTTCTGATGAAATGAGACTTTCTGTTGCATCCTTTTAGGAAACAACTGCAGACTATAAAACCTCAGCTGCAGAAGAGCATTTACTCAGCTACATCATTTATCTTGTAGTTATCCTTTTGTGTGGGTGTTGGTCTGCATAAGGGTTGCACATTTTACTGCTCTTCTTTAGTTCTCTAAATAGTGGACTTCTTGAATCTAACCAGGGCTTGGGTAATCTATCACATCTTGCTTTTTGACTTGACGTATCTAACAGTGGGATTATTCAGTCATAAGGTAAATGTATGTTTAATTTTACAGAAACTTCTGAACTCCCAAATGATTGTATCATTTTGCATTCCAACAGCAAAGTTTCAATTGTTCTGCATCCTTGTCAGCATTTGGTTTTGTCATATTTTAAAATTCTAGCCATTCTGATAGATGCTAGTGATAGCTCAAAGGGCCCTGTGTGATGAGCCCATAGCTAACATCATCTTCAACCATGAAAAGCTGAAAGCTTTTTCTGTAAAATCAGAAACAAGACAGAGGTGCCTACTCTCTAGTTCTGTTCAGCATAGTACTACACTGTCCTGGAAATCCTAGCCGAACTGGCTAGGAAAGGGGGAAAAAGGCACCCAAAATGCTAAGGAAGAAATTAAATTGTCTCTATTTGCAAAATGCAAGTTCTTATATAGAGAGACTCCCAGAAAATTTAGAACTGATAAATGAACTCAGTAAAGTTGTAGGATACAAAGTCAATATAAAGAAACAGTTGCGTTTCTTATGCCATCAATTATGTGAAAAAGAAATTAAGAAAACAGTCCTGTTTACAGTAGCATCAAAAAGAATAAAATACTTAAGAATAAATTTAATGTAGGAGATGAAAGCTCTGTTCACCAAAAGTTGTGACAGTTGGTAATTGAAGAAGGAACATATAAATGGAAACATATTCTGTATTAATCGATGAGAAGAATATTGATAAAATGTCGATTCTACCCAAAGCCATTTAGAGATTCAGTACAATCCCTATCAAAATTCCAGTGGCATTTTTCACAAAAAAAGAAAAAAACAGTCCTGAAATTTATATGGAACCACAAAAGACTCTGACCCAAAGCAATCTTGAGTAAGGAGAACAAAGTTGGAGCTATCACACTACCTGATTCAAACTATATTATAAAGCTACACTAATCAAACAGTATGATGATGTCATAAAAGTGACATTCAGACCAATGAACAGATTAGAGAGCCAATAAGTACACTCATACATATCTAGTTGAGCAATCTTTAATAAAAGGCATCAGGACTGCACAGTAGGG
>NW_006159858.1:5669701-5685776 GCF_000334495.1 Tupaia belangeri chinensis
AGGATAGTGTCTGATAAATGATGCTGAGAAAACTATACCCATATGCAAAAGAATGAAATTGGACTCTTTACACCAAACAGAAAGATTAAGTTGGAATGGATTAAATACTTAAATTAAATGTAAGACCTAAAACTATAAAACTCCTAGAAGAAAACAAGGAGACTTTTTTTTTTCCTTTTTTTTAGATTTTTTTGCTGTAGGGTGTGTGCATGCTCTTTAAAAAAATTTTTCCTTTTCTTTTTTTTTGGAGTTTTTGCTATAGGGCGCGTGAGCTTGCCAGAAAGACAGAGAGACAGAGACAGAAAGCAAGAAATCACCCCCTAAGGGGGATGGCCACACCACATCCCTTCTTCTCCATTCTCCTCTCAGGATCTTGGGCACATGTGCCCAGCATGAGTTTAAGCCACCGGGTCTGGGACTCAAACTGCGGTCAACTACATGGTAGTCCAGCGACATAGCCATTACGCTAACTGCTGGTCCCAATGCTCTTGAGGAGACAGAAAGAAAGAGAAGGAAAATAAGAAATCACCACCCCCACCCTGGGTAGATGGCAATGCCTCAGCATTGCTTCTCTCTTGTTCTTTTAGGATGTTTTTGAGAAGCACACATACTCATGTGCTTTTCAAGCTGCTTTGTTTGAAACTCGGAACTGTGGAGCCAGCTATCTCAGATCCAGCACCTTGATTGCTATGGCACCTGCTGGCCTGAGAAATTTTAACATTGGTCTGGCAATGAGTTTTTGGAATAGGATGCTAAAAGCAAAAATTAAGGAGAGCAATTACATCAACCTTAACATACTTCTGCCTATCAATGGAACAAATAAAATAAAAGTAAGTTATGGATTATGAGAAGATATTTGCAAACCATGTATCTGATAAGGGGTTTAAATCCACAATATGTAAGAAATTCATACAATTCAGGAACAAAAACAAAGAAACAAACAGAAAACAACTAAATAGCCAGAGTTAAAATGGGGCAGTGACCTGAATAAACAATTTTCAAAAGAAAACATGTAATTGGTACAGGTATAGATGAAAAGTTGCTTAACGTCACTAATTAGAGAAATGCAAATCCAAAGGATCTAGACGGTGGTGTAGTGATAGTGTACCACACTGCGTGGGGCTGATTCACGTGGGGTGATTCTGTTTGTGACTGGAGGCACTCCAGGCACTCCATGATCTGGGGCTTGCTAATAGTGGATTGTGGCAAGGGGACCCTACTGGGGATGCTACATCTTTTTCATTCTTGTTATTTTACTCTCTCATTGAATTCAAGTGAACAAACAAACAAAAACTTGTATTTTTCAAATGCGTCATGACTTTCCTGATGACCTAATACAATGCGATATCGTGTATTTGTTAGGATGGGTGTCAGAAAGATGAGTAGTATTAGCAAGGATGTGGAGGAAAGGGAACACTTATGCACGGTGGGAATGTAAATTGATATACTCGTTATAGAAAAAAGTATGTGGGTTCTTTTAAAAATTAAAAATAGAACAACCATGTGCTCTAGTAATCCCACTTCTGAGTGTATATCTATAGGAAATGAAATCAGTATCTCAGAGAAATACCTGCACTCCCATGTTCATTTTAGCGTTATTTACAGGTGTTTCCAAGATATGGGAACAACCTAAATGTGTATGAATGGATGAAGAAAATATGTGTATATAATACAGTGGAATATTGTTCAGCCATATGTAAAATAAGGGAAGTACCATTGGTGACAGCATGGATGAACCTGGAGGACATGTTAAGGGAAATACACTAGATGCAGGCAAATACTGTGTGATTTAAAAAAGATAAACACATTGAATGTAGAGAGTTTGGAATGGAGTTTTTGAGGGGCTTGTGTGGGATGGGGAAGAAAGGCAAGATGTTGGTGAAAGGGCACAAACTTTGACTTATAAAATGAATAACCTCTGGGGGCCGGCAGGTGGCATGGTCATTAAGGGCACTGGACTCCCACATAGCCAGCTGCTGAGTCCCAGAACTGATGGCTTGCTTTCTCACTTTCCTTTTCTCTTTCTCTCACTCTGTCTCTCTCTGGTCAAATTAAAATAAATAAATAAATAAATAAAGTTTAAAAAAAAAACCTCTGAAGAGAATATAATATACTATATCATGACTACAGTTAATAATAAAAATGAATGCTTGACATGTGCTGAGAGAGTGGATTTAAATGTTCTCACTGCCCTCCACACAAAAGTAATTGTGTGAGGTGAGTGAGGTTTTGGATGGTGATAATCATTTCACAGTCTATATATATATAAAATTATCACATCTTAAATACAGTATTTATCAATTGTACCTCTGTAAAGGAGAAAACAAACCAAAACAAAAAAATGAAAAAAGACAAAGCCTGCCTGCTGTCCTAAAGGATCTGGCTTCTAGCCTTGACCTTATTTTTTATTGTACTTCTCTCTCTTCCTTTGTTCACTCTACTCTAGCCTCTGGCTTTCTTTTCCTAAATACCAGGCATACTTTTGTCTCAGGGCCTTTTTACCTTGCACTTGGCTTTGCCCTCTGCCAGGAGTACTCCTTGTATAGATAGCTGCAGATTGGTTCTTAAACTTCATTTAGGCTTTGCTGATGTCACCTTCTCGATGACCCCTTTCTGGCTGCTCCATGTAAATGATTACTTGCTCCTGCCCTTTGCTCACTTTCCCCCTTATTGGACATTTCTTCCCTCCCTCCCTCCCTTTCTCGCAGTAGCTAGAGAACTACAGCTGTGAGTTACAGTACAGAGTTCCTTCAGACAGTGTCTTGCTTGCTCTGTTGTCCAGGGCTGCAAACTTTCCGTTCCCGTGCTTGAGCCTCCTGAGTAGGTGGGACAGGAACAGTCTGGGCTGGTCTTCCGTACTTTATTTTTGTGTATATTATCACCCAACCTATGATGTGTCTTATGTATCTGTCAGCTTCTCTCCAGTGGTATATAAGGGCAGGGATTTTTGCCCCTTTTCATTTCCAGCACTTCAAACAGTACCTGGTACAAAACAGGCATTCATTAAATACTTGTTAAATAAATAAATGAGATCTTTTCTAGTAAGTAGAAAATAGCTGAGAAAAGTGAAATAGATTGTTTTTGTGAATGTGAAGAGTTTGTAGGTTTACGATCAAGAAAAACAAAAGTTGGTGAATACTTTTCATTTGTGCAGATTTAATGTAGATGTGGTCAACAAAATTGACATAGTATTTCACATATGGCTGGTGCTTTAGAGTTAGTTGATCAGCAGTTCAGTTATTCTATAAGGGCTTGTTCTGTTGTGGATCCTTAACAAGTGTTTGAGCTTATCCACAGTTTCATGGAGGTAAGCAAGAGATTCCTATTTAAAAAAATTATGTAAGGGGACCAGCAGCTAGCGTAATGGCTATGTCGCTGGACTCTTGTGCAGTTGACCATGGTTCGAGTCATGGATCTGGTATCTTAAATTCATGCCGGGCACGTGTGTGTGCGCGCGCCCGTGCACAAGATCCCGAGAGGAGAATGGAGGAGAAGGGATTGTGGTGTGGCCATTCCCCTGGGGGGTGATTTCTCGCTTTCTGTCTCTCTGTGTCTCTTTCTGGCGAGCACATGCACCCTATAGCAAAAACTTCTTTAAAAAAATTAGATAAGTAAATTCAGGCCTACCTCTGACTCTGGTAAACTAAAATTCTTTTTTTCCCTTCATTGTTGCCTCTTATGTTCATATATATATGTAGTGCATCTTTCCTTGCTGGGAAGTTAGTGGTAAGTAACTTGTGGACTATTAGTCTGTTTCTGGTGCCATTTTGATTCCATTGAAAAGAGCCTTTGTTGGTACCAGCGGGTCGCGTGGTAGTTAAGGTGCTGGACACTCCCACGTGGTCGACTGCAGTTCGAGTCCCAGACCTGGTGGCTTTCTTTCTCGTTTTTCTTCTCTCTCTCTCTCGGGTCAAATTAAAATAAATGAATGAATACATTTTTTTTAAAGTAAGTAAAAAAATGAGCCTTTGTTGTAAATTGAATTAATGGGTTGAACTAAATATAAAATGGGACTATTTTTCTTTTGTTGTACTTGTTGACTGTTACTTGGCTTTATCCTCTTACCTGTTGAAGACTTGAATAGAGTCAAGGAGATATATTGTTAGGAACTTGCAGAATCAACAAAATAAGGTTGAACAGGGGAAACCAAGCCAGGGATTTTAGCATTTTTCAATATGTAGTACAGCCGTCTTCTGCCAGGAGCTAGTGCTTGAACAGTGATTCCTTTTCCCCCCCCAATTCCTTTTATCTGAAATCTAGAAGAACAAATTAATGGCACAAAAATTCTGTTTTGTATACGCCACATATTTTGAGAGAAAAAGTTTTAATTTATTGACATTCAATTTAATTGTTTTTAGGTTTTTTCTTAAATAATTATCTTATTTAACTTTATTTATTTATTTAAATTTGACCAGAGAGGGACAGAGAGAGAGAGAGAGAGAGAGAGGGGAGGGGGCGGGGGCAGGAGGGAGGGAAAGTGAGAAAACAAACTGCCTGGTCTGGGACCTGAACCCCAGTCGTCCATGTGGGAGTCCAGTGCCCTTCTCCACCATGCCACCTACTGGTCTCCAGGTTTTCTTTTTCTTTTCCAGCTTTTTGCTATAGGGTTCATGCACATGCCAGAAAAACAGAGAGACAGAAAGTAAGAAATCACCTCCTCAAGGAGCATTGCCACACCACAGTCCCTTCTCCTTCAGTTTCCTTTTGGGATTTTGGGCATGCATGCACACACATCTGGCATTATTTTCAAGCCTCTGGGTCTCAGACTTGAACCGCGGTTGGCCATTTGGGAGTTCAGCTATATAACTCCTGCATCATCTGCTGGTCCCATGTTTCTAGGTTTTTTATTCATATATTTAATTTATAATGTAAAACATACATAGTTAGGAACTTTATTGATGTGTAAAATATTGGGACATTGGGAAAGTCATGACGTATTTTTCCTTGTAAAAGTTGTGTCATGACTTCTCCAGTGATCTAATAATGCAGCCCACACATAATAAAAACTTAGTGTCAACAGTGGCACAAATATATTATGTACATGTGACAACAAGGCATGATAACCCAGCATGTTCTTTTTCCTTTCCTTTTTTTTTTTTTTTGGAGAGGTTTTTGCTATAGGGCGCGTGCGCTCGCCAGACAGACAGAGAGAGAGACATAGAGACAGAAAGCGAGAAATCACCCCCCAGGGGGGATGGTCACGCCGCAATCCCTTCTCCTCCATTCTCCTCTCGGGATCTTGGGCACGCACGCACACGCGCCCGGCGTGAGATTTAAGCCACTGGGTCCGAGACGCGAACCGCGGTCGACTACGTGGAAGTCCAGCGACATAGCCATTACGCTAACTGCTGGTTCCCTTTTTCCTTTCCTTTTGAAGTGAACGTTTAAAGACTGGATCTCTAGGGCTGTTAGCATAAGTATTAAAACACAAGTTTTGGAAGTACATAGATGAAGGGCCGGCCCTGTAGCTCAGTGATTAAAGGAGCCAGATCTCACATGGCTGGCTGTAGTTCAAATCCTGGCTCCTGGGACTTGAAAAACATGCTGGGCACATGTGTTTGTGTGCCCCAACTCTTGATCAGATGGAGAAATGGAGGAAAAAGAATGGTGGTATGAGCATGTCTGTTGGGGGAGTGCTTTCTATTTCACACACCCTCTAGATATTAAAATATATAAATCTAAAATAGACAAATGCTTTCTTGTCTTTGAGGAAAGTGACATTAACCTGTAGAGTAGGAAAAGATAAGCCATCTTGTTTGGGGAGAGCAGGGACAGAATAATGCAGTGTAGCCAAAGGGAATGTATCATAAAGTGTCATTCCTTCTTATGCTCTTACAGTGTTAGCTTTTTTCTTTTTCTTCTTCTTTAGTTTTTTTGCCATAAGGATGTGTGCATTCATTGGAGAGAGACAGAGACAGAGAGGGAGAATGAGAAATCATGCCCCAGGGAAATGAGAACACTGCAATCCCTTCTGCATTCTCTGGAGTTTTTGGGCATGCATGCACTTGCCTGGTGTGATTTTTCAAGTGGAAGGGTCCAGGACTCCAACTGCTTTTGACCATGTGAGAGTCCAGAACCTTAACTACCACCTGCTGGTTAGCTTTAAAAAAAAATTGCCTGAGGGCATGTGTATTCACTAGAGAGACAGAGAGGAAGTAAACAACCTGCAATAGGGGATGTCATGCCATAATTCCTTCTCCTCCATCTCTTTCTTCTTTTGAGATTTTGGGCACTTGTGGGACTTGAACCACATGGTTGATCATTGTTAAAGGATCTACCTCCCTTAATTGGGCCACTGGATGCACCCAGTTCTAGCTTTTAAAATGGACCCCATGGATATTGTTTTTGCTGTCCCACTTCATATTCTTCAGTGGATTTTAAAATTTATTTGGCCACTTATTTCTTATATACTGAACTTGAATTTGTCTTAATTGTGTGTATTTAGAGGGGATTTGTGTGTGTGCCTGGCATGCGCAGGTTGTGAACCCAGGACCTTCCCACATGGGTCCAGCACCATGGAGTGTGGTGTTACTGCGGTGCCACTGCTGCCAGCCCCAGCAGACAGTTTTTTTTTTTTTTTGAGAGTTTTTTTTTGCTCTAGGGTGCGTGTGCTCCCAGACAGACAGAGAGAGACAGAGAGACAGAAAGTGAGAAATCACCCCCCAGGGAGGATGGTCACGCCACAATCCCTTCTCCTCCATTCTCTTCTCAGGATCCTGAGCATGCACGCACACGCGCCCTGCGTGAGGTTAAGCCACCAGGTCCGGGACTTGAACCGTGGTCGACTACATGAGAGTCCAGTGATATAGTCACTACGCCAACTGCTGGTCCCCCAGCAGACAGTTTTTCATCTCTATCATGTGTCTGCCTTTCTGGTCAGCTGAAAGAAGAGACACAAAAAAGACAGTAGTCTCTGTTTTACAGAACTAGGAATAGAAATTATGTAAGGATTGGGATGACACTTTGAAAGTACTTTAGGTTTATTCTGAACAGATAGACTATTATATAACACATAACTATTATGACTCTTACTTCTCAAACTGGGAAATTGTAGTTGCTTGGTTAGTTAATTGGATCTTGGTAATGAACTTTTGGTTTGTTAGTTTGACTAAGGCATAGCAGTTGTTCAGAAAGATTCACATATAGGATTTGCCATTTTGTAATGTTTTCAGAATTCTGGGATTGGGATACTTTCTAGGTGTTTAGAATGTGTCCATTAACCAAGTGATTGAATATTAACATGAAAGAGAAGTAATTTTAAAAAGAAAGGTATGTCCATAGCATCTTATGTGAAAATAAATGTAATATTTTATTTATTTTATTTTTATTTATTTATTTTTTGGAGAGGCTTTTTCTATAGGGCATGTGGCCAGAAAGAGACAGAGAGACAGAAAGTGAGAAATTATCTTATCAGGGGAGAGCGACACTATACTCCCTTCTCCTCTATTCTCGTCTTGGGATTTTGGGCATGCATGCACATGTGCCGACTGTGAATTTCAAGCCGCCAGGTCCAGGACTTGAACTGTGGTTGATCATGTGGGAGTCCACAAACATAGCCACTACACCAACTGCTGGTCTCAAAATTTAATAAGGTTTTTTTTTTTTTTTTTTTTTTTAAGTTTTTTTTGCTATCGGGTGCCAGATTACACTTGCCAGAGACAGGGACAAAGGGAGAGAAAGTGAGAGATTACCCTCTTGTGGAATGGCCAAGCTGCAATTCCTTCTTCTCCATTCTCTTGCTGGGATTTTGGGCAAGTTTAGTACTTTTAAATGTATTCATTCCTGGTGAATAAAAGTGCCAAAGTTAAATAGACTTGGGACCTGTGGTTAAGGGAGCTGGATCACACACATTTGAATGGTTTTCATCCTGGCCCTGGCTGCTTGGGAGACACTGTGTGTGGATGTCCTGAATCCTAACAGAATAAAGAGGTGAAGAAAGGATTGCAGTGTACCCATACCCTATTGGGGGATACTTTTTCCTTCCTCCTCCTGTTTCCCTGGCAGTCACATGTGCCCTCTTGCAAAACCACCCAAAAAACTCAATTATCACTTTAATTGATATGACACATGCAAGAGGTAATTAACCTAAGATTTAATGGAAAAAAATTGCATAATTTGTATGATGAAATAACTATGGGAAATTCCTTTTTGCTATGGTTATATGTTGATAGGATAATTAAAAGTAAATTTAAGGGACCAGCAGATGGCACAACAGCTACGTTGCTGGACTCCCATGTCGAGTCCTGAACCCGGTGGCTTAAACTCATGCTGGGCACGTGTGCGTGCATGCCCAGGATCCCAAGAAGAGAGTGGAGGAGAAGGGATTGCAGCATGGCCATCCCCTAGGGGATGATTTCTCACTTTCTGGCTCTCTCTCTATCTGGCGAGTGCACGTGCCCTAGAGCAAAAACCTCTCCAAAAAAAAAAAAAAAAGAAAGAAAAGTGTATTTAAAAGTCAAAATTTAATGACGGTGAAACCATCCCTTAATGGAAATTTTTCCTCACTTAAAAAATTTTGTAAATAATACTATCCCACCTGGGTGAAGTAGAGAACAAGAGTTTTTTAACAGACTTTATGGGTTTCTGGGGAGAAACAGAGCATCCCTCCACCACCTGGGATGATCATGCCACAGTCTCTTTTCCTTTGCTTCTCCCTCTTTCCGTGTGCCTGGCATGCTGTTCAAGCTGTCAGGTCTGAGACTTGAATCATACATCCAACCAACTGGGACCCAGCCGCCTTAAACCACTATACCATGGACTGGCCCAACAGACTTTATTTATTCATTCCTTTGTTTTTTGTTTTTTGTTTTGTTTTGTTTTGTTTTTGAGAGGTTTTTGCTATAGAGCGCTTGCGCTGGCCAAAAAGACAGATAGAAAGCGAGAAATCACCCCCGGGGAGATGGCCATGCTGCAATCACATCTCCTCCGGTCTCCTCTCAGGATCTTGGGCACGCACGCACATGCACCTGGCGTGAGTTTAAACCACCGGGTCCAGGACTTGAACCTCAGTCAACTACATGGGAGTCCAGCGACATAGCTATTACACCAACTGCTGGTCTCAACAGACTTTAATTTTTATTTATTTATTTATTTATTAGAGGTTTTTGCTATAGGGCGCGTGCGCTCGCCAGACAGAGAGAGAGACAAAGAGAGATAGAAAGCCAGAAATCACCCCCGAGAGGGGATGGCCATGCCACAATCCCTTCTCCTCCATTCTCCTCTCAGGATCTTAGGCATGCACTCACACGTGCCCCGCGTGAGTTTAAGCCATTGGGTCCGGGATGCAAACCGCGGTCGACTACATGGGAGTCCAGCAACAAAGCCATTATGCTAACTGCTGGTCCCAACAGACTTTATTTTTTATTTTTATTTTTTTGAGAGTTTTTTTTTGCTATAGGGCACGTGTGCTCGCCAGACAGACAGAGACAGACAAAGAGACAGAATGCGAGAAATCACACCCCGGGGGGGATGGCCACACCACAATCCCTTCTCCTCCGTTCTCCTCTCGGGATTTTGGGCACGCACGCACACGCTTAAAACTCATGCCCGGAGTGAGTTTTAAGCCACCGGGTCTGGGACGCGAACCGCGGTCGACTACATAGGAGTCCAGCGACATAGCCATTACACCAACTGCCAGCACCTTAACCACCATGCCACCTGCTGGTCCCAACAGACTTTATTTTTAAGCAGTTTTAGTTTCATAATAAAATAGAACAGATCTTTAGCAATTTCCTGTATACCTTCTCTGTTCACATATTCATAGCCTTTTCCCCATTATCAGTGTCCCTCTCTCTAATGGTAGCTTGTTAACAGTTGATAAATCTACACCGACATGTTATTGTCACTCCAAATTTATTTTTAATTAAAGTTTTAGTTTTATTATTTTTAAAAAATATTTAATTAATTTATTATTATTTTTTATGATTTTTTTCCAGTTTTGATCAGAGACACAAAGAGAGAGTGTGTCCATTTTCAGGGGGAGGAGAACAAAGGTGGAGAGACAGAGCGAAGAATATGCCTTTCCTTCTATCTGGGCCACCAGCCAACTGGGTGTGCAACTGCCCACACTGAGAGTGCATCTTTCCCACTCAGTTCACCAACTGTCCCACCAGTCTCCTCTGGAAATATCTTCATAGATATATACAGAAATATTGTATTAACAGTTTTCTAAATATTCCTTAACTCAGTCAAATTGACACCTAAAATTAACCATCCCAGGCCATGTTATTCAGTGGATTATAATCCGTTTTTTTTTTCTTTTTTTTTTGAATTATTTTATTTAATTTTAATTATCCCTTTTTTTAAAATTTCAGTTTGACCAGAGAGGGAGAGAGAGAGAAAGAGAGAGAAAGTGAGAAAGCAAGCCACCAGGTTCAGGATTCAAACTGTAGTCGGCCATATGGGAATCTAGCACCTTTAACCACCACGCCATCTGCCTGCCCCAGTCCATTTTGTTTTCTAATGAGAAAGTAGAGGAGTAGAGATAAGAAAAGATGGCTAAGAGAGGGAGGTGTTTTGGTAAGGTGTTGCCATGTTGGAATCCTCCTGCCCATCTTTCCAATCAGCGAGGATCACAGACATGCATGTTTCAGTAGGGTCAGGAACTGAACCTAGACCTTTCATATAGCCTCAACCACTGCTCAGTAGTGCTCTTCCACTGCTGGACCACTGTGGCTGTGCTAGATTATAATCTATTTTTATTATTATCAGTTGTGATGCTCAGATTGTCCTAAAATGTCCCCCTTGCCCTGAAATTTTTCTCTCTTTTGTATCTTTTTTGGTTTTGCCATAGGGCGTATGCATTCCCCAGAGACTTGGGGAAAGTAAGAAATCACTCCCCAGGAGGAATGTCCATGCTGCAGTCTCCATTTCCCCTCCTGGAATTTTGGGCATGCATGCACACATGCCTGGCATAGTTTTAAAACCACCAGGTCTGGGACTTGGATTGAGGTCAGTTATGTGGGAATATAACGCCTTAACACCACGCCACCTGCTGCCCCCCTGTTTTTTAAAAAAATTGTTTTATTTAACTTTATCCATTTATTTATTTTACTTTGACCCGAGAGGAATAGAGTGAGAGTGAGAGAGAAAGTGAGAAAGCAATCCTCCAGGTCCAGGACTTGAACCATGGTCAGCCGTGCAGTAGTCTAGCGCCCTTAACCATCATACCGCCTGACCCTCCCCTTTAATGACAGAGAACATACACACATGAGAAAAAGAGAAGCTCCCTTGATAAGGTCTTGTCATACTGTGATCCTCCAACTCCAAGGATCCTGGTTGCCTTTAAGCATGTTGATCTGGCACATTTTTAGGCCAGCCAGGAATCCAAATTATAGATGGCTTCCAGCCTTGTAGGGCACTTGCATTACCACTGCATCACAGCAGTACTGGGTCTGTGTTATATTTTAATTAGATTGCCAACATCTTTCTTTGACACATATTTTAAAATTTTTCACTGTTTCCAATAGAGGCATAAAAATCTTTATTTAGGGACCAGCAGTTGGCATAATGGCTATGTCACTTGACTCCCATGTAGTCGACCATGGTTCGAGTCCTGGACCTGGTGGCTTAAACTCACGCTGGGTGCGTGTGCGTGCGTGCCCAAGATCCTGAGAAGAGAATGGAGGAGAAGGGACTGCAGTGTGGCCATCCTCCGGGGGGTGGGGTGGGGTGGGGGTGATTTCTCACTTTCTGTCTCTTTGTCTCTCTCTGTCTTTGTGGTGAGCGCATGCGCCCTATAGCAAAAACCTCTTAAAAAAAAAAAAAGAAAATGGGGACCAGCAGTTAGCCTAATGGCTATGTCACTGGACTTCCATGTAGTCGACTGAGGTTTGAGCCCCAGGCCCGGTGGCTTAAAAACTCATGCCGGGCATGTGTGCATGCGTGCCAAAGATCCTGAGAAGAGAATGGAGGAGAAGGGATTGTGGCATAGCCATCCCCCCGGGGAGTGATTTCTCACTTTCTGTCTTTCTCTGTCTTTCTGGAGAGCTCATGTGCCCTATAGCAAAAACCTCTCCAAAGAAAACTTTACTTAAAAGTATTACTTGCGGGCCAGCATGTGGGGTAGTGGTTAAGGTGTTGGACTCCCACATGGCTGACCATGATTTGAGTTGCAGACCTGGCAGCTTGTTCTCTCACCCCACAATCTCTCTCTGGTCAAATTAAGAAATAATAATAAAATTAGAGCAATTCTTTTTTTAAAAAAGGTATTACTTCAGAAGTGTATGAATTCCTTAAATTTCTTTCTTTTTTTGAGAGAGATGTTTTTGCTATAGGGTACATGCGCTCACTGGAGAGACAGAGAGAGACAGAAAGCGAGAAGTCACCTCCCAGGCAATCGCACTGCAATCTCTTCTCCATTCTCCTCTTGGGATTTTGGGCATGCATACACATGTGCCCAGCATGAGTCTTAAGGCTCCGGGTCTAGGACTTGAACCGTGGTCGAGTCCATGAGAGTTCAGTGACGCGTAACTATTACACAATCTGCTGGTCCCGAATTCCTTAAATTTCAAGGAGTACCAACCCAGCAGCTTTATTTTAACAGGTGCTTAGCTATAAAAATTATTTCCATAGTCACATAGAAGTTATTACTGGGAGATACCTCCAGTTAAGCCATAGTAAGTTGAAATATCAGGGGTCCTCAAGACCACCCTCAGGTTTGATCACTTGCTGGAAGGATTCATAGAACTCACAAAACTTGTTGAACTTGTTTATGGTTTATTACAGCAAGAAAGTCTAGCATAAAATCAGCAAAGGAGAAAGGTGGGTATAGAATAATCTAGAAGAAACCAGATAAGAACTTAGTTGTTCTCTCTCAGTGGAACTTAGTTGATAGTGTATAATTCCCTCAGCAGTGATGTGTGACAACACTTATGAAGTATTGCCAATCAGGGAAGCTCATCCAAGAGTTGTGCCTAGGGTTTCTGTTGGGGCTTAGTTAGGCATGGAGCACCATTATGATTGACCTTAGGTTTCAGCCCTTGGTCTCTGCCCCACTGAGAGGTCAGACAGATTTAGCGTGTTCCAAAAACAGATGTTCACCACAGTTCACATTGGAAAAGTAAACTGTCTGGTGTGACCTTAGGCCTCAGGTATACAAAGACACTTTCAGTGGACAGGATTTATAAGTCTATAAATCTTCAGATTATCTTGGTGGAACTGATCAAGGACCATTTTTTGGACTGGGCAGGGTTTGAACACCCCAGGCTTGCTTCACTGTTGTTCACCTCCAATAAAAATGAAATGTGTTTAAAGAGGCCAGCAGGTGGCATGGTGGTTAAGGCATGGACTCCACACAACCAACCACGATTTGAGTCCTCGACTCAGTGGCTTGGAAATCATGCTGGGCATGTGTGTGTGCATGCCCAAAATCCTGAGAGGAGAATAGAGGAGAAAGGATTGTGGCATGGCCATTTGCCGTAGAGTGTGATTTCTCACTTTCCCTCTCTCTGTCTCTGGCAAGCACACATGCCCTATGGCAAAAACCTAAAAATAAATAAATAAATAAATAATAAATGTATTTAAAGCAGAAGGGAAAATATCTGTCTACCAAATTCATTGCAGTGGTGAGCACTTCAAAGAGAAATGTAACTTACTTTCGACAGTTGCAAAATACCAAAATAGACAATAATTTAGGGAAGACATTCAGAATCAGTGCAATAAAATAAGAGGAGACTCTTTCTTAGGACAGATACTCTTCTAGCCACTTTTTTATCTTGAGAATGGAGCAGTAGTTATTATCTCTGATGTTATACCTACATAATGTTTGTGTATACTTTGGCTTATTATATGTAGTTGTATTCCATAATGTGGATTATTTGAGTATTACAAATTTTTCTTTTTTTCTAATGTGTAAGAGAAGAGAGAGGAGGAGGAGAGTGAGGGGGAGAGAGAAAGAGAAGTATGTTTTACAGAATCTTGTTATTGTGATCCTCTACCTCAGCCTCTTAATTAGCTAGGCTTACTAGCGCACCTGGTGTGTTTAGGTTAGTCTCAATCTTTATTTGGGTGACATGTGTTTGAGTTGGTCTGAGATCTTTATTTGGGCTTTCTCAGCCTTCCTATTTCTGTGGCTCTTTGTTGAAGGGTAGTGTGGGTGAGTGAGGTAGGCATCTTTCTACTGTAAGTCCTTTTTTTTAAAAAAAAAAAATATTTATTTATTATTTATTTATTTATTTTTGTCCAGAGAGGGACAGAGAGAGTGAGGGAAAGTGAGAGAGCACGCCAGCAGTTCTGAGACTCAAACCCCAGTCAGCCATGTGGGAGTCCAGCACCCTAAACCACCATACCACCTGCCGGCCCCTCTGCTGTAAATCTTTTAAGCCTCTGTTGACTGGAAATTTTTAGAATATTCAGCCTGCAGTCTTACTCCTCTGTGGAATCTATACAGATTCTAAATTCATACCTTGCTGATCTGAAAGAATCAACATTTTTTATCTGTTGTGGTTTATACACGTGCATGCATACACACAGATGCTCCTTCACTTACGATGGGGTTACATCTCAGTAAACCTTTTGGGGTGATTAACATCAGTCAAAAATGCATTTTAGGGAAAAAATGAAGGGAGTCATAAAATCCTCTACATATGATGGGATTATGGTTTTTACTTAAATTTGATCACTTTTGTACTATTGTGAAGTTGAAAATTATAAGTCAAACCATTGTTAAGTTGGGGAGTGTTTGTATGCCGTGTGTGCATTATTTTAAGTATATAAAGGCAGATGTCTTAGTTTGTTCTGGCTACTGAAACAGACTACCCAAGACTGGGTAGCTTATACACTAAAGTAATTTATTGTTCACAGTTCTAGAAGTTGGGCAAGACACAGGATTTGGTGTCTGGTGAGGATCATTTTTTATAGATGGTTCCATCTATGTGTTTTCATGTGGTGGACAGAGACAAGCAAGCTTCCTTAGGCCTCTTTTATAAGGGCACTAATTCCATTCATGAGGGTAGGGGAGTCTCGTGACCTTATCACCTCCCAAAGGCCCCACCTCTTATGACCATCTCAGGGGCTTCAGTTTCAACAGATGAACTTTAGGACAGTGCAGACATTTAAACCTTAACAGTGGGTATTTAGAATTTGAAGCAATTTTACAATTACAGCAGTTTAACATTTGCTACACAATTTTATGCTAGGATTAAAAAAAATCATTTAAGTGATTTTTAAAAATGATTTGTATTGCCATGTGCAGTCACAAATGACTAAGATTCTGACTGATAAAAGATAAGGCATACTTGGCGTGAAGTTTTGGGTGGAGAAGATTATTTGACACAGTTTTGAGAGGCTGAAAAGGGGGAAATGGGATATAATGAGTGGAAGCAAATTTAGTGGTTTAGGGAGGAACAGATGAGTAGTTAGTTGTGTGAAGTGAGAAAAATTAAAACACTGTAATGGAGGACAGAGTGTAAGTGTAGAGAGGTACACAAAAAGACCAAAGAAGCAGTTTGGCAAGAGGGGTGGAAAGGAGAATTTAGACATCAGGAGTTATCTGGTTCAGAGTAGCAAGTGACATTGGGACCAGTAGAGTCGGGGCTTACCATATGGCCTACATATGAAGAAGCAGATGGTAAGAAGCTCAGCTGCAGAAAAGAAATTTGCGTGGCACACCAGAGGTATAAGGGGCATAGCTATTCAAGACTACGAAACTTTTGAGTTGATTCAACACAGAGTTAAATAGGACTCTGGTTTAGTCTCCTTTGACTCTTACTCCATTTATATTATCATTTATGAAATTACGAAGTGCCAAAATCAAAGTAACTACTTTTTTATTTAAAGAATTATTTAACTTTATTTATCTACTTATTTTAATAGCAACTTTCGACAAGATGCTTCCTTTTTTCAGCCCTCCAGTTCCCAAGAATCCTGTGTGCCTGTGTGCTTGCCTGGCATGTGTTCAGGCTGACCTGGGGATCTGAATCTGTTGTTGACGTGTGTCTTCCGGCCCTTTGTGGGTGCTGCATTTTACCACCAAGCCATAGCATCTGAGCCAGCATTTTCTCTTTGAAGGGAAATCTGAGTATGTCTCTCAGTGGCTGGCACAGCAAAGTTTTTTTTATATTTTCCGAAAATTTTT
>NW_006159858.1:5686956-5690960 GCF_000334495.1 Tupaia belangeri chinensis
TAAAAAAAAAAATATTTATTTATTATTTATTTATTTATTTTTGTCCAGAGAGGGACAGAGAGAGTGAGGGAAAGTGAGAGAGCACGCCAGCAGTTCTGAGACTCAAACCCCAGTCAGCCATGTGGGAGTCCAGCACCCTAAACCACCATACCACCTGCCGGCCCCTCTGCTGTAAATCTTTTAAGCCTCTGTTGACTGGAAATTTTTAGAATATTCAGCCTGCAGTCTTACTCCTCTGTGGAATCTATACAGATTCTAAATTCATACCTTGCTGATCTGAAAGAATCAACATTTTTTATCTGTTGTGGTTTATACACGTGCATGCATACACACAGATGCTCCTTCACTTACGATGGGGTTACATCTCAGTAAACCTTTTGGGGTGATTAACATCAGTCAAAAATGCATTTTAGGGAAAAAATGAAGGGAGTCATAAAATCCTCTACATATGATGGGATTATGGTTTTTACTTAAATTTGATCACTTTTGTACTATTGTGAAGTTGAAAATTATAAGTCAAACCATTGTTAAGTTGGGGAGTGTTTGTATGCCGTGTGTGCATTATTTTAAGTATATAAAGGCAGATGTCTTAGTTTGTTCTGGCTACTGAAACAGACTACCCAAGACTGGGTAGCTTATACACTAAAGTAATTTATTGTTCACAGTTCTAGAAGTTGGGCAAGACACAGGATTTGGTGTCTGGTGAGGATCATTTTTTATAGATGGTTCCATCTATGTGTTTTCATGTGGTGGACAGAGACAAGCAAGCTTCCTTAGGCCTCTTTTATAAGGGCACTAATTCCATTCATGAGGGTAGGGGAGTCTCGTGACCTTATCACCTCCCAAAGGCCCCACCTCTTATGACCATCTCAGGGGCTTCAGTTTCAACAGATGAACTTTAGGACAGTGCAGACATTTAAACCTTAACAGTGGGTATTTAGAATTTGAAGCAATTTTACAATTACAGCAGTTTAACATTTGCTACACAATTTTATGCTAGGATTAAAAAAAATCATTTAAGTGATTTTTAAAAATGATTTGTATTGCCATGTGCAGTCACAAATGACTAAGATTCTGACTGATAAAAGATAAGGCATACTTGGCGTGAAGTTTTGGGTGGAGAAGATTATTTGACACAGTTTTGAGAGGCTGAAAAGGGGGAAATGGGATATAATGAGTGGAAGCAAATTTAGTGGTTTAGGGAGGAACAGATGAGTAGTTAGTTGTGTGAAGTGAGAAAAATTAAAACACTGTAATGGAGGACAGAGTGTAAGTGTAGAGAGGTACACAAAAAGACCAAAGAAGCAGTTTGGCAAGAGGGGTGGAAAGGAGAATTTAGACATCAGGAGTTATCTGGTTCAGAGTAGCAAGTGACATTGGGACCAGTAGAGTCGGGGCTTACCATATGGCCTACATATGAAGAAGCAGATGGTAAGAAGCTCAGCTGCAGAAAAGAAATTTGCGTGGCACACCAGAGGTATAAGGGGCATAGCTATTCAAGACTACGAAACTTTTGAGTTGATTCAACACAGAGTTAAATAGGACTCTGGTTTAGTCTCCTTTGACTCTTACTCCATTTATATTATCATTTATGAAATTACGAAGTGCCAAAATCAAAGTAACTACTTTTTTATTTAAAGAATTATTTAACTTTATTTATCTACTTATTTTAATAGCAACTTTCGACAAGATGCTTCCTTTTTTCAGCCCTCCAGTTCCCAAGAATCCTGTGTGCCTGTGTGCTTGCCTGGCATGTGTTCAGGCTGACCTGGGGATCTGAATCTGTTGTTGATTTGTGTCTTCCGGCCCTTTGTGGGTGCTGCATTTTACCACCAAGCCATAGCATCTGAGCCAGCATTTTCTCTTTGAAGGGAAATCTGAGTATGTCTCTCAGTGGCTGCCACAGCAACCTTTGCTTAAATATTTCCCGAAAATTTGTTAGAGAAGCCCCAAGGAAGTGTCTTGCTAGCCTATCTTGACATAGTGCCTCTCCCTTAATCAGCTTGTATTCCAGGGGTTTTCATGGGGCTGGTGTATTCTTTGGTAGGCTTGAGTCATGCGCCCATTCCTGTGGCCATGAGAAAGGTATAGGAAGAGTGGGAGTCAACCGACACAGGCCAGATTCCCTCCGTGAAAGTAGAATTCTGTTACTAGAGAGTGGTAGTGGATGCTGAAGAGAAACAATATTTTCTATAATACTTCTTTGTTACATTAAATTGTGGGTGAGATGGGGATGGTATAGAAAAGGCAGGGTGTCAAATGTAAAGAAAAGCATAGTGAAAACCCTAAAGCACATAGGAAGGCAAAGCCTATGTATGGTGTGCTACATGACAAATGAAAACAGAAAAAGAATGAAACCTATTTTCAACTGGACAGTTCTTTATTACTACTTTAAAACTGACCACTAGATGGTAATACAGGAACTTAAAATAGCCATTAACGTAGACATTCACGACCCATTCATCTAGATAGAATCGTGTCCTATGTCTTATAGGCAATGCCATTTATTGAGTGAGGAAGTACCCTTCTAAAAATTGCATTTGTGCTAAATTAGTGGTAAAAGAAATTTGAGTGATTTTATGGACTTAGGGAGGAAGGCCGGTGAAGAATTACTGCTTCCTGTGGTCTTTTGTGAATCCTCAGGAGATGTACCAAAAACAACCTTTTGATGGTTAGAGGAACAGTTTCTGATGGCGTCTGTTTGTTAGGTCACTTTAGGAAAAAAAGAGCTTGCAATTAATCAGCATGGTCATACATTTCTAGTTCATTGGTATTCTGGACCCTGAGTGACATAGTTCCTATGATCTTTTTATGATGGCAGTAGCCCAATTAGTCTATTTACATAGTTGGGCAAGGACAGATTAGCATACTAAAACAAGCTAAGTGAAGATAGAGATAATGTGACTCCGTAAGTGTGAAAGGTAATCATTGAAAATTATTATCTTTCAAAAGTTTGTACATTTATTTCTTCCCAAAGAGGGACAGCACCCCTAACAGAGTGAGAGCCACCACTAGCTTTAGCCAGCTTCAGATAGTGGACACATGAGTAACTTGGTATATACTTAGGGAGATCTATGGCTGTGAGTTGAGATTCTTCCCTACATGGGTCAGATTTTTTTAAAAAACATTTAAAAAAATTTATTCATTTACTTTAATTTGGTCAGAGAGAGACATAGAGAAAGAGAGAGGGAAAGTGAGAAGGCAAGCCACTAGATCTGGGACTTGAACTGTGGTTGACCATGTGGCAATGTGCAGCTTAACTCCCATTCCACCTTCTGGTCTCCAACACATAGGTCAGCTTTGCATTATGTTTTACTGCTGTGCTACCATCTGGCTTTCAGAAAAAATATTTTTACTTATAAGAGGAATATATAACTTTAGATAATGCAAGAATATAAATAATGAAATTAAAATTGTATTTATTATGGGTAAAAGCGTGGACATTTATTTTCTTCTAATGATTGCCTGCATATAATGAGGTATTATTATATTTCCTAATTTCTTAATAAATAATGCATAATTTTCTATACTTATACACACTATAAAATTATATGCATATAATTTTGCATAGTTGAAACATTAAAACCTCACCATAATTATATGAATAGAGCTTAAAAATTAAATCCTGTACTAGTTCATTTTGTTTGGAGGTTCTAGAGGTACTTCTATTATATTCAGATTATGTTTTTAGGAGTGTCTTTGAGTTTTACTATAGTTTTTTTTACTATATTTTAAATAGTTTTGCATTCTTTCACATAAGATGAAGATTGTTCCTATGCAGTTTTTAATAATAAATATTTTATATATTTATGCCAAATTTAACCTTTTCTCTATCGTTGAATGCTTAAATGGCTTCCAATTATTTGTGTAACAGAAAATTAAGTGGGACTTTTCTTGTTGTAATAGAATTGTAGTTTAGGCTCCAAGGCTGAAAACCGGCAGTAATTACTTCCACATCTTTTTTTTAAAAAATTATTTATTTAAATTTGATTATAGAGGGAAAG
>NW_006159858.1:5690971-5723617 GCF_000334495.1 Tupaia belangeri chinensis
GAGAGAGAGAGAGAGAAAGTGAGAAAGCGCACCAGTAGGTCCAGGGTGCGAACCATGTGGTAGTCCAGTGCCCTTCACTACCACACCACCTGCCAGCAACTCCACATCTTTTTTTCTTTTAAGAATTATTTTATTTAACTTAATTGATTTGTTTATTTAATAGTTTTGACCAGAGACGGACAGAGTGAGAGTGAAAGAGACAGACAGAGAGAGAGAGAAAGAGAGAGGGAAAGTAAGAAAGAAAGCTGCCAGGTCCAGGTCTTGAACCGTAGTCGGCCATGTGGGAGTCCGGTGCTCTTAACCACACCACCACCTGCTGTCCCCTCCACATCTTTTTTGAAAGACAAAAGTCTCAAATCAATAGAGATCTCTTATTGCATCATTAAAATATTATAGGTAAGTCTTAGGAATCATCTAGCATCTTGTTTCTTTTTTCAGAGTCACTTTTTTCAGACACTTCCAGAATTTTCTGATACCCTTGATTTTTACTGTTGTGGTTTGCTGAATCAAAGCCGCTGATTTGAAATGAGTTCAGTTTTGTTTCCTTCAAGGATTAGTTCGTCTTCCAGAGCTTGAGGTACTGAACAGGCAACCCCTGGTGTTACTTAAACCCTGTTGATGTCTTTTTCACCAAGAAGTGAAAAAGGAGAGACCCATTCTCCTGAATAATGACATTGATCGGGATGTGAGCATACACAGACCTCCCCTTTTTCTTTTTTTTCCTGAAGAGATTTTTGCTATTGGGTGCGTACGCTCACCAGAGAGAGAGAGAGAGAGAGAGACAAAGAGGCAGAAAGTGAGAAATCACCCTCCCCAGGAGGGATGGTCACACTACAATCCCTTCTCTATTCTCCTCCCTGGATTTTGGGCATGTAAACACATGCGCCCAGTGTGAGTTTTAATTGACCAGGTCTGGGACTCGAACCACAGTTGACTACATGGAGTCCAGCAATGTAACAGTTACATCATCTGTTGGTCTCATAGACCTCATCTTGTAACAGCTCAATGTGACACCCTTGATCATGTTCTGTACGTGACTGTAGAGCGCAAATGATAGCCAGTTCTTTCTATTTCTCTACCTTTATCAGCCTTGGAGCCTCTTATTTTTCTTTCTAAGGAGACTGAGTTTTACATTGATGTGTTTGAAGTCCTCCACAGGGTTACTTTGGGGCCCTTCGTGATAGCTATGTGTCCTTGCAGACCGATGTCAACATTTTATGGAACATTGGCAGTCTGATTGCTGAAAATGGTCTTTATTTTTGCAGTTGATGTGATTTACCTCCATGTTTTCGTGAAGGGTGTTAGATCAGTCTTATAGGGCTTGCTGAAAGGTGAAACTGCTTCTGCTTACTCTAAATACATGAATATAAAAGTGTATATATATATATATATATATGTGTGTGTGTGTATATATATATATATATAGCAGTTTTTTTTTTAAGTAGGATTTGTAAGTCCTGACAATTTATATTTTATAGGGTATAACTCTTAAAATACTTGGGAAGAAAGGATCCTTTTATTATTTTTATATGTTTATCATCATTATTATCATTTTATATTATCTTTTTATTGTTACCTTAATCAGACATGTTTTAGCTACATTTCACATGTTACAGTGAAAGGAAAGGAAGAATTCAGGAAAGAAAAAGTACAACAGAATTTTTGCATTCAAATTAATACTACCTTTCCAAGCAGAATCTTGAGAAGCTGTGTAATGAACTTCTCTGTTCACGTTTATTGACTTGTGAAGCAGCAGAATGGTTTTGATGAGTACTTTGGTGGCTTAGTTTGCTAGAGATGGGTTATCTTGAGTTAATGATCACTGGTTTGTTTTTTCCCCCAGTCAGCAGATAAGCAGCGAGCCCTAGAAGAAACCAAAGCCTACACCACTCAATCCTTAGCAAGTGTTGCCTATCTGATAAACACCTTGGCCAACAATGTCCTGCAGATGCTGGATATCCAGGCATCCCAGCTACGAAGGATGGAATCTTCTATCAATCATATTTCACAAGTAAGACCACACTGTTTCCTTTTTGCCTATGAGGAGCAGTTAATAAACACAGGCTATTTGTAATACTGCCAGCCTTTATTGTGTAAATTAACTCCCATTTATGATTTTAACTCACATTTATGATTTGGAAAATACAGAATCAGTATTATGTAATTTTTAAATTCTATTTTGTGAGGTGGTTAATTATGCAGTGATTTTTGAAAGAACAGTAAGTTTTAATGGATCCCACCAGAACTCAGTTGTCAGGGTACCATAATCATCTCTTCAGTGAAAAGTTGCCCTGTTTCTTCCAGTTTTTACCAAATTTCATCCTCCTTTATTGATTTAAAAAATAAATACCAGGCACTAAGCTTGGTGATTTAGGTTTTCTTTTGTTGTTGGTAGGATTTATGTTAACTATACCTGCAATAATGGAAAGACTAAGTGACTAGTAAACCTTTTTAAATTATCTTTATAACTTAAAAATATTTTAAACATTTTCAGTTACAAAAGTTATGCTAATGAAATATAGGAAGAGGACCCCCCAAAAAAAGAGAAAAATCCTTTCATCACTATTCAAGCCTTTCACTATCAATATTTTGGTATATCCTTGTAATATTTTTTCTTACAAAATAATTTTTAAACTAATTTATGATTTACAAATAAATTGTATTTTGTGGGATATAGTATAGTTTTTTTTAAAGCATGCATATATTAGGTTATTGAGAAAGTTATGATGTTTTTCTGTTTTTCTATGCAAAAAGGCATCATAACTTTCCCAATGACCCAATAGTATGTCATAATCAAGGATATATTTATTATCATCTTCTACATTTAATATTTTATTTAGTTGTGCACATTTAAAACCCATTTTACTGAATATTTTTGGAAGCATATATTAACTTGTCAGTGTCTTTTACTCTACTGTGGTACACTGTTCCAAAATCTATTCTAGTTATTTACATGTACTCCTGTGTCTGTTAACCAGTTTCTTCCAACCTAACCTGCTACCAGTGTTAACCAGTTTCTTCCAACCTACCCTGCTACCAGTGCAGATTCTAGTAATTACTATTACTTTTTCTACTTTATAATTATTGAATTATAATTATATAATTTCTACTTTATAATTATTGAATTATTTATTAGCTTCATTAAAGAGTGAGAACACTTGGTATTTGCTAAATAGAAGCTTATAGTACTTATCTTTTGTAGCCTGACTGGCTTCATCTGGCAGTGTCTTGTAGGTTTCTCCATTTTGTCTCAAATTACAGGGATTCATTGTTCTTCATGGCAGAATAGTATGCCATTGTGGATTTTGATGCTACATTTTCTTTATCCATTTGTTGGTTTGGTGGTACTTTGGTTGATCCATGTTTTAGCTATTGTGAATAATATTGCAGTAAACATGCATGTGCAGATGTTTCTCTGGCATCTGATTAATGTCCTGTCCTTTGGGTATATACCCAATAGTGGGATTATTGGGTCAAAAGTGAGTCTATGTTTTCTATCTTTAAGGAACCTTCATATAGTTTTCCACTAGTAGCTGTACAAGGTTACATTCCTACCAGTGGTACTTGAGGGTTCTCCTTTCTCTGCAACTTCACTGGTACTTGGTCTTCTTTGCTTTTCTGAAAATAATTGTTCTGACTGGGTGTACTTCATTGTGGTTTTGATTTGCATTTCTTTTATGATTTTTAGCTATTTCTGTGTCTTCCTTTTGAGAGTTGTCTGTTCAGATCAATCCCCCCTGCCTTTTTTTTAATCACTTTTGTCATTTCAGTAACTTGGTAGTATTCAACACTCTTTTTAGACATAAATGGTTAAAAAACTTATGGAAGAAAAGTAATTTTAAAATGCATATATTATCATTATTTTTTAAATATATCTTGAGAGTTTAGGACTCTTGAAATGACTAATTCAACCGCTTTTGAGCTTCTAAATTTGAGCATACTTGTATAATCAAATCAAATAGTCTACATAATTAAATCTGATGTCATAAACTACCTTATATGTTTGCTCTTTGAAAATTCATCAGACTGATTTAGAGGAATTTCTTATTATTTAATATTATTTAGTCTTAAATCTGAAGTTGCTGTTATAAGGATTTCTTCACGTTCCGTATAAACCTACATAGACATTGTATAATTTTTTGCTTTCTTGTATTTCTTGTGTCTCTTAAGTTAAAACAAAAAAAAAACCTTGGTGAATTTCTTTTTTTTTTGGAGAGGTTTTTGCTATAGGGCGTGTGTGCTTGCCAAAAAGAGAGAGACAGTAAGTGAGAAATCACCCTCCGGGGGATGATGGCCACTCCACAGTCCCTTTCTCCTCCATTCTCCTGTTGGGATCTTGGGCATGCACACACACACGCGCCTGCTGCAAGTTTAAGCCAACGGGTTCAGGACTTGAACAACGGTCAGCTACATGGGAGTCCAGTGATGTAGCCATTATGCCATTTGTTGGTCCCCCCCAAAATTGGTGAAATTTCATGAACAAGAGGTAAATTATGCATTAGAAAGGCCTCTGAAATAATCAATTGCAATTTAAGTGGTGAAATAGATGAACTTGATTTTCTGTAGGAGGGAGGTTGACAAATTACTGGTTTGATACAGAATTTTCATTTTTAAGGTCTATACTTGAGGGTCTTAAATTAGAGTTTCTAAAAATGAGGAACAACTTTTTATTAGCTTTTTCTTTTTGTGTATATAAATACATACACACACACACACACACACACACACACACACACACACACAGAGGCCAGTACCTGAGAGGTAAGGGGTTTACATCTCTACACGTGTGTGTGTGTATATATATATATACACACACACACACACACACACACACACATAGTCAGAGGGTGTGTGCACTTGCCAGAGAGCGAGAGGAAAGCAGAAAGCACCTTAATAGAGCATAGTCATGCTGTAATACTTTTCCACATTTCTCCCTCCCATTAGGACCCTCCCGTTAGGATTTTGGGCATACGTACACATACCTGGCATGTTTTACAAGGTTGTAGGCCACAATTTGAACTGTGGTCAGTCGTGTAGAATCTGGTTCTCTCTGCACAGCACTTGACTGGGGCCTGTCCAACTTTTTTTAGTTGATAGGGGAAAGATTATGTGAGTAAAGTGTAACAAAGTAATGACAATGAAAGATAATCATTTATTTTCTGATTAGAATTGTATAGTTCTTTGGTAGAAAAGAGTAGCAGGCTCAAAGAGGAAGGGAAATACTAATATTGAAAGGTCACCCTAGATTAGAAGTATATGTATTGATTTAGTTAATAAGAACATTTCCTTTCTGAGTGTCATATAAATTGACTTAATTAACAGAGTCAAATTCATGGTTTCTAGTGAAATAGGTAAAAAACAGGAGAGATGAATGGATAGAGGTTAGTAGGTCAGAAATAATGAACTGCAGTGAGAGCTGTCCAGAATATGCTGAACCTTCTTGTTTGGAGTTGAGTGTATGGAGGTCAGTATCTGAGAGGTGAGGGGTTTGCATCTCTACAGCAGCTGGTGAGGTTAAACAGATTGTATGTATGTTCCATGAGGGATGGAGAAGAAGTGGGCTGTTGGGGTCCGTGTCTAAGAAATGAGTGATTAAAAAAAAATGTTCCTGCATTGGTCTCAATAATTGGACTTTTTTCAGTTATGTTTAAGATGCAGGTCGAATTATGTAAGCAGTCAGTTGAGGGCCAGCTGGTGATAGTGGTTAAGGTGATTGGCTTTTACATGGCCAACTATATGGATTGAGTCCCAGACTTGGCGGCTTGAAAAATACACCTTACACATGTGTGTGCATGCGTATGTGTGTGTTTGTATGCACGTAAGCAAAACATTTATTTATTCATTTATTTATTTTAATTTGGCCAGAGAGGGAGAGACAGAGAGAGAGAAAGCAAGCTGCCAGGGCCAGAATTCAAACAGCAGTCATCTATGTGGGAGTCCAGCGTCCCTAATCACCATGCCATCTACTGGCCCCACGTAAGCCAAAAATTCTAAGAGAATAGAGGAGAAGGGATTGTCGCATCTTCATCTCCTCTGGGGAAGAGGGGTGCTTTCTCACTTTCTGTCTCTCTCTCTCTCTCTTTGGTCAATGCACCTGCTCTACAACACATTTTAAAAAGCTAGTTGAGGGGGATCAGCAGGTGGCATGGTGGTTAAGGCACTGGACACTCCCACGTGGCTGACCATGGTTTGAATCCCGGACCTGGTGGCTTGGTTTTTCACTTCCCCTCTTTTTCTTTCTCTGTGTGTGTCTCTCTGTCAAATTAAGAATAAATGAATGAATATATAAAATTTAATAAATAATCATTTAAAAAAATTTTTAAAAAGCCAGTTGAGGGGCCAGCAGATGGTGTAACAGTTACATTGCTGGACTCCTACACGGCTAACTGGGGTTCGAGTCTCAGACCTGGTGGGTTAAAATTCATGTTGGGCCTGTGTGTGTGTGTGCCATGATCCCAGGAAGAGAAGGGATTGTAGAGGGTGATTTCTCACTTTCCCTCATTGTCTCTGTCTCTTTCTCTCTCTCCAGTGAATGCACATGTCCTATGGCAAAAACCTCTTTAAAAAAATAGTCAGTTGAATAGCAAAACTACTTTATGTTTTTTAGACTGGAAGATTATTCTGTGGTGCAAGTGAAAAACTATTCTGTTTACAAAAGCAAATACTCAGTAAACAATCTGAAACCTGTTGGCAAACTTTCTATAAAGGGTAGAGGGGTGAATATTTTAGGTTTTGTGGACTATAGTGGACTCAGTCTCATTATTTGTGGGTGTGTGTGTGTGTGTGTGTTTGAGAGTTTTTTGCTATAGGGTGTACACACTCGCCAGAAAGAAAGAAATCACACACCCCTCCCCCCCCGGGGATGGCCATGCTGTAATCCTAATCCCTTTTCTTCCATTCTCCTCTCGGGATCTTGGGCACGCATGCACCTGTGCCTGGCGTGAGTTTGAGCCACCGGGTCTGGGACTTGAACTGTGGTTGACTACATGGGAGTCCAGAGACATAATCATTATGCCAACTGCTGGTTCCATTTTTTTTTTTTTTTAAAGAGAGATTTTGGATATATATAGGGCTCATGCGCTTGGCAGAGAGCCAGAGAGAGACAGCAAGAAATCACCCCTCAGGAGAGTTGGCCATGTTGCAATCCCTTCTCCTCCATTCACCTCTCAGGATTTTGGACATGTGCATACAAGTGCTCTGCGTGAGTTTTTTAAGCTGTCAGGGTCCAGGACTCCTACTGCCGTCAACTACATGGGAGTCCAGTGATGTAACTATTCTGCCATCTGCTGGTCCCAGTGTGTATGTTTTTTAAAGTAACTTAAATAATGTTAAAACTACTCTTTGCTTGTGGCCATCTGAAAACATGTTGTGGACTAGGCTTGGCATGTGGCCATTTGTCAGCCCCTGCTCTAAAATTCTCCCCACACCCCCACATTTTTGTTTCTTAAACTTTATCATATGGTTTGTAGTATTACAAATATTACACGATCTTAGAGGGAGCTGGTTTTTTTTTTTTTTTGTCTTGAGACCAGGTTTTTGTACAATTTGTGCAAAAGCATTGAATTTTGAGAATTTGTAGACTTTGATGTGAAGAAGTAAAGAAATGAAAGTTCATTCTGATCAAAGACAAGATCACAGGTTTGTTGGAATGGCAGTAGGTTTTGTCTGGTAGAGCAGTTCAGGACCAGTAGATGTTAGACATTTTGGAGTCAGTTTCTTTATCGTTTTTCTGTCTCTTGGGTAAGAAAACTATACTTTTCAGCCTCCTAGTGCGCTAGCATTTTTGCATTTTGGTTGAAATAGACACTGAGGACTGAGTAGAATTGGAGGAGGGAGGGTCAGGGCATCTAGATTTTATTCTGTCTATTTTGCTGTGTCACATTTTATTTATTTATTTATCTGTATATTTATTTATCTATTTATCTATCTATTTATTTATAGAGGTTTTTGCTATAGGGCGTGTGCGCTCACCAGACAGACAGAGAGACAGAAAGTGAGAAATCACCCCCCAGGGAGTATGGCCACGCTGCAATCCCTTCTCCTCTCGGGATCTTGGGCACGCACGCATATGCGCCCGGTGTGAGTTTTAAGCCACTGAGTCCGGGACGCGAACCATGGTTGACTACATGAAAGTCCAGCGACATAGCCATTACACTAACTGCTGATCCCACATTTGATTTATTTTGAACTTCAGTTTTCTTATCTATAAGATTATAGCACTGATGATGATTTATGAGCTTGAATTCTTTATTCTTCTGAGGTTATCACAAGTAAGCTTGTTTGAATTTGCTTCTCTTTCTATTGGCTCTGCTGTCCACCTCAGTGTGTATCCATTCATTTTAACCTTTTATTATTCTGATATAACTACACTATTTCTTTCCTTCTTTTCTGTTCTTCTTTTTGGAGAGGTTTTTGCTATAGGGCGTGTGCACTTGCCAGAAAGACAGAGAGAGACAGAGAGACAGAAAGCGAGAAATCACCCCCCAGGGAGGATGGACACGATGCAAACCCTTCTTCATTCTCCTCTTGGGATCTTGGGCATGCACGCACATGCACCCGCCGTGAGTTTAAACCACCGGGTCCGGGACTCAAACCGCGGTCGACTACATGGGAGTCCAGCAACATAGCCATTGCGCAACTGCTGGTCCCTAACTACACTATTTCTAATATTATTCTCAATTAGAACCTGAGGATAGGAATTGCATTGATTTCCAACTGTGTATCAGAAAGGAAGAATACCTCAACTAAACAAAATAACACATTTTCTGTGCATGTTTGGAATTGATCAGGAATACCCCACATGGTATCAGTCACTTTTTTGTACTAAAAGGACAATATAGTTAGTATTAAGTAATGTACTATATGGTATTTTAGGAATGATAAATTTTAAAGAAATTTCATCTCTAGCTTGCTGTTTTCCTATCAGTTCTTTGAAACCATATTATTATTACTGAGATTTTTGCCAGAGTGTGAATGTGCTTGCTGGAGAGACTCAGAGAGAGTCAGAGAGAAGGAAAGTGAGAAGTTTCCCTCCCCCTGGGAAGGGGCATGACTATGCTGCAGTCTTTCCTCCTCCGTATTCCTCTCATGATTTTTGGCACACATGCACATGTGCCTGGTGTGAGTTTCAGTCTGCCAGATCTAAGACTCAACTATCATCCATGTGGGAGTCCAGTGCCTTAACCACCATGCCACCTGCTGGCCCTAGAAGTATATTATTTTTTTAATTAAAAATTTTAATCTTTTAACTGGTAGTAGTAATAAAATCAACATTAAGTATTTTTTAAGAATATGTTGTTATCAGAGCAAACATTTAATTTTACTGAGTACTTGAGCAAGCCACACCTATATGTAAGTCAGTGTGGTGTGTAAGGACAAATGCTTTATACAGTATCCGTGATTTTGTGTTTATTTCTGGTAACTTGGGGGAAAAAAAGATTTACAGATCATTATTCAGAGTTCATTTCTTTCTTTTTTTTTTTTTTAAATTTGCTTTTGGGTATGTGTGCTTGCCAAAGAGAGACAGAGAGAAGGAAAGAGGAAAAGTGAGAATCTACACTCTAGGGGAGATGGCCATGCCACAGTCCCTTCTCCTTCATTCTCATCTCGAGATTTTGGACACTTACGCCTGATATGTTTTTCAAGTTGCAGAATCTGGGACTTGAACTGAGCAGTAAGCCATGTGGGATCCAGCTGCCTTAACCACCATCCCACTAACTGGCCCTAGACTGAAATTCTTATAAACAAGTTCTTCTCAGCCAGGCCTTTCTTTTCTAACAGAAACAAGTACCATCTTTATTCAGTTCATCTTAGCTGAAGATCAAGAGAGGACAAATGGTAACATGAAGAACTTTCAAAAGTGTAGTGTTTCTTTCACCTTTCAAGAGCTGACTGGGAGTTGTTGGACCAGGTGTTGAATTAGTTGACAGGTAACAAGTAAAGTAGATAGAAAGGATGATTGTAAAATGATATGATGCAAAGTAATTCTTTTTTTTTCCACATAAAATTTTTTAGTTTATTAATCCTCTCATGAAAAATCCGCAAAATCACCGCAGATAGTCATTGCGGAATCTTTACTCCTTCGACTTTTTGCCAGCACCGACATTGGCCTTTGCAGTCCCCCTGACTTTCTTCATTCTGTTCTTGCAGTCCTTTTGCTGTTTTCTTGACATCTTTTTCTTCTTATAAAGGCCACGTCTTGCAAGTCTATGTTTGGGTTCATTTTTCTTCGCATAACCCAAAGAATTGTTAATCATGCCAAAGCCACCACCAAAATGGGTTCTGAACCCAAACACAAAGATGACATCTGGTGTGGTCTTGTACATCTTTGCTAGTTTTTCCCGAATTTCTCTCTTAGGTACTGTTGCCTTCCCGGGGTGAAGGACATCAGTGACCATTTGTTTCCTCTGAAGTAGTCAATTGGTCATGAATTTCCTGGTTCAGATAGTTACTGTGTCATTCATGATGGCAGTATATCCTCAAGCAGCCAGGGAGGAAAAGAGCCAAAGTAATTCTTAAGAGATTCTGAAAGGCAGTGGGAGGTCTAAACCGAAAAGCTAAACATGTGTGGTCACTTGGTTTAAAAACTTTATATATATCTAAAACTTTACACACATGTACATATGGAACTTCATATGTATATATGTAGAGGGAGAGATAAAAGAGAGAAAATATTCATACTCACACACTCATTATTTAAAAATACCCAATTTGGGGACCAGCAGATGGTATAATGGCTATGTTGCTGGACTCCCGTATAGTCAACTGTGGTTCGAGTCCCGGACCTGGGGGCTTTAACTCATGCCAGGTGCTTGTGCATGAGTGCCCAAGATCCCAAAAGGAGAATGGAGGAGAAGGGATTGCTGCATGGTCATCCCCCTGTGGGAGTGATTTCTCGCTTTCTGTCTCTCTGTCTGTCTCTTTCTGGTGAGTGCACGTACCCTATAGCAAAAACCTCTCAAAAAAAAAAGAAAAACCCCAATTTGAAATAAAGGAAATACCAGTGAAGTTTATCAATATGTAATTAGGATAGAAAGTAAAATTTCTATACTTTCTAATTAATTTCCTAATTGGTTTTTAAATCACTGTATACAAAAATGAATAAGTAAAAATTACCCATTCAGTTTGTTAGTAACTTAGTTTTATGAAAGATGCATAATTTGAAATGAATTTATAATTTAAATAATTCAGTGATTATCTGAAATACTAGCTAACTAATAAAAATGTTAAGACATATTTAAAAACACACAATTTAGTAGAGTTAATCCACTGTAACTGTTTGATCGCAGATGTTTTCCCACACTGATTGGGATCTAACTGAGGCGGTGCTATCCAGTACAGTCAACTCTCAATTGTCTGTGGTACTGGGAAGCAACAATGCATGGATAATCATAAAACAAAATATTTTATACAGTACTTCCTGTTACCTGCTGTGGCCTGAGCATGTGCTTGGGCTCCTGAGGGAGATGTGGGAGTGGAGCTCAGACTTGCAGAAGAGCTGGGAATCAGTATGATTATCTCAAAGCAATAAGAGGTATCCCTAGGAACCTTGGTTTGGCACTGTGTGGCTAAGGTGTCATGGGGAAGCTTGCAGCATGTAAGACCAGCTTGGCAAAAGCAGTGAGGATGGGGAAACTAATTACTACGGAACCGTAGGAAAATGTATATGTTTAAGTCCTGTGCTATTGAGGTGATATTTCTTGGTGTATTTTTTGGTTACTGGGATTGGTAGCAAAGAATAGTGGTATTAATAGCAGTGAACTTTATTAGTTTTTATTTTCTTTACTAGCGGGACACATTTTTTTGCTTACCACAGGGGAGCGTTGACACTGAGGTCTTCTGTAAGTAAGAAAGTAAGAGTACATTTATTGACATTTAACTATGTCCTATAACTTTAGAAACCCAGGATAAATTTGAAATACTTTTTTTTTTTCCATTTTGGTTATAGGGTGCATGTGTTTGCTGGAGAGAAACATAGTGGGGGGGAGAGAGTGAGAAAGCGAGAAGAAATCACTCCCCAGGGGGAGGGGATGGCTGTGCCAGAATCCTCTCCTCTGTTCACGTCTTGGAATTTTGGGTACCTGCTATGTTTTCAAGTCGTCGAGTCTGAGACTCGAATGTGGGACCACACCACCAGCTGGCCCTGCCTTTTTTTTTTGGCCAGAGGGAATGTATGGTCACCAGAGAGAGATTAAGACAGACTGTGAGAGGAAAAGTGAGAAATCACCCCCTGGGGGTGATGGCCATGCCACAGTCCCTTCTTCTCCATTTTCCTCCTGAGATCTTCGGCATACACGCACATGCGCCCCAGCATCATTTCCAAGTCTCCAGGTCTGAGACTTGAACTGGGGTTGGCCATGTGGTAATCCAGCAATGTAACCGTTATGCCATCTGCTGAACTCTCCCCCTTTTTTTTAAAAGTTTGGCAGAGGGCATGTGTACTCGCCAGAGACAGGTGAGAGTGGACAGTGGCGAAAAAGCATCCCAGTGAAGAATGGTCATGTCACAATCCCTTCTCTCCATTTCTCCTTCCTTTTCAGGATTCTGGGCACGCATGCACATGCATCTGCTGTGATTTTGAAGCTGCTGGGTCTGGGGCTACTCGGCTATGTAGGATGCAGCTACCTTAATCCCCACCCCACCAACTGGCCCCACTTGTTTTTTTCCTACTCTCAAAATTCCTTCTAAATGTCATTGTACTTGTAGAATTTAACTTAATGCATTGTACCATTTAATGTCAAAGGATATTATGAAGGCAGAGGCAGTAGTGCTTACTGAAGGCCGTGAATTTGATTTAAGTAAATATAGTAGCCATATTTTTTATTTAAAATGCATTATAGGAATATAACTAGATTTCTTTTAAAAGTGTTGATTGGCTATATGTTGAATGCTGGAACTGGGTTGATAGGTACAGGGGAGATGTTCATTTTACTATTCTCTTTAATTTTAACGTTCTTTACAAGAGAAAGCTATACCAAATTGAAACAGGTGATTGTTGGAAACCTTGAAAATCTTCTGGACCAAATGTTTTCTTTCCTTATTTATGGGATAGGTTTAGTGTTCTTCATAAGTTATCATTCAAACTCTAAATAAAACATTAGCCATTTCTAAAGGTATATCTGATTCTGTTCACAGGAACTCCTGCAGTTCCATCCATCTTTGCAGTGGGATGGCACGAATACACATTGAACACACTCTTCGATTTTCCTAACCATACAGTACCTTTCTTTCTTTAGGCATTTCAAAATGGTAATAACTTCAAATATCTGTATATATCTTATGCAGTCACTACAGGCATTAATTTGGAGTCAACTCTTTTTTTTTTTTTTTGGAGAGGTTTTGGCTATAGGGCGCATGCGCTCGCCAGACAGACAGAGAGAGACATAGAGACAGAAAGCGAGAAATCACGCTGCAATCCCTTCTCCTCCATTCTCCTCTTGGGATCCTGGGCATGTACACACACGCATCCGGCGTGAGTTTTAAGCCACCGGGTCCGGGACGCGAACCACGGTTGACTACGTGGGAGTCCAGCAACATAGCCATTACGCTAACTGCTGGTTCCCGTGGAGTCAACTCTTGTGAAATGTTTGGAACAATTGCTATTGGAGAGTGAACCATGAAACACACAGCTGATTGATTAGTCCTTACTTTAGGTCTTTGGTGTTAAATCAGGGCACTTTGCCTGCAAGAGACATTGGCTATGTCAGCTGGTTTCAGTTGTCGCAACTCAGGGTGCTCACTATTTCCTACAGTGCTCAGGATGGCCCCCAACAACAAAACATTATCACTAGAGAGGGAGGGAAAATGAGAATTCACCCCTAAAGGGAAATGGCCACAACACAGTCGCCTCACCTTCATTCTCGGGACCTGGGTATGCATGTACATATGCCGGGTGTGACCCTCAAGTCCTCAAGTCTAGGACTTGAGCTGTGGTCATCCATGTGGGAGTCTAGAGCTCCAGCTGCCACCTGCTGGCTCCTCGTTGATGTACACTTTTAAAAATTGTTCTGAAAATATGCCTTCAGTTTTTATTGAGATTTGATATACACAACAAAAGCTGCCTGCCACCTCCCCTACCCCCGCCCCCCAAGTCCTTCAACAAATTGCTTATAGAATTAAGTGCTGGGAACGTTGTCATTTTCCTGACGAAGTTATATATTTCTTTGTAACTTGTTATATTTCTACTTGCTTTCTCTCCCAGAAAACATAGAACCAAAATTTGTGCCGTATTATAGCAGCTTTCCTTTACTTAGGCCTCTAGTTGTGCTCTCGTCTTCTCTGTGGTATTTGGCTTCTTTTTAATCTCACTGTGGTTGACTATAGCCTTGGGCTGTGTATGATTTGTGAACATACAGATAATAAATTAATATATTCAGTCCTTAGAGCCATAGTTGTATAAATCAGATAAACAGATTAGTAATTTATATGTTAATGCTTTTTGAGGAATGTCAAATCTTAAAACAATGAAAAAATATGTGTTTGTTATAAAATATTATTATATATTAATTAGCACAAATAAGTAGATGTTGTGTGCTCCTTTTCATTCTCCAGGAATTTATTACTATTTCTAGGATAGAAATTTAAAGTTAAAATTCCCATTTGCTATGATCTTACAATTCTGTTATGTTGGTCAGGCATGCATTCTTATGGTTTCGTATTTGAATAAATTGGGTAAACTAAGTATATTTTTAAAAAGTGAATACTAAAAAAACAGTGTCTCTTGAGAATTATATTCTCTGAAAAATATTTTGAAATTTATTTGACAAAGACTAGTTTCATAAAAGTTCCTTATTTTTGTTTTAAAAAAATGAAATAAATATGAAATATTTGTTTCCTGTTCCATAAGAGTAATGATCTAGGATGACTCATTACATTTTATTCAAAATATGATTAATTTTTATTTTTTTGAAATTAAAACTTAAGTAGTTGGGCTGGGTCCATGGCTAGGTGATTAAGAGTACCAGATCCCATGTAGCCATCACTGATTTTTTTTTTTTTTTTGAGAGGTTTTTGCTATAGGGTGCATGCGCTCACCAGAAAGAAAGAGACAGAAAGCAAGAAATCACTCCGTAGGAGGGATGGCCATGCTGCAATCCCTTCTCCATTCTCCTCTCGGGATCTTGGACATGTACTCACATGCACCTGGCATGAGTTTAAGCCACCAGGGCCGGGACTCAGACCACGGTCGACTACATGAGAGTCCATTGGCATAGCCATTATGCCAACTGCTGGTTCTCATTACTGATTCTTAAAATACATATTTGTTGGGGCCAGCAGGTGGTTAAGGGTGCTGGACTCGCACATGACCCACCGCTGTTCAAGTCCCAGAACTGGCAGCTCGCTTTGTTACTTGCTTGCTCTTGCTCTCGCTCTGTCCCTCTGTGATCAAATTTAAATAAATAAATGAAAGTTAAATAAAGTAAATCTTTAAAAAAAAGTAACAGTGCTTATCTTACTTTGTGTAAGTAAAGCCTGATGATTATATTCTATTTCATTTGAGATCATTGATGCTTGTATATCACTAAATTACAACTTGCAGTTAAAAAAAATGCTCATTTAGTGTGTTAATTATCTGTGTATTTTGAGGAATCTACTCTTTCCTTATAAAAATACATGATCGTTCTGTACTAAATTATGTCTTATGTTAGCACTTAATAAATATAAATAAATTAATGGAATATTTTACAAGTATCATGCCATAATGAAATAGAAGCAACTTTGCCAAGGTAAAGTTAAGTTTTGCTATCAAGAATGACTCTTTCTTTCTTTTTTTTTTGAGAGAGATTTTTGCTATAGGGCATGTGTGCTTGCTGGAGAGACTCAAAGCAAGAAAGCAAGAAATCACCTGCCAGTGGGATGGCCACTTCACAATCCCTTCTCCTCCATTCTCCTCTTGGGATCTTGGGCACGCATGCACATGAGCCAGGTGTGAGTTTGAAGCCACTGGTCCTGCACGGGAACCGTGGTCTGCTATGTGAGAGTCCTGCACCTTAACCACTATTACACCTGCTGGCCCCAGTGACTCTCTTGTTTTTAAGAGAAATTTTTTTGCTATAAGGCACGTGTGCTCACTGAGGGGGAGAGAGAGAGAGGCAAAGTGAGAAATCATCTCCTAGGAGAGATGGAGATGCTGTAATTCTTTCTCCTCCATTCTCCTCTCCAGATTTTGGGCTCGCATGCACATGCGCCTGGCATGAGTTTTAAGCTGTCTGGTCCAGGTCTCAACTCGCAGTTGGCCTTGTGGGAGTCCAGTGATGAAACCACTACACTATCTGCTGGTATCATGACTCTTCGTTTTTTTTTTTTTTTAAGAATTATTTTATTTCACTTTATTTATTTTAATTTGACCAGAGAGGGACAGAGCGAGAGAGTGAGAGTAATAGAAAGAGAAAGCCAGAAAGCAAGCCGCCAGGTCCGGGACTTGAACCACGGTCAGCCATGTGGGAGTCTAGCGCCTCTAACCACCATACCACCTGCTGACCCCATGACTCTTCATTTTTAACATTGTATTTATATTTTAGTCCTCTCTCTTTGAAATAAAAAGATGTTTAAACCCTATTAGAACTGGTCGGTTATTTAATTAATCAAGTTTTTAAGGTTTTTGCAGTAGAGTATGTACAGTCACTGGAGAGACAGTAAGAGGGAAAGTGAGAAATCATCTCCTGGGGGGAATGTCCAAGCTGCAGTCCCTTCTTCTCCATTCTCCTGGGATTTTGGGCATGTATGCACATGTGCTCAAAGTGTTTCAAGCTGCTGGACCTATATGACTTGAACTGCAGTTAACCATGTGGGAGTCCAGTGCCTTAATCACCATACCACTTTCTGACCCCTGGTAGGTTATTTTAAAATGTAAACCAGGGGACCAGCAGTTAGCGTAATGGCTATGTCGCAGGACTCCCATGTAGTCGATTAAGGTTTGCGTCCCGCACCCGGTGGCTTAAAACTCACGCCGGGCATGTGTGTGTATGTGCCCAAGATCCCGAGAGGAGAATGGAGGAGAAGGGATTGCGGCGTGGCCATCCCCCCTGGGGGGCGATTTCTCGCTTTCTGTCTCTCTGTCTCTGTCTTTCTGGTGAGTGTACGCACCCGATAGCAAAAAATCTCTCCAAAAGAAAAAGTAAACCAGCTTGGGACCAGCAGTGGCATAATGGCTATGTCGCTGGACTCCCATGTAGTCGACCGTGGTTCAAGTCCCGGGCTCAGGCTAGGCGCGTGTGCGTGCACACTCAAGATCCCAAGAGGAGAATGGAGGAGAAGGGATTGCGGCGTGGCCATCCACCCAGAAGGTGATTTCTTGCTTTCTCTCTGTCTTTCTGGCGTGCACACGCGCCTATAGCAAAAACTTCTCTAAAAAATTTATGTAAACCAACTTAATCAATGGGGCTTCTTGGTCATTCTATTAGGGTAAGTCTAAATGGAGAGGAAAAATTAGCAGAGGAGGGGAGGCTTTTTCTCTTTAGAGGCCAGGAATGTGTTAAGATTTGTGGACCTTAAGGTCTCTGTTGTGACTACCCGTAACCCTGCCTTTAAGGTGTAAAAGTAGTCATAGACAAATAAGTGAGCCAGTGTGATTGTGTTCTGATAAACATTAAATGTCGTGATTTTACATCAAGACATTATTCTTCTAATTTTTTTTTCAACCATTAAAAATTTAAACGCCACTCTTGGCTTGTGGGCTGAGAAATCAGGTGGTGGCCAGATTTGCACTGTGGACCATCGTTTGTGTTAGGCTAAAAGAGAAAAAGTCTCAGCAGTACCGAAAGAAAATTTAGCAAATACAGTTGAAAACATGAATTAGCAGTGTTAAATCTCTGCGTGTTCATATTTCAATTTTTCTGGACATCAGCTATACATTATTGTGTTGTGTTTTTTATATTATTTTACAGACAGTTGATATTCATAAAGAGAAAGTGGCAAGAAGAGAAATTGGTATTTTGACTACCAATAAAAACACTTCAAGGACACACAAGATTATTGCTCCTGCAAACCTCGAACGCCCAGTTCGTTATATTAGGAAACCTATTGACTATACAATTCTAGATGATATTGGACATGGAGTAAAGGTAGGTATAATTTTTGTTAAGCTTTTAAAACCAGTAACCTGTAATGGAACTAATTCTAGGAAATTAAGCTCTTATCTTTCTTTTTCTAGAGGACCAAGTTTTGGCTCAGTTGTGAAGATTCCTTGCCACTGTAACTGTTTTATCCTTGATTTTTCATAATGCTGTGTTTTCAAACAGTCATCTTTGATTGCATTTGCTGAATCAATTATGATAATGCCTCGTATAGATTGAGTAAATAACTGTGGTATCTTTCTCATCTTTCAGTGTTGCGATATGACTGATTAAAAAATTGTTCAGCGTGTTATTAAAGTGTGTGCCTATCTCAAAAATGTATCAGACTTTTGGCATTAGTTTTCAGAACAACTTTTACCGATAAATGTACTTCGAATTTTTCTAGAATATTTTTATCTCAACATTTTGAGTTAGAGTAATATAAATAAAGTTTATATCTACATCTGTATAGATACAGATTTTTTTTCACTGCGTTTGAATATGTAGCCATTAAATATGTTGGCTATCTTTTAAGATGTATTTGAGTACCTAGCATATATATAAATTGCAATGTAGAACTGAGGAACCTGTAAATTTCATTTAAATTGATGTTTATAGCTGAGCAACTATTGAGAGTTCAGTAACTATTAAGTTACTTAAAATTTGCTTCTGATCAGTGATTCAAAACACAATGACCAAATATGTCTCTAAAAATACATGTAAACCTATAATGAAATAGTTTATGCAGCTGATTTTGTTAATGATAAAAGCATATTTTAATAAAAAATAACACCCACATTATTATGATAGGAAATCAGCTAAATCCAAATTTAATGTAGATGTATATAAAAGGAAAATGTATAGTGTTAGTTTATTTTTAAAATTTACTTTTTCCCCCTCAGAGTTTTGATATAAGCACTATTATCTGGAATTTGATACTTTATAATTGATACTTACATGTATTTAAATTACCATGTTAATTAGAGCATGTTAAAATAGGATGTATAATTGGATGTTTAATAAATAACTGAAGTTTATTCTAACTTGGGAAAATTTATTCAAAGCTAACAACTGCTAGTAGAATAGTTTTTAGGATACTGCCAGAATCTAATGCCAAAATGACATTTAGAATGTAAGACCTTTATATGCTTGCCTCCTTAAATAATAAAAAGGTAATTTCCTTCTAATTCTTATTTAATCCTCAACGTAAATAAAATGTTATTTTTTTTTTTAGGATCCTGTAGTCTCTTCATTGTTTGGAATCTTAGTATTTAAGAATTGCTAATTTGAAGAAATTTTTGACAAAAATAAGTTTTAAAATAGTGTGTTAAATAATTTCATCAAAGAAATTCCTGTTCATGACACATTCTGCTTTAACCACTCTTTCTATGATCTACTGAAACATTATTTTGTTGATGCTGAATGCTTAACTTGATTTTTCTTTGTTTTTTCCTTTCTCTTCACATCCTGAAGTTCCAACTAACCTTTCAATGCTTTTTTTCCTTACCTCTTTTATTTGCTCCATTTATGCATTAAGTGGTTGCTTAGATTTAAGGTAAGAGATTCCAGGGCTGGATTTCCATTCTTTGTTCTTATGTGGAATATTACATATGGGGAGTAAAGATATATCTGGCACTTGGCCTTTTAAACCCAACAAATAATTCCTTTCTTGTATTTTATTTTTTTGTCATTTAACTTTGTGATGTGTCTTCATGTTGAGGGCAAATATTTTTGTCTGTTTTGTTCACTGCACTATCCTTTGTGCCTAGAACAGTGCCTGACACACATTAGGTGCTTAGTAAATATTTGTTGACTGAATGGTTATTTTGCAGTGTTTATATTTTGTGAAAGCGAAATGTAAGCTATTTTATCGTAAAATGTTGTTACCAAATAAAACCAGCTGAGTTTTTATAAGTGAATAATTTGCGTTATGGATTGGAGGGCCAACTAATGTGCTTCGTTTAACCCTCCCCCTGTGTAATAGGCTTTTTATTCTATAAATGGTGTACTTTATTATGGACCTTGCAAATATGATGTCATTATCCTTTGACTTAATCAGTGTAAAGAAATTGAGAAGCAAAAAACATTTAGTATTGGGTTTTTCTTTAAGTTGCAGTATCATGTTTTGTAAGAAAAATGAAAACTTGTTTTTCCAAATAGTTGTAAAATACATATTCCAGTATAAACTCTTAAGAGTTTTCAAAGGTGAATATTAATTATATGCAAAAGTAAAAAACTCATAATAAAATGTAAGTTAGGAATTGAAGATATGAGGGACCAGCAGTTAGTGTAATGGCTATGTCGCTGGACTCCCATGTAGTCGACGGCGGTTCGAGTCCCGGACCCGGTGGCTTAAACTCACGCTGGGCGTGTGTGCGTGCGTGCCCAAGATCCTGAGAGGAGAAGGGATTGTGGCGTGGCCATTCCCCCTGGGGGGTGATTTCTCACTTTCTGTCTCTCTATGTCTTTCTGGCGAGCGCACACGCCCTATAGCAAAAACCTCTCCAAAAAAAAAAGATAACAAGATTAGCAGATGGAGTAACGGCTATATCACTGAATTCCCACGTGGTTGACCATCGTCCGAGTTCTAGACCCAGCAGCTTACGACTCATGCAGGGTGCGTGTGCACCCAAGATCCCAAGAGGAGAAGTGGAGGAGAAGGGATTGTGGTGTGGCCGTGTCCCCTGGGGTGTGATTTCTCACTTTGGGTCTCTCTATCACTGTCTCTCCTGCAAGCGCACGCACCCTTTAACAAAAATCTCTCTCAAAAAAAAAAAAAAAAAAGAAAAGAAAAGAAAAGAAAAAAATTAAAGGTAGTATGTCCTATTGTGATTTACTTCAGTAACATTTTGGTATTTTAGAGAATTAATGGTAAAAAGAAATTCTATATGAAGAAGCCTGTCAAGAGGGACCAGCAGTTAGCGTAATGGCTATGTCACTGGACTCCCATATAGTCAACTGTGATTCAAGTCCTGGACCTGGTGGCTTAAACTCACACCAGACGCATGTGCGTGCGTGCCCAAGATCCCAAGAGGAGAATGTAGGAGAAGGGATTACAGCATGTGTGTGTGGGGGTAATTTCTCCCTTTCTCTCTCTCTCTGTCTTTCTGGGGAGCACATACGCGCAATAGCAAAAACCTCTCCAAAAAAAAAAAAAAAAAAAAAAGATGAAAAGGAAAATGGAACTTAAAATTTAAAATGTACTTAAGGTTTAGTTCTTTTTCCTTCTGTTTTATGCTTATTTCTTCCTAAGCTCTTTTTAAGCTCTGTCTTTATTGCCATTGTTGTGGCACTTAAAAAATTTTTTTTCTGTAGGATATATGCACTTGCCTTCTGATGCTTTTCAGATGGACTCAGAACAAGGCCATTACTTTGGTATAGACACATGGGAGTTTGGAAGAGACCTTGTTTAAAAAAAGCATTTTTAATAATGCATGCTCTCTCCAGAAAGAGACAGAGAACCAGAAAGTGAGAAATCACCCCCCCAGGGAGGATGGCCATACTGCAGTCCCTTCTCCTCCATTCTCCTCTCGCGATCTTGGGCACGCACGCACATGCGTCTGGTGTGAGTTTAAGCCACCAGGTCTGGGACTCGCACCACAGTTGAATACATGGGAGTCCAGTGACACAGCCATTACGACAACTGCTGGTCCTGCATTTTTAATATTTTATATAGCATGTTCTGTTTCTATTTAATATTTATTTTCATCTGAAATTTTTTGTCTTTAGTCAATGTTCAGTTAGTATATTCAGTCATGTAGTTTAATTTATAAGACTTGAAAATGATGTGATATTTTCATAACAAAATGCATAAAAAGCCAAGTAGATAGAATGCTATGGAGGAAGTGTTTTCTTTAATATATACCCATGGCCATATAAAAGCAGAATATACTTTGATCTGGGACTCCCTTGCCCCATTGTTTATTTTAATTGTAAAGAAAATTTTAAGACTTTTTTTTTTTTTTAAACCAAGGCCAGTAATGATGTATATGTAATGGTTTCTCTTCTGTAAAAAGCTGTAAAGTTGTCACAAATAAAACTGAGCTTTTAGTACTTTTGATATAAGCATTTTAGGGCCAGCCCTATAGCCTAATGGTTAAGGGAGCCAAATCCCATATAGCCAACTGCAGTTTGAATTCCAGCTCTACAGGCTTGAGAAAAACCCTGAGTGTGTGTGCATGCTTGCTCAAAATCCTGACAAAAAGGAAACATGGATTAGGGTTGTGGCATGACCATGACCCATTGGGGATTGCTCCCCACATCCACACATGTCCATCCTTGTCTCTTTGACAAGCACACACACCCTCTGACAATTACCAAAAAAAAAAAAAAAAAGAAAGAAAGAAAGAAAGGAAAAAGGGGCCTATTCATTTGATTAAAAATAGTAAAGTTTTTTGAGCTATCAATGTAGTACTTCCTATTTCATGAGCAGATTTTGCATAATGACTGAACAAGGGCTAGGGTTTACTTTACAGCTAGTAAGTTAAGAATGTAACATTTTGGGGACCAGCAGTTGGCATAATGGCTATGTCACTGGAATTCCATGTAGTTGACTACAGTTCGAATTCCAGTCCTGGTTGCTTAAACTCACACCAGGTGTATGTGCATGCGTGCCCAAGATCCTGAGAGGAGAATGGAGGAGAAGGGATCGTGGCATGACCATCCTCTCAGTGGGGTTTCTCTTTCTCTCTTTCTGTTTCTCTTTCTCTCTCTCTCTTTCTGGTGAGTGCATGCATCCTATAGCAAAGACCTCTCAAAAAAAAAAAAAAAGACTATAACGTTTTGGAAAATTTTACATGGGATCTTGAAGATCCATTATTTAACCCCATTTAAAAAATGTGCTAATATTTTCACTTGAGTATGAGCTTTAATAAATGTTTGTTACCCCCTATAGAAATTTCCTCTAACATTTCTACCTTTCAAGTATAGCTGAGGGTTGACTTAAAAATTAACTTGCCATGGAGCCAGCAGGTGACGTGATGGTTAAGGTGCTGGATCCCATATAACTGATTCTGTGATTTGAGTCCTGGACCCAGCAGCTTGAAGAGCACCTCAGGCACTTGTGTGTGTGTGCCCAAAATCCTGAGAGGAGAATGGAGGAGAAGGGATTGTGGCTATTCCCCCTCAGGGGTGGTTGGTTACTTTCCCTCTCTCTCTGACTCTCTGGTGAGCACATATGCCCTATAACAAAAACCTGAAAAAAAAATTACTTGCCTTATCATTTGGAAGAAAAATTCGTAATCATAGCAGCCGTTGAGAGACCTGTTTTTGTTTGTCAGTTCCAGTCTTTTTTTTTTTTTTGAAGAGGTTTTTGCTGTAGGGCAAAACTGTCTGTCGCCAGAAAGACAGAGACAGAGAGACAGAAAGCGAGAAATCACTCCCCAGGGTGATGGCCACGCTGCAACCCCTGCTCCATTCTCCTCCCAGGATCTTGGGCAGGCACATACATGTACCCGGCATGAGTTTAAGTCACTGGGTCTGGGACTCGAACTGCTGTAGACTACATGGGAGTCCAGCGATATTGCCATTATGCCAACTGCTGGTCCCATCGTTCCAACCTTAAGTCATAAATTCTGTATTGGCAAAAGCCACTTGGTAGAAACTGTTTTCAAAATCAAGCTGAAATTTGTCCATGATTTTTACTCTTTTTTACCTATTGCTATCTTTACCAGTTTTATCCCTCTTGATCTTAATATCTTACTCCTTTGTTTTTTCAACCCCTTACTAAAAATTTTACCTCTGTGCTGAATTTGTACTTTGATTTCTTTCACAATCTTTAGGTTCTTTTCCTGGTAGCCCTCAAGAATTGGAATGCATTCTCTGAGGGAAAGGGTAGAAGTCTCTGTGAAGCCATAGAATTATGATGCATGGCACTGTAATGTGGATTAGAGAATGAAGGCCCGGAAGTGCTTGACCTCAGCTGCTGCTTCGCACTATTCCATGTACAGACACAATCTTTGCACACTCTTCTTCTCTTTGTATATTTAAGTTCGTTAGTTCGTTCTTTCTTTTTTCCTTCCTTCCTTCCTTCCTTCCTTCCTTCCTTCCTTCCTTCCTTTCTTTTTAACATCTAATCACTGTACATCTTCAAGTGTATAACCTGGTTTTTCCCAGCATGAACACAGTGCATATTAGTTGAAGTCATTACATTGTCATCAACAGATAACTTTTCATTTTTGTATCTATTGAATGTTTTGTCTGAAAGATTGGGAGGTATAATTGAAAGATTGGAAGGCCAACTGTAGATACTAGAGATAGTATGCGAAGGGGTGGGTTATTGAGTGGGAGGGAGGGGATCAGGGGAAAAACAAAGTCCTGTTCTTTTATGAATTCATAGCCTAGCTCAGACTTTTCTCTGTGAAACCTTTCCTAACAGTTTCCCACATTGATTCGTGTGCGTGTGATTTCTGTAGCATTCGTGGACATTTCCTTTTTGTTTTAAACTTGTGAGTGGTTTATCCCTATTTTTTTTTTTTTGGAGAGGTTTTTGCTATAGGGCACGTGTGCTTGCCAGAAAGAGAGAAACAGAGAGACAGAAGCGGGAAATCCCCTGGGGGGATGGCCACGCCGCAGTCCCTTCTCCATTCTCCTCTCGAGATCTTGGTCATGTATGCACATGCACCTGGCGTGAGTTTAAGCCACCAGGTCGGACTCGAACTGTGGTCAACAACATGGGAGTCCAGCGACCTAGTCGTTATGCCAACTACTGGTCCCGATCCCAAAATATCTTAAAAGCAAAGAAATCCTTTTATAGATTGCATTCTTCCCTCTTTTCCATGTGCATTTACTCTTGTACCTGGTAGCCTATTAGGTGGTTGATAAATAAGGAATATAGCACACACATCATTTTAAAATTCCCCTGCCAGTATTCTATTGCAGCAGGTCATATGTCAGTGGGAGACTTTGTAGTAGAGGCAATGTCTCCTGTGACTGTTGGAGATACTTGGCTGGCCAATTTTAGAAATCATGCTAAAGTTGAAGGTGTACTAAAAAGCACTGAGTTGATTTTTTTTTTTTTTCTGAGAGGTTTTGACCTCAGGGTGTGTGCACTCACTGGAGGGAGAAAGACAGTGAGAGGGAAAGTGATTAATTAACCCCCACCCCCCCCGGGGGGGGTGGACATACCACAGTCCTTTTTCCATCCTTCTCTTCTGTGGATCTTGGGCACGCATGCACATGTGCCTGGTGTGAATTTCAAGCAGCCAGGTCTGTGTCTCGAACGACTTTCAGCCATGTGGGAGTCTAGGAATGTAACTATGCCTTCTGCTGGTCATGAGATTTTTTTTGTAAAAAAGAATTACTTTATTTTACTTTGTTATTATTACTATTTTACAACGTGACCACAGAGAGACAGAGAGATAGGGAAAGTGAGAAAGTAAGCCAACAGGTCCAGGACTCAAACCATGGTGGCTATGTGGGAGTTTTGCACCTTTAACCCCTACACCCCTTGCTGTGCCCAAAGCACTGAGATTTGTAATGAATATTACGGAAGGAAATATTGAATGTATCAAAAAGGATAGCTAGAGCAGGAAAGGTAGGAGTATTGTAGAAAAATATGAAGAAAAATTAATTGACCTGATGGGTGTTGCTGGTTATAGAGACATCCATGAGCCTGTGACACTAGATCATTCTTTGGTTATAAAAGAAAAGCTACTTCCATTATTACCTATATTTTGTTGTCATTGGTCAGGGGGAATATATTTATACTGTGGCAGTCCATTAACCTTCATCACTTAAATAAAATATTTCTATTTTGGAAATTCTCTTCAGTAAGAAAAAAAGAGAGACTTTTCCTACTATTCCCCTCCTACCTAATAACTGCTTCATTTAGTTCTTGATCACTTTCTGCATTATGGAATTAAAAAAAAAATAATGAAACTGATTCTGTAGTCAGTAACCAGTTTCAATTCCTAAATGAGACTTGGAAAGGTACGATGCGTATCCCTCCTCCTGATTCAGGACCATTAACTACATCTCTCTGTGCCAAATGGTAGTTCTTCTGTGTTTATTATTTTTAAAAATCATTTCCAGTGGAATTGCTGTTATGAGTGGCTACAGTGTTGGTTTGTTTTCCCTGTCCTGAGTTTATGGTCTATATACACTTTACATTCCCATCCACCACATACTCATGATTTAGTCATCTATCTTGCTACTTGTCAGGAAATGTTTTTCTCAGAATAGCTTTTAGGACTGTGATGGCTATCTAGTAAAAAGAAATTTTTTAGGTTTTAAATATAGTTTCTTAGCTTTAATTTTAATACAGATTCTACCTGTATTATATATTATGAGGAAATTAAATTTTGTCTGTCACCTATTCCTTTTATTCTTTTCCTCAAAGTGGGTGGCCATGTTTATATTCTGCATAGCCTATTCATTGTTTTACTTAGCATCGAATAATTTTTCACAAAGGAAAATGTCCTTGAAATATTGGAAAACTCTTAGCATAATAGAAAAGTAGCACAATATAGGTAAAGTATGTAAAATTAGATTGCTTGGACATTCTGCAGGGACTCTTTGGGACTCTTTGGTTTCTTATGTGATTTAAGTTACTTAGCCAACCCCATTATCCAAGTACAATCATTTGGTGATTTCTACAGGTCATAAAATGGGTCATTTTATTTATAGAAAATGTCTACCAGGTTTTAATTTATAGATTATCAGATTTGGGGGTTAGGTTTAATGATTTATGAAAGATACTGCAATTTGAAGAAAAACACTACAGACCAAAGCCTAAAACAAATTAAAAGTTGGAAAGCTGTTTTCCAAATATTTTAACTATCCCATGTATAGAATAAAATATTCTTTTATTCTTTCTATTCCTGTTCCTTTTCCTTCCTGTTTCTAGCAAATTGATGTAGATAAGTGTCTGGTTCACTTCTCCCTCAAAGTAAATTTGGGTTTTATGTTATTTAAGGTTGAGCTTAAAGGACTTTGGTTATCACTTTTAAGATCTTCTGGTATCACTAATTAATATTTCCAGTTTTAAAGCTATTGGTTATTTGTCATATTACTCTTAAAATTTTCTCCTAATGTGGATTGATTTTTAAAAAAGTCTTCTGGCATATTAGTATACCCTCTGTTTATTAATGAGGGGGAGAGCAAGGATAAGTTAATCTTTATTCTTACTTGATAATTGGTTTGTTTTTTATTTATTGTTTAAAAGAAACAACAAAAGGATTACAGATAGATGCTTCACTTTAAAAATTCACATTTCAAAAGTATCATTTGTCATTAAAGATTGTTTTGACATCACACACAACTTGTTCACTGGGCTATTTATTTGAAGAATTTGTTTCTTGATATATTATTTCTTGCTTATTCAGATAACAAGTAGCTTTTTAAGACTTTTAAAATTTTGCCTAAGCCAGAGTTAATTTTGACAGCCTAAATACTCTGTATGCAGTTATGATTTGTGTTCTTAAATTTCATGTTTTGAAATTATAAATATAGTTTCATTTCAGTGGTGAAGTTTCATTGAATGCTAATGTTCCATTTCACAAGTAAAATTTGAATATTCTAAGCATATTCTTAATAGGAAAGTTGAGATTTTTTAAGTGTTTTTAAGATGGCAATCCAAAAATAGTAGAGCCTTAAAATAGAGTCAGGTATGAACCTATATGGTAAATGTTCACCCTAACCCATTGGTAGTTTCAAACAATTTGAGATTGCATTTGAACAGTATTTGTAAATAACTTCTCCAGACTCTCTAGGGTTTTCTGTTTAAGTGCTGAGGTTGACATATTCCTTTGGTGACATCCGTTACTCCCAAATTTTTCATCTTTCCTATACTTAAGTGTTTAGGTGCAGGTAGAATAGTGAGTAGAGTCATGCTCAACTTGGGCCTGAGTGGGTCCAATACCCCCTGGAACTAGGACATTGCCAGTGGCTCTTGTGCTGCTCACAGTTGAATGAGATACCTCAGCCCTAACTTTCTGGCTCAGGTGGTTAGGAACATGCATTAAATACCTAGTGTTTTCAGGTAGGTGATTCCCTCATAAGAGAACATTGAAGAAATCTGAATTGTAAGGCTAATTCACATTTATAAAAACTAAAATTTTCTGTCAAGCAATTTATATTATTTAGCTATAATGGACCATATGCATAGTTGCATATTTCTGTTTGGGAAATTACTTTGTTTATGACATACTTGCTATCTAAAGGAAGCTGTTTAAAACACAAGGAATTACATAAAGACATTGTTGCTACTGATTGAGTTACATGTTCTTAAAACTAACATTTTTATAATTACCAGATTTAATTTTAATTGAACAAAATATCAAATAGTCTATCCAGTGATCTGTTGGTGTGATGGCCTAATGGCAAATAAAGTCTTTGCCTTCAGTTTATAATCATTTGAAAAATCTCATGTTAGGAAGAGTCCTTTGAGTACAACTGTAGAATAAATAGTAGAGTAGAAATTGCATATGAAATGCATGGCCTCTAATTTTCCCCCCTCTATTTAAACCTTCCCCTCCTTTGTTAAATAGTACAGCATTATTTCCCAAAAGTGCCACTTCATTTCACTACATACCAGTTAAATTAAGTTTTCCTCAAAATTTTTTAGGTGAGTACCCAGAATATGAAGATGGGTGGGCTACCGCGTACAACACCTCCAACTCAGAAACCCCCCAGTCCACCTATGTCAGGGAAAGGGACACTTGGGTGAGTACATAACTAAATAATTGAAAATTATTTCATGTAGTGTTGTGTTAAAAACTAAAGGCAACATGTTTAAATTATTTTTGAATATTTTAAGGAATATTTTTTCCTAGGATTTTTGTATGTGTGTATATATTTTTCTCTTTTCATTTATACTTAAAAAATATTTTATTTAGAAATTAGGGGTTTTTAAAGAGTTTTTTGCTATAGGGCAAGTATGCTTGCTGGAGAGACAGAAATATAGAGATGAGAGACAGCAAGAAATCACCCCCCTGGGGGGATGGTCACACCACAATCCCTTCTCCATTTTCCACTCAGAGTTTTGGGCACATACACATATGCACTGGTGTCAGTTTTAGGCCACCAGGCCTGGGACTCAAAGTGTAGTCGACCATGTAGGAGTACAGTGCTTTAGCCACCTACCTGCTGGTCCCTAGAAATCAGTTTTTTTTTCTTTTTAAAGAAATTTTTGCTATAGGATATGTGTGCTTGTCAGAGAGATAGAAAGTGAGAAATCACCTTCGAGGTGATGGTCATACTGTAATCCCTTCTCCTCCATTCTCGTGGGATTTTGGGCATGCATGTACACGTGCCTGGTGTGAATTGCAAGCCACTAGGTCCAGGACTCGAACCATGGTTAGCCATGTGGGAGCCTAGCAGCTTAACCACTACATCATCTGCTGACCCTAGAAATTCATTTTTTAATAAAATTTTAATTTGAGATAAACTCTTAGCTCAAGTTGAAGATTTATTATAGATTGCAATCTAATATTTCTTTTTTCTCAGAAAAATTTTATTTTTGTCTTTTGTATTACAGTTGAATTTATACTGTCCTTCTCAAGAAGGCTATGTAGATTACAAAATTCTGTATAACTTGTTATGAGAATATTGACCTTTAGTTTGATCATATAAAATTGGGCTCTAGATTTTACTTTTGGCAAAAATGGTCTATTAGTGGAAAAGCTTGGTATTTTCTTCTGTAGCATCACAGTTTAAACATTGATATCTGATCAGTGATTCTGATCATTTGGACATAATACAGTTCAGATGACAGATGACTAAAATTCTGATCCAGCTAACCTTCTCATTTTGTGGTTTTGCATAGTCCACCTTTCAGCAATTTAGTTTTTTCATCTGTAAAAGGGGGTAATATTTGTTCTCTATTAACTTTTCAGGGACAGGGTATTACAAATTGGATTTTAAAAAAATACATAGGATAAAGACAAAATGCTCTGAGAACCATTGGCTTTATGATATGTATTACAAAGTTTTTAACTGACAATTTTTTGGCCCCCTCACCAAAAACAAAAACAAAACCAAATACCCACCCCAAAACAAACCAAAACCCAATCAAGTTGTGTGGATCAGAACACAACAAAAAATGAATTAGAATATAATGGGAAGATAATGTTGGTAGGAGAATTATAGTTAGGACAGTGGGAAACAAAAGAAAAAATGGATTTCAAGTAGGAATAGAAGACATGGCTTTATTTATGGCATACAAAAAGCTTCCTAAGTTAGAAGAAAGAATCTAAGTAGATCAAATAGCATTTAAAGTTTAAGGTAGAATATATATGACATAATATGGTATAACCGTGCAAGGAAGAAGGGTGGTGATATCAAGAGAAACTCTTTATAACTCTTGTAGATACGTGTGTTTCTGTCATGTGGTTGTGAAGAGCCTAATGTGTTTCGTTAGGTTTTCAGTTAAGATTGTCAGTAAGATAACCTACTTAATTTCTAGTAAAATAAATTTTCTGCTCTTAAATTTTGAAGGTGTGCTCATGTACAGGTATTTGTTTTCCTTGTGTGTTAGCAATGGTTCTGCAGGACCCCTGAAGACCATGGTTGCTGAACACTACTTCACTGCTCGATGGTCACGCCTGGTTTTTCTGCAGTCATTGCCTCATCAACATTTTTTGTCTTCCCCTGTTTTTTACCTTGTTGGTGTCATTGTAGTTCTCAGTTAGCTACACTTATTTTTCTCAGATGTAACAACATTGTTTCTTTGTGGTGTGTGTGTACACAAATGTGTGTGTGTAAGGCAGGGTCTCACTGTATTTGAACTTCATGCCTCAGCCTTCTGAGTAGCTGAGACTATGGCCGCACTAAAGAAACTAAAGCCAGACTGCTGTGTCTGGCTTTTTTAGGGTTTGAGAGTCAAACCCAGGCCTCAGCCTGCCCAAGCAACTGTGTCCAGCCTCCCACCTCGCCTGCCCGCCCCAAGTCTTTGAGAGAGACAGAGACAGAAACAGAGAGAGTGAGAAGAGGAGGAGGAAGAGGAAGGGTGAGAGACAAAGATAAGTTTTTTTTGAGAGGTTTTTCCCTAAAGGTGCGTGCGTTTGCCAGAAAGAGAGACACAGAGAAAGCGAGAAATCACCCCACAGAGGGGATGGTCACGCCGCAATCCGTTCTCCTCTCGGGATCTTGGACGCGCACACACAGGTGCCTGGTGTGAGTTTTAAGTCACCGGGTCTGGGACTCAAACCGCGGTTGACTACATGGGAGTCCAGCGACATAGCCATTACACTAACTGCTGGTCCTAAGATAAGTATTTTTTACAAGGTCTCACCATTTTATGATGTTCCTGACCTAGCCTTCTGGTTAGCTGGAATTACAGGTGCGTGCAGCCACACCCTGCAAGTTCAGATTGTCCTGGGAGCTGAACTTGGACCTCCATGCAGCTTTTAACCTCCCAGGCAGTGTATAGGACATTGGCTGCGGCATTTTCATTGTTTGGGGAAGCTGTCTGAAATTAGGTGTTTGGAAATTGTTTTTTTCCCCATTTGTGCTATAATTTCAGAGATGCCTAAATTTTTTTTAGTATTTTAAATATAAAAGTACTGCCATCCCTTTTCCTTTTTTTGATCCAGTATCTGATCCAGTACCCCTTAATTTATTTGTAATTATATTTATATGAGGAGACATTTTGAGTAGTAGGGGTTGTGGGAAAGTGATTCAGAATTAGGGAGGCATAACTTGAGTGGCCAGGGATAATAGTATTTAAAGGAACTCCAGGAGCTTTTGAGGAAGTAAATTATTGAGAAACACTAATATTAGGCAGTTGAGCAGTATCGTTTCAGGAAAAGAACAATTTAAAATGTTCACATCTTGAGATGCCAATTTTTTTATTCTTTTAAAGACCGTAATCTCATCTACATGATGTAAATTTTATGTCACTTGAGTCTGTTTTTTTTTTTTTTTTTTTTTCTATTGGGCGTGTGCGCTTGGACAGAGACAGAAAGTGAGAAATCACCCCCTGGCGGGGGATGGCCACGCTGCAATCCCTTCTCCTCCATTCTCCTCTCGGAATCTTGGGCACGCATGCACTCGTTCCTGGCATGAGTTTAAGCCACCGGGTCCAGGACTCGAACCGCGGTCGACTACATGGGAGTCTAGTGACATAGCCATTACACTAACTGCTCGTTCCATCACTTGAGTCTTCATGATTGTCACAAAGATCTTGGAAACAGTGATGAGAACTAATTTAATACTCACCAATATTACAGTGTACAACTTATTTCCAATCCTATTGACTTACTTTTCTCATCCTCTTCTTTTAAAAGGAAATTTTGGGGACAACCCTATAGCCTAGGGGAGCTGGGCCTTCTTACATTGCTGATAATTTGAATCCTGGCCCCTGTGGGATGAAAAACATGCTGGTGCGTGTGTTCCAACAGGATGGAGAACCAGAAGAGAAGGAATGGTGGCACAGCCACGCCCCTGTAGGCGAGCCTTTTCCCTCTCACTGTCTCTCTAGGGATAGGGTTAGGATTAGGGTCTCTGGTGAGTGCATGTGTCCTTTGGTAGTTAAAAAAATTGAAAGGAAATTTTGGGGAAAAGAGGTAAATATATGTTAATAAGTTATAGTTTGATTTATATTTTACAGTGTAAAGTAAATAAGGTAGATGGACATAAGTGGTCTTAAAATTTT
>NW_006159858.1:5723959-5726534 GCF_000334495.1 Tupaia belangeri chinensis
CCCTTGTTGGACTCTGGAGAGGGGAAGAGGAAGGGAGATCCCAAGGTGAAAGTTAAGGGAGAAAGTAAGGTAGGGAGAATGGAAGCAGATGAGATTTTAAATGATGAAATGTAATATATTTTAGTTTCTTTGTATCTAGAATACAGTAAAGGGAGATGAATTATTGGAACTGTTATTATCATCAGTGTGGGCTGTGGGTCTAGAATCTAGATTTGATGTCCCTGTCTTTGAATATCATTGGCTGGGGAGAAAGGGAAGATGAAGAAAATTAGTACATTCATGCAGTGTGTTTATAAGACTTTGACATGGCACTAAAATAAATCAAACTCTTTTAAGAAAAGGGTAGGCCCAGGAAACATTGGCTTAGTTGGTGGAGAACTTTTTTGTTCTCTGCGAATAAATGAACAAAATTGCATTAGCACAGGGAAATGAGGTTGGAGACTGAAAAAAAATTCTCTGAAACCTTAATGTTGGAGAAGCGATACATATTAGGGAAGACAAATTGATAGCTGGGTTTTGTTAAAACACATTTCCTATCTCTGATTACAAATTGTATTTCACTACTGGCAACTCTTTGAATTTATTGTGCCGAAATTTGCTTAATCACAGAATACATACGCTCTTCTTTTTGTAGGCGGCACTCCCCCTATCGCACACTGGAGCCAGTGCGTCCTCCAGTGGTACCAAATGATTACGTACCTAGCCCAACCCGTAATATGGCTCCCTCGCAGCAGAGCCCTGTGAGGACAGCTTCTGTGAATCAAAGAAATCGAACTTACAGGTATTTCCTCTACCTCAGTGCAAAATGTGGTCTGAGTACCATAATCTCTTCAAATAACTTCAGTTAAATCTCTCTCATTTTCCAAGCACTAAGTTCTTTTCCTCACTCTACTCTCCCAAACCTCATCTGTTTCCACCTCTCTCTCCTCATGTTCTGATGCAACTTTGAGCAGTCAGGAAGTTGATAAAAGAATAGTTACATCAAAGTGCAAACTTCTTTTCAAGTTTAATATTCAGTCCATCTGAAAAAAAAAAATGGGCCAGATGTGGGAAATTTTGAGTTGTTTTTTGGTGGAACTTTACAGATGAAAAACTATATATAATAAAACATTAATATGAGCTAGTATATCAAGATTATCATTACAAATAAAATCAGTCTGTTTAGGAGAACGTTTTATTTTAAAAGAAGTTTCTTCAGACAGACATTAGAGTTTAAGAAGAAAATATTAGTGATTTTGATATTTTGAGCCCCAACATTTATGACATATTTATGGGGAATTTTTTCTTTTTCAGTTTCTTTATTACATGCTTATTAAAAGGTGGTTAAAAAAGCTTACTGAACTCAGCTTTCTCCGAACTTACTAAGACACATTTTAAGTGGAAGGCTTTTAAATGATCTCTGTTGTAATTGTTTTCATTTCAGAAAGTTTTGGAAAGTGCTGATGATTTCGCTCTGTGGATAAATGCTCATGCTTTGGTGGCTCTTGTTTCTTTAGCAGCAGTGGGAGTAGTGGAGGAAGCCACCCAAGTAGTCGGAGCAGCAGTCGGGAGAACAGTGGAAGTGGGAGTGTGGGGGTTCCTATTGCTGTTCCTACTCCATCTCCTCCCAGTGTCTTTCCAGGTAAAACCGAAATAGTGCTTCATCTTCCCTTTTTCTTTCCGAATTTGAACTCAACTTGTGAGTTAATTATGGTGAACTTGACTCATAATCAGGATTTTCTTTTTCCCTTTAGGACTCTGTAAATGTTGGGTATTACAGTCTTTATACATTTATAATTTTTCACCAAGTGATTTTAAGTTTTTGCTCACTTTGCACTTGTCTTTATTTGGTTGTATGCCTTTGGTGCCGTGGCTCAGTTGGTGCTTTGAGGTTTCCGGAACCCCTGTGGTGTGAGTTACGTGTTTAATTCCAGCTAGTGTTGTGACAGTGGATGTCTTTGGACAGTGTGACCTCAATATGAAAATCATGTTGGTAACAAAGGATTGGGCAAATATAAAAGTAGTTTTGACAGTTAAATTTAGTGAAACTTGATAGTCTCTGAGAAAAGCATGCCTATTTGATCTGTGGACACACAAGGTTAAAATTTAGATTTCAAAGCATGATGTAAAAGATGTAAGGATAGCATAGTATATATTTAATTTACATATAGCAACAAATAGCTAATACATTTTAAGAAATTATGGGAAAGATTTGTATTAATTTTTTTTTGCTGGATATTGTTTGGAATAGGAATCTGTTTTTGGATTTGTATGATTCAAAATAGAATGCCATTTTTAGAAAATGTGTTATGTTTAATTTTGTATACTGTTTATAGAATGTTATGCTAAAAATAACAATATAAAAGGATCACTTTTCCTCCAGGCTAGTGGTTTTCAGGTAAAAAGGAATGTGTTCAGTGATAAAATCTATATGTTTCCCTGAGCATCTTGAATTATTTGCTGCTGACCCAGTAATCCTTTAACATAAGCTTCATTCTCTTTTTCAACTCTCTATTCTTTTGGTTAGTGTTAAGTAGTGAATGTCTAACATGAAATACTCTAAAGCCTTTTCTAATCTGCCTTTGTGACTGCCTCG
>NW_006159858.1:5726934-5745620 GCF_000334495.1 Tupaia belangeri chinensis
GAAGGCTGCCTCTGACTCCTCGTTCCCTTCAGCCCCTGCTGGCTCTGCTGGCACCCCTCCCCTTCCTGCTACTTCTGCATCTGCCCCTGCCCCTCTTGTTCCTGCTACTGTCCCATCCTCTACTGCCCCAGATGCTGCTGCTGGGGGTGCCCAGACCCTTGCTGATGGCTTCACCTCTCCAACTCCCCCTGTTGTTTCTTCCACTCCCCCTACAGGTGAGTATGGGCTTATTTATTGGCAGGGAGATCCAGTCGTCTGGTGGTTACTCTCTTTCCTGGAACTCCAGGTTCAGGATTTATCTGTCTCGTGTGGTTGAGTTTTATATTAATAAAAATATGAGGAATAATATATTAACTAGAAAGTGGCATTTGACCAAAGACTAGAATTGCCTGAGAAAATCAGGATAAAGTTTCTAATACACTTTTTCCAGTAGGGTTGCACAGATATACATTTTTTAATTGCTTGAATTTTATTTATTAAAGATGGGTGAATTTAGTAAGGAGCTACCTTCTATATGGTTTTGAGGCATTGTTATGAGAAATACTGTTTGTTAACAAGTTAAGGCAATAAAAAGAAAGGCCTATGACAATTCTAAGGTATATTTTGGAGGAGATATTGTTACAGATTGAAAGCCTTTGTAATTCTGTTATGACAGAATCTGTTATTTCTTATAGCAGTATTGGAATCTCAGACAATATTCTTTTAAAGAATTTCAGGTTTATTTAAGTTGACTTGTGTTTTAGTATTTTAAAACTGAAACCTTAAAAAATCTGTTTTGATGAGAGAAGAGATAAAACTCACTTGCTAGCAAATATATGTCAGAAAAGTTATGATACACTTTTGGATAGAAAAACATGAAAAAATGCGTCATGATTTTTTCTGGAGGGGTTTTTGCTATAGTGCGTATGCGCTTGCCAGAAAAACAGAGAGACAGGGAGACAGAAAGCGAGAAACCACCCCCCAGGGAGGAGGGCTATGCCACAATCCCTTCTCCATTCTCCTCTTGGGATTTTGGGCATACACGCACACATGCCTGGCGTGAGTTTAAGCCACTGGGTCCAGGAATCGAACCGTGGTCGACTCCATGGGAGTTCAGCAACATAGTCATTACGCTAACTGCTGGTCCCGTGTCGTGACTTTTTCAATGACCCAATATTTGTGCAGTTAGTATTGATGCTGGTTATTATTTTTTTTTAAAGTAATTACTTATTTTATTATTTATTTATTCATTCATTGATTTTTAAAATTTGATCAGAGAGAGACAGAGGGTGAGAGTGAGAGAGAGAGGAAGTGAGAAAGCAAGCCACCAGGTCCAGGACTCAAATCCTGGTTGGTCATGTGGGAGTGTCCAGCTCCTTAACCACCACGCCACCTGCTGGTCCCCATGCTGGTTATTGTCATGCAGGTTCTTCTCTGTTCTAAAAGTGTATGTGTTTGGAGACATACCACCTTAGCATTTAGCTTACAAGTAAAGAGTTCACAGAATATTGTTTTTCTTTATTGCAGTAACCAGATGTTAATATTTTTAAAAATTATTTTTATTTAATTTTATTTATTATTTTTTTAGTTTGATCAGAGATAGATACACACACACACACACACACACACACGTAAAAGAGATAGGGAGAGAAGGCAAGCCACCAGGTTTGGGACTCAAACCACAATCAGCCATGTGGGAGACTAGCACCTTAACCACCATACCACCTGCTCACCCCACAGATGTTTATATGTTAAAGGACTCTTAAAGTTAAAATGGTTTTTGACTGGTGTTTTATGGCTTAGCTTCTCTAATAGTACTTTTTTTTTTTTGGAGAGGTTTTTGCTATAGGGCGCATGCACTTGCCAGGAAGACAGAGAGAGAAAGAAACAGAAAGCAAGAAATCACCTCCCAGGGGGAATGGCCATGGTGCTGCAATCCTTTCTCCTTTCAGGATCTTGGGCACGCACGCACACGCGCACAGCGTGAGTTTAAACCACCGGGTCCGGGATGCAAACTGTGGTTGACTACGTGGGAGTCCAGTGACATAGCCATTATGCTAACTGCTGGTCCCTCTAATAGTACTTTAAAAGAAAAGCTTTCTGCAGTAGATAAATGAACATGTTCTTTGATCTGCAGAGATCTTTGTTGGGCCAGAATAGCTAGTTAAATGTGGGAATCTTGTTATGCTCCTGTAAATAGAGTATAAAATACGTCTTGAAATTGACTGATACCTTTTAAATAGCAGAAGTTCTTCATTTTGATTTAATCTAATTTATAAATATTGGGTTGTTGGAAAAGTCATGTATTTTTTTCTATGTTTCTATGCAAAAATGCCTCATGACTTTCCTGATGACTCAGTATTTTTTTTTATTTTGTGCTTTTGGTGTCATATCAAAGAGTAAGTTATAAAAATTTTGTCCTTTGTTTTCTTCTAGAAATATTTAGTTTTAGGTTTTATAGTTAGGGCTGTGATCATTTGCTGCAGGTTTTTTTTTTTTTTTTTTTTTTTTTTTACCCAAAACAAGATAAATCCTTCATTAAAAGTTACTATAGACCAAGCAGATGTTGTAGTGGTTATGTTCCTGAACTCCCACATGGTCAGCAATGGTTCAAGTCCTGGACTTGGCAACTTGAAACTAATGCCAGGCGTGTGTGTGTATGCCCAAGATCATCCCGAGAAGAGGATGGAGGAGAAGGAATTGAGGCATGGCCATCCTCCCTGGGGGATGAATGATTTTTGCTTTTTGTCTCTATGTCTCTCTGGTGAGCAAAAATCTCTCCTCCCCCCCAAATGTTAGAGTAGCGTCTATATTAGATAGTACCTTTGAATCACTGCAGACATACAATGTGAGATTTTGGACCAACTTTGTAAAGTTCATAATGGTGTTAATTATCAACTATTTTCAATTGATGATCTTAGGTTTGTATTATTTTTTAATAGAATCTATTTTTTAATAGATTAATTACCAAAAATCCATTATTATATTTGTATCTAGTAGTTCAAATGACTGAATGTGCTTTAGTCTTTTAAATAATTGCTTATTGTCCTGTGTGTTTACATTGTTATCCTGATTGCAGGGGTCTCTCCATTAACAGTAGATTATGTTTAAGATTCAGTGCTCAAAAATTTTATCCAATAGAATTGAATTTTAGGTTTTAATACATGTGTAAGAAGATTATATATTATAGCAACTCTTGAGTATTTTCATGATTTTCTTTATATGACTCCATATGGGACCAAGTTGATAAATATATGGATATATGGTCTTTCTTTTCTTTTCTTTTTTTTTTTTTTTGAGAGAGGTTTTTGCTATAGGGTGGGTGCACTCGCCAGAAAAGACAGACAGGGAGACAGAAAGTGAGAAATCACCCCCCAGGGGGGATGGCCACACTGCAGTCCCTTCTCTTGGAATTTTGGGCGTGTGCGTACACTCTCCCAGCGTGAGTTTTAAGCTACTGGGTCTGGGTCCCTAACCGTGGTTGGCCATGTGGGGGTTCAGCAATGTGTAACCATTATGCCATCTGCTGGTCCCTATATATGGTGTTTCTAAAGAGCAATTTTAGTTATGTAAGACCATTTTATAATTATAGATAAGGTGAAAGATTGGCAGAAGTGTTTTCATTTTCTCTTCACTTGTCCTCTTTCTTCCTCTCTTACTCTTGGTGTTTTTCTTTTTCTGCCTCCTTCCTCTTTGCCTTCTTTTCCCCTGTTTCTTCTGTTCTCTCATCTTCTTCCCTTTTTTGCCCCACTATCACTCTTCTCTTCCTCTTTTGTGATTCTTGCTGCTTCCTCCCCTGCTCTCTGCTCTCTCTTGCCTGCTGGAGTAATTCTCTTGTATGTCTCTGTGCTATTATTGATAGTACAGGGCCCTCAGCAGAATGGGTATAAGTGGGGTGAAGTCAAGGTAAAATGTAGAAACTGGATTGTGTTGGAACGTGGTGCACTAGGGAAGAGTAGTATCTCCATTCAGCTTTAGCTGTTGAAGAACTCTTGAGAGAGCAGAATGCAGTGAAATGGATGACAAATACAGATTCTGGGGTGATATTAAAAATTAGATATATTTTTATTCACGGTTTTCTTCATAATTACAAGTTTCCTAACTCTAGTTTGAAGATAAAATAATGAAGCTTTAAAGATGGGTACTTTTGAATAAAGATTATTTTTTATTTAGAACTATATTATTTGATCTTTTTAGTGAAATACTTTATTTTCCTGGAAACAAATTTCTTTTCTATCTTAGGTTTATTTTTATCATTACTCTTCTGAAATAAAATTGGGTCAAACATTTTTCTTTTGCTTTCATAAATGTATTTTTTCTCTTTTCTATGTGTGTGTTCTTTATTTTTTTAAGACAGGAGCCTGCTGTTCTAGATCTTTCTAAGTGCCTGTAGCTGAGACGAAAGACACATGCCAGCGATTTGGAACTCTCATGTGGCCTTGATCTGTTCAGTTGTAGCATTAGCAGGACAGGCCACTGTGACTGGGCCCCGGGTGTCATTCTACCTTGTTGAATTTAGTTTTCAGTGCTTATTAGCAGCACTGGGGGGAAGGAGGCATGAATTTAATTATGGTGATTTTGAAGCCCTCTCAAAAGATTAATTTATTAAAATCATAATGATAATCATCTATTTAGATAATGCTCTTAAAAATTTAATCATGTTTTTATTTGCTTTCCTGCTTTTGTATTTTGATATATCATGTCAGCTGAGCAATAACTGTCATCTTGCATTAGGATTTTTAGATAGCAGTTCAATGAGCTAAACATTGTTACTTTTAATAATCTTATTAAGATTTAGGCATTATATATAAAGTATTTAATTATCTGAGATAATTTTCTTTTAACAGCAGTTTGGTGTTCTGTTCCTTTTCCAGGTCATCCTGTTCAGTTCTACAGCATGAATAGGCCTGCCTCTCGCCATACTCCCCCAACAATAGGGGGCTCCTTGCCCTATAGACGCCCTCCTTCCATAACTTCACAAACAAGCCTTCAGAATCAGATGAATGGAGGACCTTTTTATAGCCAGAATCCAGGTTAGATTTTCTTTTGCATTCTACAGAATATATCTAATTAAATACCTTCAATTAACTAAAAACAAACAAACAAACAAAAAAAACCCTTTGATGACAAATATCTAGCATATAATGAGTGGTTAGTACTGTTGAATGTCTATAACAATGAGTGATTACTAGGTTGGTATATTGTGTCTTTCAGTTTTTTAAAAAAAGCAATACAATTTCCATGATTGAGCCAGCGCCTTAACCACCACGCCACTTGCCAGCCCCATTCTTGTTTTTTGTTTTTTGTTTTTTGTTTTTTTAAATATGGGGAAATTTCTTGTATTTTCTCAAGTAGCTAATTCCCTATTTTTTTTTTTTTTTTTTTTAGCGAGATTTTTGTTATAGGGCCTGTGCACTCTCTAGAGAGACAGACAGAAAGAAATCACCCCTCAGGGAGGATGACTATGCCACAGTCTCTTCTCCATTCTCCTCCCAGGATTTTAGGCACACAAACATGTGTGCCTGTTGTGAGTTTTAAGCTGCTGGTCTAGGACTTGAACTGCAGTTGACTACATGGGAGTTCAGTGACATAACCATTATGCCATCTGCTGGTCTTGCTAACTCCTGATTTAACAACATGATGCCAGATGTGTGTTCTTTGAGCCTTTTTTTTTTTTTTTTTTTTTTTGCAACTGGAGACTTATAGATGCATGCTCCTGAAGAAATGAGCTGCCAAGCTGGGATTCATGTGAATATAAATATAATGGGGTGAGGTATAAATGTAGCAATACAGTTAATGTGTTTGTTAATATATACTTTGGTTTGAGTTCAAAAAGGGTCATTATAGGGACCAGCCATTAGAGTAATGGCTGTGTCGCTGGACTCCCATGTAGTTGACCGCGGTTCAAGTCCCAGATCTGGAGGCTTAAAACTCAGCCGGGCGCTTGTATGTGCATGCCCAAGGTCCTGAAAGGAGAAGGGATTGCAGCATGGCCATCCCCCCCACTCACCCCGGGGGGTGATTTCTTGCTTTCTGTCTCTCTGTCTCTCTCTGTCTGTCTGGCAAGTGCATGCACCCTATAGCAAAAGAACCTCTCCCTGCCCCCCCTCAAAAAAAGGGTCATTATAGGGACCAGCAGGTGGCATGGTGGTTAAAGGCACTGGATTCCCACATGGCCAGCTGCAGTTCAAGTCCCAGACCTGGGGGCTTGCTTTCTCCCTTTCCCTTTTGCTCTCTCTCTGTCTCTCTCTGGTCAAATTAAAAAGCAATAATAACAAATGGAATTAAATAAGTAATTCTTTAAGAAGGGTCATTACAATAGAGGAATTAAAATAATGGAATATACAGTATAAGTACTAAGTTCTAGAAGTACAGTAGTTGTTTTCTAATGAAATTATTTCTGAAACAAGTATTGAAGTAACACTTTGATCAGGTCATAGCGGAAACACCTTTGTTTCTCATTACTTCTTAATATAATCCATCCAAAAAAATTAGGAATATCAGTTTATCATTCATCTTGCTAGCAGTGAGGAAGATCTTAGAAACATGCAGGGCTGATCATGAGTTAACAATCTTTAAGTAAAAATTTGAAGCAACTTGGTGATAAAGAAGAATATACTTTTATCTAGATGTATGCATTTGTACATATATTTACATACACATGTATGATCCTAATTTGGTAAGGAATTAGTAATGTAGCATCCTAAGGGTGTCAAGAGAAAATAGCCTATATTTTACTACTCAGTTTCTTACAAAAGAAGGCTTTTTAAAGAAATCTAATCATAAAATTGGTGAGAAATGTGACTATACAATTATATGAGATAGAAGTAATTCTGAATGGGTATACTCTTAGAAAAATGTGATTCTTGATGCAGCTAGACCTCACATGGCTTTGCAGTTCAAGTCCTGGACCTAGTGTCTTGACAAGAAACACACTTGGTGTATGTGTGTGTGTGTGTGTGTGTGTGTGTGTGTGCGTGCGTGTGCGTGCTAAAATCCTGAGAGAAGAATGGAGTAGAAAGGATGGTAGGGCTATCCTCCTGGGGGGTGCTTTCTCACTTTGCCTGTCTCTGTCTCTCTGGTGGGTAGGCATACCCTATAGCAAAAAACAAAACAAACAAAAATCCCAAAACCCAAAACCTCAAAACCTACTTCAATAATAATAATAAAAAAAAAAAGCAGAAGCCCGCAAATGGCGTGGTGGTTGGGGTGCTGGACTCCCACATGGCCAATCAGGGTTTGAGTCCTGGACCTGGCTACCTGTTTCCCACTTTCCCTCCCTCTCTGTCGAGTGTTTGTGACCTGTAGCAAATTGAAAAAATAATGATAAAAATTAAGTGAATAATTCTTTAAGAAAGGTGGTGAAAAACAGCACTGAGATGGTAATACTGCAGAAGCAAAGCCTCATCACACACTCTCTGTGACTACTAGTTTGCAGCATTGCTATCGGTCTGTAGAAGAATACAGATACAGTGGGCTTTAGCAGAGTAACTATCAGTAGCAAGATACTATTTTTGAATACTTATTTTAGGCAGTCTTAGAGTTTGTTAGGTAATATTTACTCTGTAGAGAAAAAAAGCAGTAGAAGAGCTGAAAAATGTAAATATAGTCTCAGATAATCAAAGCAAATAGACCCTTTATACTGACTGTTAAACACAAATTGTGTTTTTATGGGGCTAGCACGTGGCATGGTGGTTAAAGACTCTGGACTCCCACATGACTGACCATGGTTTGAGTCCTGAACTGGGTGGCTTGCTTTCTTACTTTCTCTGTGTCTCTGATCAAACTGGAAAATAATAATAAATGACGTTAAATTAAAAAATTAATTCTTAAAAAGAGTTTCTTCTGTCAGTTCTATTGATATATTTAAAGAAAACACACAAGTTGTGTTTTTAAACTGTACATATATTTTTAAAAAAGATTTATTTATTTTAAATTTTATTTATCATCATTATTCAATTTTGACCGGAGATATAATAGACTGAGAGAAAGGGAGATTGAGAAAGCAAGCTACCAGGTCCAGGACTCGAACCGTGGGTGGTCCAGCACCTTAACTACCACACCATCTGCCAGTCCCTAAGCTGTACATTTTAATCTGCTACTTTTTCTTGGCATAATGACATATGGTAACTTTATTATTTGAAAAGGAATAATAAAAAATGATCCAATTCCTTTAATCATCTGAGACTACAGGATTGATAGTTGTTTGGTAATCATGTTATTTTTTCCATCAGAAAAGCTCTTCTTATTGATTGGTTAATAAGTTCTCCTTTGAATATACTTACTCTAAAAACTACTTTTTTTTTTGTATATATGTGTATGGTGTTTTGACAGGTTCTTGTCCCTCCTACCCCCCATTTAAGAGAGATTTTTGCTATAGGGCACGTGCACTCACTGGAGAGACAGAGACAGAAAGCAAAAAATCACCCCTCAAGGGGAATGACCACACCGTGATCCCTTCTGCTCTTGGGATTTTAGCCTCGCACACACAAGCACCCAATATGAGTTTTAAGCTGCTGGGTCCAGGACTAGAACCACTGTCCACTACTTGGGAGTCCAGCAGACGTAACCATTACGCCATCTGGTAATTCCTCCACTGGTTCTTAATGTGTGGCAATCCTGCCTCAGCCTCCTGAGTAGCTGGGACTGTGGGCACAAGCCATTCGGTGTTTTTAGGGTGTACCAGGAATCCAACCTGGGACCTGGGTCTCACGTCATTTCAGCTTGCCGAGGAGCAGTGTCCAGCCCATACTACCACAACTGGGCTTAGGAGATACTCACTCTTAAACTGTAATTATTTTTCTCACTGGAATGTAAAATAGAAGGAAATAAACTTGAATGGGCTATCTTAAATATATATTACCTATAAAGGTGATGTTCTATAATGTTCTTTTTTTTTTTAAGAATTATTTTATTTGGGACCAGCAGTTGGCATAATGACTATGTTGCTGGACTCCCATGTGGTCGACTGTGGTTTAAGTCCCAGACCCCGTAGCTTAAACTCATGCCAGGCGTGTATGTGTACATGCATGCCCAAGATCCTGAGAGGAGAATGGAGGAGAAGGGATTGTGGTATGGCCATCCCCCATGGGTGGTGGGTGATTTCTTGCTTTCTGTCTCTCTGTCTCTCTCTCTCTCTTTCTGGTGAGCACATGTGCCCTATCGCAAAAACAACTTCTCCAATAAAAGAAACAAGAGAAAAGAATTCTTTTATTTAACTTTATTTATCTTAATTTGACCAGAAAGAGAGAGAGAAAGGGAGAGGGAGCGAGAGAAAGAGAGAAAAAGTGAGAAAGCAAGCCACCCGGTCTGGTACTTGAACCAATGGTCTGCCACATGGGAGTTCAGTGCCCTTAATCACCATGCCACCTGTTGGCCCCCTGTAATGGTTTTAAAAGTAGTATTCACAGTATTTATTTTGTCTAATTGTCTCAGAGTTCCTGTCAAGTGTGGAAATAAGATGTAAAAGCCTAATTTTATTTTTAAAAACTCTTTGTACATCTTAAACACCAAGTCTCAGATTATGCTTTGAAGGACTTTATAAGTAACCAGGATGGTGATGCTTAGAAAATCTGCATATTCTATTAGCACAGACATCCCCTTAGTTTGGTTTGCTTGGAAAACCTTTTACTGCTTATATTTAAGCGTAGCTCTGTGCACATACACACAGTTCTTACAGCTATTCAGCTTAAGATCGCTCTAGAAACTCCAGTTACTTGGTGAGCCTATCTTTTCACGTTAACTTCATTACTGTTTATTGTGGAAATAACAGTTACTGAATTGAAGTTTGGAGGTCATTTGGTGGTTATTTGGAAAGAATTTTGTCAGATGAGGAATCTTCTTAGCTACATGGAGTGAAAAGAAGTTTAAAAAGTCGCTTCCTGTTCTTGCCTATTTATGATATGCCTAGGACTCAACTGAATGCTGCAAACATTCACATTCTTTGTATCAGGCTCCAGTTTAGATTCTCCTAAAATTTTTCACGTTCAACACTAGGGAAGCAAATCTAATCTAAAATAGGCTGTTTTACTCTGGTTTACAAGTATTTGGTCAGATGAAATCTTACGTAGTTCAAGAAGAAAATGCCATGTTAAAGGTTTGCCTTGTGCAAAAAAAACTTCACTAGAATTTGGAGTGATCTTTGTAAATCCCAGATGGAATTGTATTTTTGAACATGCCCTAGACTACCTTTGAAATAAATCTAATTTATTATAATTAATTATGATTGAGGAACATCTGAGATTTTTCCCTGGCTGCTATTGATGGCTGCTTAAAATGACTATGAGTTCCAGATTTTTATGTTTAGAACTAGAAAAAGTATAAAGCATATTCATCTTAAGATTAATAAATGTTATAGATATATCTTAGATAATAAACATCTACACACTGCTGGAAATCAAGTACCTAAACATGCTTTTTTACAGCCAGGTATCAAAGGTTGTTCTTTATTTGGTAGAGAAACATGGCTGAAGTAGCAAGTTCCCTACTGTTCTGTTCCTGGGCAAGTAGGGATTGCACTTACGGGAGAAGAATGCGTCATCTTTTTCATGAGAATGTGCATGTAGTCTGTGCTTTTCTGTCATCTGCTAACTGCTGCCCTTTCTCAGTTTATTCCTGTTTTGTTTCTGCTACCTGCCTTGTTCATTGTTGTCTGTTTACCCTAAGTATTGGGAACAAGGTGCTGTGCCCATAGCAGTTGTTCCAGCCCTCTGAGTGGGAGACAAACATATCAGTCAAGGATTTACTGTCAAAAATGACGACTTTAGAGAAAAACCTAAAGAAAGGTACTGATATCTAGAGTTATACTGCTGTCCCCTGCATGAAGATTATCTGCTTAACTCTTGTCTAGATATGCTCTCCCTGCTTCTGTCCCTGCATCTAGGTATGTTCTCCCATGTTTCACACATGTTCTCCCGCATCTGTCACAGCATCAGCCTTCTCTCTACTGTGAACTGATAGCTCTTGTACTTTGTGATTTTTCACACAAATTCAACCCCCAAATTCTAGTTGCCTCCCATATTTATGCTGAAGTTACTTTCACAGATCTCATTTATTATATCGGTGTCTCCCTGAGCCACCTACCCACTAGCCCGTCCCTTTTCAGTACGCCCTGCTTAGGTTAATGTGGCTAACGGCACTGCCACCTTCATAGTTAGGAAAGCAAAAATTCCAAGAATCACTTTCATTTTTTTGCTCTTCTTTATATGCTAGCTAAATTGTTAGTTATCAAGTACTCTTTTTTTCCCACATAATTACTAAGTTTTCTTCTCATTTCTAGAACTGCCTTGATTTATTATATGCTAAGCCCTGGGTTAGGCTTTCCACAACTTTTTTTTGTTTTTGTTTTTTGCACACAGTCATGTGAAGTAGGTTGCTTTACCTCTTTTTCATATTTCGTTTATGGATGAGGCCCTAGTTGATTGACTCGATGTCCAAATAACAACGAAATGGGGGATCAGGGGTATGAGACTGAGTGAGTTTAAAATCTAGTATGTTTCCACTCTTAATCCTGGCATATAGGGGCTTTGCCTCATTCATGCCCCACACTCATCATTCTGGGATTTTGTTACTCTCTTGGGGTACTTCATGCTAGCCACATGAAAATATTTTCTGGTCCTGTAAAGTGATCATGCTGTTTTATGCCTCTAAGCCATCCCTCTGACTGGGTCCCATCATTCTAAACCTGTGTATGCTTGGTGAACTTCTTTTCTTCCTAGTACCTGCTGAGAGGTAATTTCTGTATACGTATCCTTACTCTCACCACCACTGCTACCACCTGCAGGAAAGTGCTACAGATATTGTAGGGTGAAGATTCTTATTTTTATCTTCTGTTCTCAAATAGAATGTGATGATCTTGGGAACAGATACACATTCATCTTTTTTTTTTAAAAGAATTATTTTATTTTAACTTTATTTATTTATTTTTATTTTTATTTGACCAGAGGGGGACAGAATGAAAGAGAGATTGAGAGAAGTGAGAAAAAAAGCTGTCAGGTCTGGGACTCAAACTGCGTTCAGCCCTGTGGGAGTCCACCACGCCACCCGCTGGGCCCCACATTCATCTTTTTAGTTTTATTAGTCTTCACTGTAATTTAGAACTAACACGGACATTATCTCTTTATAAGAAGAGGCATACTTATTCGAAACTACAACAGTAAAGTTAATCTTGGGAAGTTACTTTCTGCATACCTGGCTGCATTTATAGATGTTAAACATTTGCTGAAGGCTTACTAGTGCTAGTTACTATGCCAGCTATTTGAGATAGAGAGGAAGACATGTTGGTAAGAAGAGTGGACTGATTGAAATAAGGCCAGCTCTCTTCTGTATGTTCAAGAAAGAAATGTAGCAACGAGTCCAGATTATGAAAATTGTAATAATGCAGCACCTGACACTCAGGGAATGGTTTTGGTAACCGTTTCCTAGCTGAGTTCTTACCACATGCTAGGAAGTCAGTAAATATTTGTTTAATGAATGAAAAACCAATTAATTTTCTTGTTAATGAAGAAATATAAAGTAAAAATTTAGCATGTTGGGATATAATTTATTTTTTTCCTCCTGTATTGACAAACATTTAAGCTTGTAACTGTCAACATAAAGTTTAGAACACCAAATTATTCATGGTAATCTGCAGAAATGCTTCAAGAAGACATGGTGTTATAAATATGAAAAAAATTAATTGCCATTACATATTAGAGAAGACCTGTGTACAATAAATGGTTCCTGGTGTAATTTTTAATAGCATAACTAAAAACCCCCTAATACTTTGTTTTATGTGTTAATGAATATCCCATAAAAGGATATTCTTAAGCTAGCTTATAAAATGTTTGTGAATAGTGGTTTCCCTCCTTTATATGTTTGTTTTATTGTATTATCCTTTCCTTTTAATGTAACTCGCCCTTACCCCTTATCCTCCACACCTTTTTTGTTTTTACAGTATCTCTTGCTCCTCCTCCTCCCTCCATCCTACAGGTAACTCCTCAGTTACCTTTAATGGGATTTGTGGCCAGAGTCCAAGAAAATAGTAAGTTTATGTCTTCTTTATGCTGTAGATCAGATTATAGGCAAACAAATGTCATTTATATATGATTGACTGACTAGTCATTCATTTGCTAATACTTTGAATAGTTGAATATTAAGAACAAGTCACTGTATGAATGGCTAGTGGGGAATGATAAAAAGAATTAAGATGAAATTTTCTACTTTAAACAGCTTAACGTCTAGTCATGAAGCTAACACAAATAAATATAAAATAAGGCACATTGAAGAAAGGAAAGATCATAAATAACTGAGCTATTCTTTAGTTACCAGATATCCCAACTTTTTCTCTAGGTTTCTTAGACAAGTAGCAGTATATTTTCCTATCACTGAGGTTTTAGGGTTATTGTGGGTAGCCCAGGATCTTCTTTCAGTTCTGTGGTTAGAAAAGGAAAAGGGCCATGCCATGGTAGTAGGGCCCAGTGAACCAAGCTGCCAGTCTTGTCTCCCAAGATGATGCATAAATTGACAATGAATTTACCTAGGCTTGTGATCTGGACTGTAGAATCAGGTAACTAATTTTAGAGTCCCCTTGTGTCTTCTCCTCAGGAAATATTATGGAAGCTCAAAAGGCTCTGATGTCTACAAATCAGGAAGCCGGTAGATACAGGCTGTGGGATAGTCTTGCAGACAGTCTTTGTGAGGGGCCGAACAAACAAGGGTGGTGATGGGCACGGAACTCGAACTAGAGGAATTTCATTAATTAAAGATGTAATGTATATAATGTCATTAGGCCAGGGTAGTCCATCTTCTAAGAAGGACCGCCTCACTGGAGGGTAGAAATATTTGCAACCTTTTGCTTAGGATTCCTGCTTCTTTGGAAATGGGCACTGCCAATTCGGCAATGGTAAGCTCTACGAGAGCAGGGATTTTGCTGGTTTTGTTTGCTGGGTAGGTCCCCAGCACTTAGAAGTGCATCTGACACATAAGAGGCACTCATTCCCTCCTTTTTTGGTGATTCTATAGCTGACTAAAATGCTTCCTCTTTAGCAGCACATTCTTCTTTATTACATGTGTTTGTATTTTCATTGGTTATAATCCAGTCTCATTGACATGAGGACTCAGTTTCTCTTTCAGGTGCCTCTGCATCTGTATTTGCTGATTTCTGAAAATAGTTTGTTTACTCACTAATGTTTATTGGAAGGTACATGGTTTACCACACTGATTTCTCAGGTAGATTTCTTTTTTATTGTAGAGTGATTTTTGCTATAGGGTGCATGTGCTTACCAGAAAGACAGAGAGAGACAAAGAAACAGAAGGCAAGAAATCACCCCCCTCCCCCAAGGGGATGGCCATGTCGTAATCCCTTTTCCTTCATTTTCCTCTTGGGATTTTGGGCGTGCACGCACGTTGACCTGGCATGAATTTCAAGCCGACGTTTCTGATACTCAAACCGCAGTTGACTGTGTGAGAGTCCAGTGCCTTAACCACTACACCGGTTGCTGGCCCTGATTTCCCATGTTTTTAAATTCTGCTATTGAGGCCCACCATTCAGTGACTTGTGTGTGACCCACACAGCCTCTAGGAGAAAACAGCCTCTCAGCTCCTTTCAGCTGGGCCACTGTGTACACAACACAGATGTAGAGTATTCTTTTGCCAGGTTTGTAAAGTCAAATGTAGGATAGAGGTCACTGTTGCCTGCTCTTTTTCTATTTTCTGTGGAATCTAAATAGGGTAGGTTGGGCTAAGTAGAAAAGGGTTTAATCAGAGTACCAGAATCAGACTTTCCAGTGCTGGTTCCATTCTACATACTCATATAAGTTGGAAAGTCTAAGCATCATTACAGTAGATGAAAATTTTTCTCCCATCAAAAATTCAATTTAGTCACATTAGTGAAGATAGTCCCTTAATAATACTGCGGAAGTTGTTTCTGTTTTATTATTAGGATGAGTGTGTACCTAGGAGAATTCCACCAATCAGTTGCAGTTACTGTTCTATCTTATCTATCTGACAATTTAAATGTTTTAAATTTACATTAAATCACTGTACATATTTATGACATACAAAATGATTTTCCTCAGCATGAATACACTGCATTTTAGTCAAGCCATAGCACTACGATATATTCTTTGAGAGGATGTCATTCATTCTGAGCAGAGTGGTTCTAAGAAGCTTCAGGAGTAAAGGCCAGATCTTGAAATTAACATTAAAGACTAATCCATCAGTCAAATAACTGTTTGCATAGGAACTGAGAGGTTATTTTTCTTGCAAAAAACTAGATTTGAAAGTTAAATAGGATTTTATGAAACAAGATGTTTCATTAGTTTTTAACAGTCATTAGTGAAAGTTGCTAAGTTTGTATAAACATCAAAATGTTTCATGAACAGATCCCCTCAAAGGTACTTTTATTTAATATTACTGAAGTGCATGAGACGTAGAAATGTCTTAGGTAGATAATTGAAAACATTATAGCAGCACTACCTGTATATTTTAAAAGTCTGTTCCTAATTTGGCCACCCTATGGGGATAATCTTTAACATTACTTTCCATAGTCACATACTCTTCTCATATACAAAATGTATCAAATAAAAAGCATTGTGTGTGAGGTGTGTTGTGACCAATTTTACAGACAGAGTAGATCTTATACATTCAAGTGAATGTTACCTCTTCAAAACATTTATCTTGGAAAGATATATACCTTTTTTGGGGGGGGGGATTATTTTAGAAGATTCTCAGGTGTATTATTTTGAATGTACTCTATTGTAGCAGATATTTATTCTACATTAAGTTTGATGTTTGGAAGAAGTCTGAAGTCATTTGGAACCAGTTATAATGAACCATTTATACTGGGGTAAGAAGTACAGTTATGATCCTATTATTCTCCTTAAAGTCTTTCTATGGCTTACCTTTTGCTCTTTGATAGACTCCAGACAGCTATAGGACTCTTAGTCATCTTTAGCTTCCTCATGTCTCTGTCTACTGAATGATGGACAGTTCTTTGAAAGTTACCTGCTTTCTGACCTACCTACTTATTCTTGCTTTACATTTGACATGAAGTGTCTACTTCTTTACTATGCTGCCCGGACCGTTAATACTTACTCATCTTTCAGGTCTTAGGAAATCTTTCCTGACCCACATAAGAATTTTCATCTGTGCCATGTGTTCCCATAATATATTCTTCTTTATTACATGTGTTTGTATTTTCATTGGTTATAATCCAGTCTCATTGACATGAGGACTCAGTTTCTCTTTCAGGTGCCTCTGCATCTGTATTTGCTGATTTCTGAAAATAGTTTGTTTACTCACTAATGTTTATTGGAAGGTACATGGTTTACCACACTGATTTCTCAGGTAGATTTCTTTTTTATTGTAGAGTGATTTTTGCTATAGGGTGCATGTGCTTACCAGAAAGACAGAGAGAGACAAAGAAACAGAAGGCAAGAAATCACCCCCCTCCCCCAAGGGGATGGCCATGTCGTAATCCCTTTTCCTTCATTTTCCTCTTGGGATTTTGGGCGTGCACGCACGTTGACCTGGCATGAATTTCAAGCCGACGTTTCTGATACTCAAACCGCAGTTGACTGTGTGAGAGTCCAGTGCCTTAACCACTACACCGGTTGCTGGCCCTGATTTCCCATGTTTTTAAATTCTGCTATTGAGGCCCACCATTCAGTGACTTGTGTGTGACCCACACAGCCTCTAGGAGAAAACAGCCTCTCAGCTCCTTTCAGCTGGGCCACTGTGTACACAACACAGATGTAGAGTATTCTTTTGCCAGGTTTGTAAAGTCAAATGTAGGATAGAGGTCACTGTTGCCTGCTCTTTTTCTATTTTCTGTGGAATCTAAATAGGGTAGGTTGGGCTAAGTAGAAAAGGGTTTAATCAGAGTACCAGAATCAGACTTTCCAGTGCTGGTTCCATTCTACATACTCATATAAGTTGGAAAGTCTAAGCATCATTACAGTAGATGAAAATTTTTCTCCCATCAAAAATTCAATTTAGTCACATTAGTGAAGATAGTCCCTTAATAATACTGCGGAAGTTGTTTCTGTTTTATTATTAGGATGAGTGTGTACCTAGGAGAATTCCACCAATCAGTTGCAGTTACTGTTCTATCTTATCTATCTGACAATTTAAATGTTTTAAATTTACATTAAATCACTGTACATATTTATGACATACAAAATGATTTTCCTCAGCATGAATACACTGCATTTTAGTCAAGCCATAGCACTACGATATATTCTTTGAGAGGATGTCATTCATTCTGAGCAGAGTGGTTCTAAGAAGCTTCAGGAGTAAAGGCCAGATCTTGAAATTAACATTAAAGACTAATCCATCAGTCAAATAACTGTTTGCATAGGAACTGAGAGGTTATTTTTCTTGCAAAAAACTAGATTTGAAAGTTAAATAGGATTTTATGAAACAAGATGTTTCATTAGTTTTTAACAGTCATTAGTGAAAGTTGCTAAGTTTGTATAAACATCAAAATGTTTCATGAACAGATCCCCTCAAAGGTACTTTTATTTAATATTACTGAAGTGCATGAGACGTAGAAATGTCTTAGGTAGATAATTGAAAACATTATAGCAGCACTACCTGTATATTTTAAAAGTCTGTTCCTAATTTGGCCACCCTATGGGGATAATCTTTAACATTACTTTCCATAGTCACATACTCTTCTCATATACAAAATGTATCAAATAAAAAGCATTGTGTGTGAGGTGTGTTGTGACCAATTTTACAGACAGAGTAGATCTTATACATTCAAGTGAATGTTACCTCTTCAAAACATTTATCTTGGAAAGATATATACCTTTTTTGGGGGGGGGGATTATTTTAGAAGATTCTCAGGTGTATTATTTTGAATGTACTCTATTGTAGCAGATATTTATTCTACATTAAGTTTGATGTTTGGAAGAAGTCTGAAGTCATTTGGAACCAGTTATAATGAACCATTTATACTGGGGTAAGAAGTACAGTTATGATCCTATTATTCTCCTTAAAGTCTTTCTATGGCTTACCTTTTGCTCTTTGATAGACTCCAGACAGCTATAGGACTCTTAGTCATCTTTAGCTTCCTCATGTCTCTGTCTACTGAATGATGGACAGTTCTTTGAAAGTTACCTGCTTTCTGACCTACCTACTTATTCTTGCTTTACATTTGACATGAAGTGTCTACTTCTTTACTATGCTGCCCGGACCGTTAATACTTACTCATCTTTCAGGTCTTAGGAAATCTTTCCTGACCCACATAAGAATTTTCATCTGTGCCATGTGTTCCCATAATATCTTAAAGCACTTCTGCCCTTACTTGTAAATGGAAGTTTGGTTGTCCATGTCTCCGTGACTTGTCTACTCTTCTCTGTCAGTGCTCGGCATAGTACCTTGCCACAGTATGTTTTTAGTTGATGTTTCTGAATGAAGTTAATGTGTTTATCTCATCCCATAGTAGTGAAGTTTTTAAGATACCAGGCATTAGAGTTCAGATGCTCTTCCATTTACTTGCCATAGGACTACTTTCTCTTGGAAGCCAGCTTCTATAACTATAAAATGAGGATTAAAAATACCACCTCTCAAAGTAAAGATGAAATGAAAAAATGTTTCATAAAGTGCTAGCTGAGTAATTAGAACATTTTAAGTCAAAATGTTATGTTAATCTTATTTTTTAAAAAGAATTATTTTATTTAACTTTTTGTATGTATTTATTTATTTATTTATTTATTTATTTA
>NW_006159858.1:5745916-5768760 GCF_000334495.1 Tupaia belangeri chinensis
TATTTATTTATTTATTTATTTATTTATTTATTTATTTTAATTTGACCAGAGAGAGACAGAGTTAGAGAGACAAAGTGAGAAAGCAAGCTGCCAGGACTAGGACTCGAACCGTGGTCAGCCATGTGGGAATCCACTGCCCCCAGCCACCATGCCACCTGCTGACTGGCCCCTTTCGTTAATCTTATTAAACTGGCTATGAGGCAGTTAATAAAAAAAGGTTAAAAAGGAGCAATGGTAATATCTCTTGAGTAATTTTGTAGTGCAGTTTCTCAAGGTGATTTTTTTTTAACGTTTCTTTGGATTTATATTTTCATGCAATAGTTTAACATCAGTCTCTTTAGCTCACAAATGCAAATATGATATATTGTTTTTCACTCTATCCATATGTAATTTTTTAATAAAGTACACACTAAAATCACATATCTGTATCATTTGTTTGTTTAAAAAAATTAGGACTGAAGAATTTCTGCTTATGAATAACATTTTAGGTTTATAAAATAAATGGCAAGGAATAGCACAGCAGATGAGAGAATACTGAAATAAGACAAGAGTATAGTGTTGACATGGCTGATTTTTACCAGCAGCAGTCTTAAAAAATCTATTTGATGCAATCAGGTGTAGTTTATAAAAATAGGAAGTAAATAAGATTGCTCAGAGAATTTCATGTAAATAGTACCAGTACTTCATATAGAAGAATTAGTGTTGTTTATCTAAACTGTATAGTTGAGGGGCCAGCTGGTAGTGTGGTGGTTAAGGTGCTGGACTCCCACATGACTGGCTCTGACTTGATTCCCAGATCTCGGGACTTGCTTTCTCACTTTCCCAATCTCCCTCGCTCTGTCTGTCTCTAGTGAGTGTACATGCCCTATAACAAAAGCTTAAAAAAAATTAATTCTTAGGACCAGCAGTTAGTGTAATGGCTATGTCGCTGGACTTCCACGTAGTCGACTGTGGTTTGAGTCCTGGACCTGGTGGCTTAAACTCAAGCCGGGCGCATGTGTGTGTCTCGGGATCATGGAAGAGAAGGGATTGCAGCGTGGCCATACTCCCTGGGGGGTGATTTCTCACTTTCTGTCTCACTTTCTGTCTCTCGTCTTTCTCCAAAAAAAGAGAAAAAAAAAATTCTTAATTAAGAAAAAAACCTGCAGTTGATTAGTGTAAGTTTATTAATTTTATTCTCTTGAGCTGTGTTGAAGTATATACCAAGCCTTGTAAAAAAAGAGTGATAGGGAACAGCAGTTAGTGTAATGGCTATGTGGCTGAACTCCCATGTAGTTGACCACAGTTCAAGTCCTGGACCCGGTGGCTTAAACTCACGCCGGGCACATGTTCGTGAGTGCCCAAGATCCCAAGAGGACAGTGGAGGAGAAGGGATTGCAGTGTGGCCATCCCCACCTGGGGGGTGTTTTCTCACTTTCTATTTCTTTGTCTGTCTTTCTGGCGAGCACACATGCCCTATAGCAAATACCTCTCCAAAAAAAAAAAAAAGAATTATATATTTATTTTATTCGTTGTTGTTATTTTTTAATTCAACTAGAGATAGAAAGGAAAGTGTGAAAGCAAGCCACCAAATCCAGGACTTGAACCGTAGTTGGCCATATGGGAGTTTCCTTCACCACCGTAACTCCTCCTGGCCTCTGTTCTAAGCCTTTTGAAACCTTTGTGTTTTTTGAGTTTGGAGATAATATTTTAATGTTACTATATGTTGATATATTTCAAATATTTAAAATCACTTTGGTAGTACACTTGGACATTTAGCCTGAAGACATTCTGAATCATAAATTAGTCAAATAAATGAAAATTTTGTAAGTAGAACATCTCCATGTATAAAGTTACCTAAAGTTGCTTGTCATTTTTTTCCTTCCCAATTTGGTAAGATGATTTAAAAGAAAAATCATTGAGAGGAAAGTAGCAGATATTAAAATTTGACTATTCCTTGGACTCCATCTAATTTGTTATAAATTAAATATTGTTATGAACATCCAGATTATTAATATTTCTGATAATAATTCCTCCTTGCATATAGTTTAAAGCCAAACTGTACTGTACTGATTTCATTGAATAGAGGATTATATATTAGCATAAACAGGTTCCACAGGCTCAGTTAATAATCTTTTCTCTAACTTTATTCAACAGCCACCATCAACAGGGAAGAGAAAAAGCCATGCCTGAGATTCAGCACATTGGGTTGTTGGAAAAGTCATGATATATTTTTTTTCTATGTTTTTCTATGCAAAAATACATGATGACTTTTCTGATGACCCAGTAGTTGTTGGGAAGACTTCCGTTGCCCTCTCATTTGTTTGAAAGATAAATTTTCAAGTCTAGGTCTAAATTCCATGAACCTAGAAATGGATAGGAAATACTCAACTTCGCTTAGTATGTAGCTTTGTTGTGAACTTGATTACATTCTTAGTTTCAGATACACCACCTCCACCACCACCTGTGGAAGAACCAGTCTTTGATGAATCTCCTCCTCCACCACCTCCCCCAGAAGATTATGAAGAGGAGGAAGCAGCTGTGGTTGAATATAGTGATCCTTATGCTGAAGAAGACCCCCCATGGGCTCCAAGATCTTACTTGGAAAAGGGTAAGCTTCAGAAAGGGATGGGAAGAAATCTCTCCCATGAAATGAAAATGAATCTCTTTTTTTAACTATCTTTTGAACCTATCTTCACATTGACTTCCAAGATATTTTAAGTTACCTTTTTTTCTGTTTCTTTCAAAGCTGCTGCTTCTTTATGGGGGGCTAACTTATTTTTAAATTGAGATGTAATTCACAAGGGGATAAATTTTGTTTCTTTGATAAGACTGCTGCTTTTTAAAAATTTAACTTTAAATAAATAAATTTGACAAGAGAGAGGAAGTGAGAAAGTAAGCCACAATGTCCAGGACTTGAACTGTGCTCAGCCATGTGGGAGTCCAGTGCCCTCAACCAGCATGCCACCTGCTGGCCCTGATAAAGCTTCTTATAACTGTGTCTGGGTGTTTTGCTCTTGTCTTCCAAGAAGAGCCATTTTAGTTTTAGAGTCAACTCCTAAAATCATGTGGTCATTAACTTTGAGTTCCATTGCGCACTTGAGTGCTCATACACAAAACCCAAGTATACCTAGTGCACGTTTCCCATGAACGTTGACAATGAAAGAGTACCTGTCCTCAGTATACTGTCATTTCTGGGCTGAAAAGCAGAGGAAGAAAGTTAATTTTCTTCTTTTTACATAAATCAGAAAAACTTTAACAGGTAGTGTTCTGAATTTCCATGTTAGCTTCAGTTGATGAAGTAAGCTACTAGTGTTAATTCAGATTTAAGAAATTACCTGAGTTGTGGTTTCGGTAGATTCGTAGTCTACGTGCAGTGCTACCTAAATTAAATAGTTTTTACAGTCCCACATGTGTATGTATGTAGGCCCTTCCCATACCCTCCTACAGTCATTTGTTATTGAACTTGCAAACTGGCATTGCAGCATTACAGTAATGTTTTGTTGTACCAGTTTTATGAACTTTTACAGTATAGTATGTGCTTTTTTCCTGAGGCAAGCCAAAGGTAAATTTCTCAATGTTCTTGTTGCCTTCTTTAGTAGCATCTGATAGAGACTCTTTTATACATTTATAATTGATAAAGTAAATTGCAAATCCTTTTTTTTTATGTAATCTTAAACCATGTGCCAATTTTTGCTCCAAATTGTGTAGGATAAACTAAACTTACGTTGCATTCTATTAACTCATATGAGTGAATTTCTTTAAGCATAATTATGTTGAAATAAAGTTTTATAAAGCAAAAAAATTTAACATTTTTCTGGTACTGAAGAGAGTCTTTTTTTTTTAACTGATAAGTAGTTTTATTTATTCACATTATCTGTGCATTTTTATTTTAGTTTTAGGTGAATGATTTTTAAAGTCATGCTAGTAAAATTTGGCAAACACTTGATTAATTTCTAAATTGATAGTTATGTCTTAGTTGTGTTGAACAAGCTTTTTTATGAATTATTTCGATAAGACAAAAATCACGAAAGGGGGGAATCAGCATTTGGAGTAACGGCTATGTCATTGGATTCCCACATAGTTAACCATGGTTCGAGACCCAGACCCGGTGGCTTAAACTCAGGCCAGGTGCATGTGCGTGTGTGCATGCCCAAGGTCCCGAGAGGAGAATGGAGGAGAAGGGATTGTGGTGTGGCCATCCCCTCTGGGGGTGATTTCTCGCTTTCTGTCTCTCTGTCTTTTTGGCAAGCGCACGTGCCTTAAAGCAAAAACCTCTCCAAAAAAAAATAAAATTCACTAAAGGAAAGGCTTTTCTATTTCCTTTGGACTGCTTCAGAAAAAGAATGATTCTTTTCACACTATTAGTTATTCCTATTTCCATGCTTTAAAACATTATTTTGAGTTATAACAGATATTTTAGTTTAAGTATCTCCATTTGAAACTGTTTTCCAAAGAATAATGATTCGTCCCTATCTATCTTTGTATAGTAATATCAGACATTTCTTTTAGTGAGAAGCTTCTCTGAGTATATTAGCTAACCAGCATAGCACTTTAGGACATAAGCTTTTAGATATCATCAGTACTAAAATTAGCTCAGAAGAAATGTGTGTCGTCTAGAAGGAAATTGTTTGTTAAGGAAATCAAAGCTACTTTTCACTGGTCTTACACCTAACTACCCATTAGAGTCACCTGGGGAGTTTTATTAAGAAATAATAGTCTTCCACTTCTGGTCAGGGTAAAGCAACAGAAATCCCTCCTAAAACAGGAATTAATAATAATAATAATAATAATGGTTCAGACATTGAAAAATAGCCATTGGCAGACTATGACCCCTAGAGAGCAGGAAATCAAAGACATTTTCTGTTATATAGATGCTGTAAATACCAGTTATGTTCAGGTAGGTAAAGGAAAACATGAACATGAGAGAAAAGTCAAATATACTTTGAAAGAGAAATCCACATAGAACTTCTGGAGATGAAAAATACAGTATCTAAAGTAATGCTGCAGAAAAAAGGACAGCAACCTTGTTACCATGATAGTATTCCATTGTCAGAACATCACGACTTTTCTGACAACTCAGTAAAAGCTATCTAAAATAAGGTACAGAGAAAAAATAAAAAAATAATAAAAACAGAAACAACAAAAAAAAACCCCAAAACAGCAGCAGATATATGGGACAGATAGGTGTATGTGTGCATGTATGTGCCCCCTATATATATATATAGCTATAGATGGATGATATATATACACATACATATGCAATTTAAATCTCCAGGAAAGGTAAAAGGAAAGAAAAAAAAATGTGAAGCAATTATGGTTAAAATATTTCCACATGGAGTGAAAACTATACTAGTTTTCTATTGCTATCTAAAAATTACTTAATAGTTTAGTGGCTTAGACAAAAAATTTATTATTCCCAGGTTTTGTGTATGGCCCAGCTGGGCCCTCTGACTCAGAGACTTTCACATGGCTGCAATCAAGGTATCAGATGAGGCTGTAGTTTATCTCAAGGCTTGACTGGAGGAGGGTTTGCTTTCAGGCTCATTCATGTGGCCATGGCAGGAAAATGTGAGAAAAAAAAAATTTAATCCCCAGAGGGTTTGTCTCCATGTATGAGAGAGAGAGAGAGAGAGAGAGAGAGAGAGAGAGAGAGAGAGGGAGGGAGAGAGAGGGAGAGAGAGAGATTGTGTACCTTTGCACACCCCTAGCAGAATCTGGTCACACTGCAGTCCTTTTACTCTAATTTTCTGTCTGATCAGAATCCTGGGTACATGTTATTGGGAGTATTTTTTATGCCAGTGGGTCTGGGACTTGAACCCTGGTTAGCTACATGGATCTGGCTTCCTTTGTGTGGCACCTAACTACTTTGCTACAAGGCTGGCCCAGGAAATGCAATTTAAAGCCACAGTGAACCAAATTTAATAGCACTACATACCTTCTGGAATGGCTACAATTAAAAGCACTGATAGGACCGGCAGGTGGCATGTTGGTAAGATGGTGACCCTCCTACATGGCTGACCCTGGTTTGAGTTCTGGACCTGGTGGCTTGCTTTCTCACCTCCCCCTGGTCTTTCTCTGGTCAAATTTTAAAAGGAATAATAAATAAAATCAATAAAATAATTTTTTAAAAATAAAGCACTGATACCACCATGGATTAGAGAAGGCATGGTAAAGTGGAACTTCTATACATTGCTGGGTGAGAATACAAAATATTACAGCCATTTTGGAATATAGCTGACGGTTTAAGTTAAACCCACCATCTGCTCCAATAATTTCACACAAAGACTTGAATGCAGATGCTCATAGGTGCGTTATTCATAATATCCAAAACCTAGAAATAAGCCAGTTGTCTCCCACCTGGTCCCTGGATGGAGCCAGTCAATGGAATACTGGTCGACAATGAAAAGAAAAAAACTTCGATAGCTGGAAAAGGCATGATGTATTTTTCTTGATTTTTTTTAAAAGAATTATTTAATTCCATTTGTTGTTACTATTTTTTAATTTGACCAGACAGAGAGAAAAAGGGAAAGGGAGAGAGCAAACCACCAGGTCTGGGACTTGCACCGCGGTTAGCCATGAGGGAATCCAGCGCCCCCAACCACGACACCACCTGCTGGCCCCAGGACATATTTCTCTTTGCAAAAATGCATCATGATTTTTTCGACCACCCGGTATTTGTACAGGCAAAAGTATGATTCCATCTAAAGGAAGGAAATTTAGAAAACTCGTAGTTTCCAGACACCAGTACTGGTTCATTGATCTTTATTTACACTTAAGTGCTTGTGTTTTGTGTCGAAATTACACCTTAATAAAGTTGTTCATTTTTAAGAAAAAATTATGCCCCAAACACAACCCTAGCATGTGACTCTGGACATTAACATATTGTACAAATTCCCTAGCCGTATTAACACTGCTCTAGGCAAAGGGACAGTTGCAACTCTGAGAAATCTGCTTGAGAGAAAAAGCACAGTGAAAAGATTTGTTTTTTAAAAATCAACTCTTTAATGAATATGTAAAAATTTGGAAAGATTTGTAAGAGAAGGAAGTAAGTCTTCCTATCTAAATATGCCTGAACTGCCCTAAGATGTGATGTTTTCAAAGTTTGGTTAACACAGCGATGTACTGAGATGTTAGCACTGTTCAATTCCCATTATACAGTTGAATAGAAAGTATCTAAGGACAGTTAAGGATTTTGTAATAGAGTTGGGATTTGATGTAGGTGGTATACTCAGAACCCACCCTGTTTGTTTCTTTGAGGAAAAAAACAGGCACACCCAACAGGATCCCCACACAGCTTCAGCCAGCAGCTCACAGGCATGTGCACAGAGTCAGTTGTGCATAGGGAGGCCTGGGTTGGGAACCTAGGACCTCCCCTTGTGGATCTAGCTGCTCCGACTGGGCCTCATATGGCCTCTTTTCTTGTTTATGGTAGAAAGGGTGTGTGTGCACACAGGAGAGATGCACACAGAGAGCGAAGCACCTTGATGGGGTCTGGTCGTGCCACAGCCCCGTTCCTCCAGCTGGTCGGGATCTTGGGCATGCCGGCACATTTCAGGTCGACTGGGCAGGGCTCTAGACCGGCACTTGGTCATGTGGCTTCTAGCACTGCGGTCTAGTATGCTGAGAACTATGCCACGTAGGCTGGCCTCCCAGCCGTCTCTTAGCCATTGCTGTCAGCTTGAGCTCTGCTCTCTGGCACCTGGGTTGGGTTTTGGCTATAATGTTTATTAGCATTAAATTCTTCCTGACAACGTCTGCTTACTTGTCAGTGCCCATTTCATTTATTCTTCCCCAGCCCCCTCTATGACAAAGGAAGAGAGACAGGAAATCATGGAAGATTTTTAAGTAGTTTAATGATAAGATCCCATGTACTTTTGTTTTTTAGAACAGTTTATTTTATTTCATTTTCTTTTTAAACTTGTTCTCACTAGAGAGAGTGAGAGAGCTGCCAGGTCTGGGACCAAACCACGGTCAGCCATATGGGTTTCCAGTGCCTTAACTACCATGCCACCTGCTGCCCTTCCCACCCCCCAACATTGTCCTGTCGGGATTCTGGCTACATACACATGCCTGGAGTTCTCATCAAGCCACTGGAGCTAGGATTTGAACTGTGGTTGGCCCTCCAGGATTTGGCTCCCATAACCCCTAGGCTACGGGACTGGCCCAGGTCTTTCCTAAGTGTTAAAAGCAAAGAAATGGGAACCACCTGATGTGAAACGTGATTCAGTTAGTGGCAGAATTCTCTCTCTTAATACCAGCACGAGTAGTTTGCACGGTCCCTTTGGCACTCAGAAGTTTTATGTACTTGAAGATTGTGCTCCTGTACTTACGTTGAAGTAGAGAAGGACAAAAAAGAATGAGCACTTTTATGACTGATGCCTGACTAAAGATATCATATCCTGCAGATCAGTTTTAGTAATCAGTATTTATAGGAGTTGAAAATCTAGAATTTCTGTAAGCCATTTGTCACTCACATTGCTTCAAAAATATCCAGATACCCCACGTGATACATGCATTCCAGCTCGAATTCTGGGGCAATGACCTGTGATGGAGAGAAGCATTTGGATCGGAGGGTTTTCAGTCAGAACTAATGTACTTGGAGATGTGGGAGAAGTTGAGTGAGGGAAAGGCAAGGACAACTTCAAGTTTCCTGGCTTGGGTAGAAACTCAGAGTAGTAAGAGAACTAGGAGAAGATAATGTCATGGAAACAGGGAGGAAAAGGTCAAGAAGTGGGGAGAGGTGACCATCATTGCCGGACACTGCAAGAGGTCATTTAAGAAGAGAGCTGGGAAGAGACTGCGGATCTCAAAATTACAAGCGTGTTTATTCAGTGGCCACCTTTGAGTGAGTATTGTTTCATTCGAATGATGGGGGACAGAAGGATTAAAACTAAATTAAGTAAGCAGCATTATTTTCATAGAAACAATGTCCCATCATGTTCTAGAATGTCTCTTAATTTAGATTATGTTAAACTCTTTATTGATGATCTCAAGGTTAATTTTATTCTATCTCAGGGCAGGTTATACATAAATTCCAAGTTACTTAAATGAGATTTTACTGATTTCGGATAAACTTTTCTTTTTCCATATAAGTAGATGTTTTAATTGTAATGTGTGATTTAATACAAAGAACATATTGATATGGGTAATCCCACTGACATTTTGATTTCCCAGTAGCTTTCCAGTTCAAGGTGCTTACCTGCTAGATATGGTCGCTAATGCCTGCGGGATTTGGTGGTCATTCTTTTCTGCTCAGACCAGTCACTTTAATGTGAAGTTCTCATTTTGTACTTTCTTACAGTTGTTACTTTGTATCACTTCATATTTTTCCCTAATTCATATTTCAGTTTTAGTTATTCCTGACTCAGCAGCTGAATCATATAGAATGTAGATTTATTTTGAAGTATTAGTGCTAAGGATACAGAAATGGGTAAGCAGTGGATCCTTCCTTCCAGGAGTTGGCAGTATGGAGAGACTTGTATGTTCAGATGGCTGCTCCTTGCTTCATCTTATGAGAAAAGATAATGGAATCCTTCTACAAATAGTTTATGTTTAATTCTATAGGATACTTGGTGTAGAATTATAAGGTTAAAATGAAAAAGAGAAGTTTATAGGTCTTCATAAAACATTATAGAATACCTTCAATTGATGTGCAAAATTTGAACAGTGTACCTTAACTACCAGAGTGTTCTTTAACCAGGGCAAATTTTATTAAAGCAAAAGTCCTTGTGGTTTCTGTTTCTCACTTATCCAGAAAAAATGGATAGATGGGAAATTCCACTGAGTGAAATTCTAAGTACTACAAAAAGGTACAGAAGGATAGAGAGATTAAAGCAACAGACTTCAGGTGGATTGGAGCAAGTTATAAGGTACTCTGATTTAACTAACCTGTTGAGGTAGATGCTATACTTAAAACCCAAGATTACAGGCTGGCCCCATGGTCTAGTGCTTACAGGCTGGCCCCATGGTCTAGTGCCTGGTCCCACATGGTTGACCATGTAGCTTGAGTCTCAGACTTGCCAGTTTTAAAAAAAATATGCTGAGTGCATATGTGTGTGTTTCCAAAATTCTGAAAGGAAGGAGAGATGGAGGAGAAGGCATTGCAGTGTGACCATGCCCCCTTGAGGGTGCCCCCCCCTCCCATCCTGCAGTGAGCACATGTACCCTCTGGCAAAATAAGAAAATAAAGCAGACAGAGATTGTCTGGGATAAAAGTTGAAGTACAAAAGTCACCAAGTGATTTTAGCACTCAGAGTCACGTAAGAACTTAGAAGCATCTTAGTTTTCTTAGCATCTTTAGTCTGTTAATTATGGATATATTAAATTGGTGACATAAAGTGGCATGTGTTCTAGTGGATCATCATTCATGCTTGACCATGCTTGATGGAATTCAGCCACCACTCTACTCAGAGAAGAGGCACAGGCTCCAGAAAGTGTGAGAAGAGAGACATGAATCTGCTGTTTCCTTCGTCTGTCTGGTTTCTCACTTGCCTCTCATATCTCACTGCATTATATAATTCTGATGTTTCAAGATACACATTTTCTTGGCATAATATAGTGTCTGTCTCAGCACTAACTCAATTGAAAAAATAACCATCTTTCCTGATTCTGAGTTTGTGTACCTCTATTCGGTGAGGTACATTCCCACCAAATAAGGTCAGTTTGATTAAGGTGTTTTATTTTTTTCTTTCCTAGACCCAACCTCTCTAAGGCTTGGAATTATTAGAGAAAATATAAATTGGTTTGTGTTTAGAAAGTCACCACACTTGAAAACATGCAAATCTTGGGGACAGATGGGTATGTGCTTACTTGGTTCTGCCTTTCCAGGAGTATTCTCTTTTATACCTTTTTTTTTTTTTTTCCCCTCTCCAGTTGTGGCAATTTATGATTATACAAAAGACAAGGAAGATGAGCTGTCCTTTCAGGAAGGCGCCATTATTTATGTCATCAAGAAGAATGACGATGGTTGGTATGAGGGTGTTATGAACGGAGTGACTGGGCTCTTCCCCGGGAATTATGTTGAGTCCATCATGCATTATTCTGAATAAGGCTCAGCAGGGCTGTGCTTCCCTTGCAGGAATAGTCAGGTCTTCCCAGATTATCTGAAAGCCCTGGGGTTTCCCTCCAGTGAAATAGAACGATGGATACAAATGATAAAAACTACTTCCTTTTTAAAATTTTTTGTTTTATGCCCTAGTATTAAAACAAAAAAGCAAGTTGAGTCAGAATGAATGGATCTTTCTGCCATCATTTGTACTATGCTGAGCTATCTGAATTGAAATAAAATGGCCATTTCTGAATATGTCAAAGGCATAACAACAATGTAACTGTGTAGCTAAAACAAGTCAAATTAAGACTGATTCAGAAAACAAGTCTGGGATCTTTCTCAGGAATTTATTCACCCTTGGAATTTCTTCTGCAGAATCTGGCATTGGATATTCTTCATTGCCTGTGCTAAGGGGGTTAACCTTAAGGCCCAGTGGGTAGCCTAGCCTCTCACTTTCTTCCACGTGTGTGAAGGAGGAAATTAATATTTGGATACTCTGCCTAACCATTTTTACAGTTATTTCAGATGACTTTTCCCCTAAACACTGTAAATTCTGGATTCTCTTAGCACTTGAGTGCCCCAAGCGAGTGAATGCTGAACTCACGTCCCTTCATGTTTCTCAGTTTGTAGATTACAAGGACGATGAGGAAATGGGAAAGTCTCCAAACATTCCATGGGTGGTTAACAGTGGCCGGTTTGATTTTAGTGTGCTGCTGCATGTGACTGCAGTGCCGCTAGTGGCCAGCGCACCCGATGGGGACTGTGCTGGGCTGGTTCCATTGCTGAGCTGCTGAAGAGGCTGAACTGGGGCAGGTGCTCTCGGGCATCCTGAACCCTTGCCCTTAGGTGCTGTTTTGAGGAGTAGAATCTCGGAAGTCAGACCAACTATTACTTTTTTTCACTACTTAGAATACTGTTTCTTTTTTTTTTTTTTTTGCAAGAGAATAGCAATTATTTTCAAGTCTCTTGAGAGTCACTGGGAATAACAGGCTAGCTCGTGTTCTTCTAAAAGTTAATGGCCCCAGATCAGCTGCTACTGAGTCACTTAGTCACTGAGCTCTAGGAAAAGGTAAATACTCTCCTGATTTTGCGTGATTGGACTCTGAAGTAGCTGCTCCCGGTAAGAACTGAACTTTCTATCTCAGATGAAGAGTATAATAGTGAGATAAGATTACTAGGCCAAAAAAGTTATCCAGTCACATTGGTAAAACTGACGTAACTCTGAAATGATCAGTATCTCCTGCCAACCTGTGCAATTCGGTCGTCATATTCAGGGAGCTTGTAGAGCAGGTGTCTCTAATCATCTCTTCTGTCATCAATAAAAAGAAACACTGCGAGAGTTCAGGAGGGCCTTCTGCTCAGCAGAGTACTGTGAGGACGGGCCAGCTCAGGGCTGCCAGTGTGGGTTCCTCCCAGGCTCTACCAGAGCAGAGCTTTGCCAGGCACCTTCCCCATGCAGGATGAAGGGAAAAGGCTGCACGTGTTTCACAGAGGCCTTGAACATGACAAGTAGTGCAGATAGATGAACTTGACTGAAAAAAAGAGTGTCTTAGTGTGTGAGGGAATTCAGATGGTGTGGGCACTTATAAGCTGTCATCTGAGATAAACCTTGATCACTAAGACCCAGCTGTAAAGTTTCCTTATCAAGACTATTAAAACTGCAATTTTAAGAAACATTTTCCAACTGAGCTACTTTGCTTTGAGCTTCTCCCACCATTTTGGAGTGAGCGCTCATTAACTTGCCTTCAGGACACATTCCACTTTATGCTTTTGATAGTTCATCTCGGCATCCTTTATTCTCTGTTTATTTCAGAGTAATGGCCCTGAAAGTCCTCTGAGCCTGTAGCTCCATTATGGGCCCAAATTAGACTCTACTTGGATAAGGTTAAACTCTTCTTAGTCCTGAAGTAAAACGAAAGAGTTTTAAAATCAGTTCTTCACTTATTTAAATAGCTGTTTGCTTGGAAAGCTTAGTGGTAATAAGGCAGAGGGTATTTTGAAATCCAACAAATAGTTCCCACGACTCACCACTACAGGAGAGAGGACCCCTTTGCAGGCAGCAGAGCTGGTGGCCCTGAGCAGGACTGCAGCTGGCCTGCTGGACTCCTGCGGGGTTGAGACAGCACAGCCACTGGGGAAGGCCTGCAGTGGGGATCCTTAGTCAACCGGTTTCCTCTTATATTTAGTGCTCTCTGTGATTTGTGTTTTACAGACAATACTTGGTTTTCTGCATATCTTTATTATTTTTGTACAGTTTAAATTCTATAGATTGTCTTGGATGGGTACTATGTGATGATGATGGGCCAGGCCTACGATAATTGGAGACTTTTAATGTATGTAATGTCTCATAGATTGCATGCTATTAATAGTCTGTGAGGGTAGTACGTCCTGTTTCCCCCATTTTCTTTTATAAATGATTGGGTTGTTGGAAAAGTGATGATGCATTGCATAGAGAAAACATGACTTTTCCAGTGACTCAATAAAAGATGGTTGGCATTAGAAATTCTGAATGAGTGCAGAGAAATGGTACGTGCTGCACACCATTAATATTGTAGCAAAGACCAGTAATTCTAAAATCCAAGTCTAAAATCTGACCAGTACGTGACCATTTTATCAGGCGAGAGGGAATCTGAGGGGATTCTTCTCTCCTGAAATATTTTGACTGTGTCCATTCTTTAAAAAAGGAGTGACAGAATAGTTCCGTTTTGCTATTAATATTTGAAAGCCTATGGGGATGTGAATGAAAATACACTTTGTCTTTGACCCTTAGGGCCATGGCAATAAATCAGAAACAAAAATAGTGCCAATGTGTCAAAATCTAGACGTGAAAGATTCAGGCTGCTGTGTGTGAAATAAATATGAATCTTTTAAGATGTCATGTTAGGTATCTTCCATTTTTTTGGCTACTTCCTTTCTGTCTCCCTCAGAGGCACCTGCTGCTCCCAGCTTAGGGTGGGTAAGGGCCTGTTGATTTTGCTGTGTTCCTAAGTATCAACTGGGTGTAAGACATTTTCATCCTTTCCTTTCCTTCCTTCCTTCTGCTGCAGTTACTGCCCACTAGACAGAATGTCTGCACCTTTACAGTGATGCTGCAATGTCGCTGTGCTCCTTAGCAGTTTCTATTGATTAAAGACACTTGGGAGCCATCAAAATGATGGTAGCTCGCATTTGTTTTCATTTTCTCTTAGCAGGTGATCTTTCTGCATTAAGAACTCTTCTTTTACCTTTAGTTACCTCTTCTTGGTGGAGGGAGCGAGGCATGTCCTGGAAAGTGGTTTGATGGAGGGACTGGTAGGTGACTCTGGGATCTGTTCACTTGTGAACTTTCTGACCAGGAACCTCCTGATTGGTGTTAAGGTGATAATTTCCCTCACATGATTTACTTAGACTCCTAGAATTTTGGAGCTGAGCATTTTAAAAACTTCTATTTGGTCTCATTGACTAACGAGTGTTAGCTGTTTCTCGTGCAATGAGCAGCTACTCAAGGTAGTTCCTGACTCAGTGTTCCATACTCTTTCCACTGCACCACAACTGTCTTAACTAAATGTGCTGTTTTCTTAAGTTTGGAGTTTTACTTGATGTTTTCAGGAATATACTTGAAAAGACATGCCATGTTTTGATAAATACCATCACAGTATTCAGACTGTTTAAAGGAGTGTACTAAATGCAATCTTAAAGAAAATCATTTACCCCTTTTAAAACTATACTCAGAACTCTTCCATAAGGTGGGTGTGGCAGAGACAAGTTTATTAGTTGGACACTGGCAGGAGCACGGTACAGCAAACGGCTTGACTTGAGAGAGCCTGTTAGTAAATGGAGGCATCGAGCTCATTACCTCTGAGTTTATGCTGATCTTCTACTTTTATTGACATGCTCATAATTCTAAAAAAAAAAAAAGAAAAAACTACAAATGAAGTGACAGGGCCTAGCTGTGTATAAATGATCCTTGCTAAATCTCTTAAGGTTTTTTGTAAAAAAAAAAAAAACAAAAAAACAAACTTATTACTTTTCTAAAATGAAACCTCTTTTGCAACTTCAGAATTCAGAAAAGCAGTTTTTATCATATTTTGTGTCCATGTACTTTTCCTAACAAAGTGGTTTACAAAAAGAATGTGAACAATTTGTGATCTGGCCAGTTGTACTCTTTTGCTCCCAGAGGGGAGTGGATGGTGTCGTGCGCTGAGAAACGTTCAGGACACTGTGAGGGAGCCGTCTGTTGCCAGTCATGTTTCCTGTGTGTGCCATTAAGTCACCTCCAGACAAGTGGGGGAACATTCACTTTTTAATTTTTTAATTGTATTTGGAATTAATTGTTGCTGTGTACTAAGAACTTGACCTAAATAAAATCCCACAAAGTATATTTGAGAGTCTTGTGAACTTATTTATGGAACTTCTGTTTTTAAAGGCAGTATCTAAGTTCACATATGGGATAATCCTTGCCTTTCCTTTTGCTTAAAACTACAGTGCTGCCAAAAAAAGAAAGAAAAAAAACCAAAAACCAAAAAACTACGGTGCTGCATTTTATCACTGAAGTCCAGGTTCAAGATATTTAAAATGTTGAGCTTTGAACTAGTTTGATCTCCGAAGATTTTTCTCTCAAGACAGCTGCTCTATGAGCTGTTTTTCATTCTCATTTCTGTTATAGTGAACCTGGGGGATTTCTTAGCACTTTCCCTCAAACACATCAACCACCGAGGATGGGTGCTGGCCAAGGAGTATCACAGACTGGTCAGGAGTGTGTTTAAAGAACTAGCAAGCCTGGGCCTTTGTTGGCTAACAGACCTGATTATAAATTGACAAAGCATTTGCTAACATGTTTGAGAGTAACAGTGGGCAAAATGCCTCCAAAGTAATGAAAAATGTTTCCGTTCTCCTCACCTTCCAAGTTCATCTTTTCTGTGGTTTTCTTTGATGAGGCATCTGCTGATACAGTAACTGTGGTGTCCCCAGTTAAGCCATTTATATTTTAAGTGTTTCCAAGAAAAGAGTTTAAGAATAGGAGGAATTTTAGACATGAAACTGTCATGTCTCAAAAGATGTTTAGTATCCATTTAATTATCCTGTTGCTTCTAGGTTACCCAGGAATCGCACATTTTGGTTGAAATGCCTTGTGGACTTGGGGAGGTGGTGGAAGTGCCCCTGGTTCCAGGCTGAAGCCAGCGTTGGCTGCACAGTTCGCGCTTCCTCTTAAGCCAAAGTACATCGGTAGTTTCCACACCAGACAGTGGAGGGAGCTTCCCTTCTTTTGCCCTTGTTTGGTAAATAAAATGCTGTATAAACCCATTTGAGTACACATTTATACATACCTTGTCAGGACAGTCTGGCAGTCCAGCACTTCTGACTCCGAGGCTTTGAAACAAAAAGCATTCCTTGTTGTACTAATTTATACCAGGTAGTATTTTAAGAAAGAAAGACCTTAAGTAATCACCACCTGTTAATTGCTCCTGTAGTTAATGGCCAGAGCTCCTGTTCTGTTGGTTTAAACTGTTAATAACACGTTCGCCACGTTAATGGCGATGAATTCACCCTCCACTCTTAAGTGGCTATCGTGCAGCCTGTTTTTTTGGATACCTGTACACATAAAAAAGGAAAATCTGGGTCTCAATGGTGTCGATCCACAAATACTCAAGTAAAACCCCCACATTTAAATATTTATGTGTTTTTGCTTTTATTGAGGATTGGGTAATCTGACAAAATGAAAACATGTAACTGGAAAACAAATTTACACTGACCGCACGACTACTGTCCTAAGCCATCACAGTAGTTTACTGACAGTAACTGGCGAGAGTAATTTGGAAAATAACTTAATCCGGCAGTAGAACAAAAACATCGTCAGTAGTACTGAATATATCTCTCTCATATATATCTCTCTACATATAGCTTTGCACAATCAGGAGCAAGGCACATAATGAAATGGGAGCGTACATTTATGTAGAAGAAAATAGTAGCAACAAAGCTGAAAGAAAGAACTGTAACTTCATCTTCACCGAGCTGTGCATAATCCTCTGTATAATGTCTCTATCCCGTACTTTATAATGCAGTTCATCTTTTTCATGCTTTAAAAAAGTATATTTCTACATTGTATCTATTTATTTATGGCAAAGCTCCCCCAGCCCAGAAGTCAGTGTGAGCCTTGACTCCTGTTTTTTTAAAGAATTGGGGAAGGAGGGGGAAGGAGCCATCCCAGTTAAGTATACTGTGCAATTTTCCTTTAAAACAATAAACAATGTTTTTACAACACTTAGCACAAGCTAATGATATTTTATCTTAAATACATCTTGTACATCTTGTAAGAACAGTTCACTAGTGGCTGATAAAATGAAGCAAAATCATTTGAAACATTCCAGTTAATGCTTATTTCCTAGGAGGGATTATTTACAAGGAGAGAGAAAAATTTAGGTGGGGAATCATGAAAAATGGCAGTTTTTGGTATTAGGTTACTAACACAAACTTAACGAACAATGAACAATTTCCAAAACGTAAGAGTGTTCCCCCGGTTAAGTGCGCAGACCTTTTACTACTGAAGAGGCTGAGGCTCCAACAGTCATGAGCTTGACACTGATACCCATCCGTGATCAACGCAGCCACTTCTGAAGCTGGCCATCTTGTAAGTATGTAGTGTTCGCCATCACCCTGACTTGACTTACTTTTCTAAATGTCTTTGGTAGAAAGCAGCTGGACCCCGTTCAGGTAGATGAAGCCATCTCTTGGGAGACAGCCACTTTTTTTCCATTTCTTCCAAAACCAGAAATGCCTTCCTATACTTTCCTTCACCTTCATTAGCACCTCAGAGTTTGCTTGTTGGGTTTTTGTTTTTAATGCTATTCCTCCAAAAGAGTTCAAGGCACTGGGGTTACAGCAAGTACTGTTTCCTAAATGGTTTATTACTTCAACAAGCAAAGAGCTAACGAGTTGGAGAGAATGTTTCTCCCTTTGAGTGTTATCAAGTATGTTTTGCGTATTCTTATTTAGCAAGTTTATTCTACAACTAAATTTCAGATTTCCATATAGACTTTCCAAGGGCACAAGAAGAACGGGGCACTTGTTTTGTTCGAGGGACAGACTTGTAAACATGCAGAAATGTTTCACTGAATTTTAAAAGGAAAATCTGAGAAGAGAGAGATATTCTATTTGCATTTCTCTTTGGATCAAATAACGTTTTGAGAGGTTCTATGTTCCTACAGGGTTAAGGATACCCTGCTTTAAACAAAAATTGAAGTGCCATAAGGACTTGCAGTCTGAAGGGTTCTTTAGAAATAGTTACATTCTCAAGTATATAAACCCAGGTTACACCTACGTCACTGCAACACACTGTCAAACCAATAATCACACAGGGTCTTTTGGATTAATTATAATTTCTTAGCTCTTCAAAGTACATGAAAACGTTTGGTTCATATGAAAAATAGGAACCAGTTTGTTACTTGGTCAAAAATCACCTAGTGTTTGCAACATAAAGTTGCTTGTAGCCGAGAAATAAAGGTGACAAAAGGTTTTGTTGGTGACCTGAGAGTCAAGTCAGGCCAGCCCACACTACCACCTCCCAGAGTTCCCAGGCCAATTCACGGCCTCACATCTGGGACAGGAGCATGTTGGCAGTTAGCTCCCCACAACAGCAGCTTCTGAGACCACTGGAGCGTAGCTTCCAGAACCTTGGGCTCAGTGCTGTCACTGTTGGAATTTCTGTCTTCCCCCGTTTTGGACTTTGAGAAACTCAGCACTGTTTTCAGTGACAAGTAAACAGAGAGAGGGAACCAGGATTGGTCACAGCCCTTTGCAGGATGATGTTGGTAGGTGGGAGCACCTTGATTTTAGAGGCCTGTGAGACTCTATTGTGTCTATATTACTTTGACATTTTTTGAAAATTGTGTTTGGAACTTAAGATTTAGCAACTTTTCTCATTTTAAAAGTCCTCCACATTTTAAAAGTATGATCTATTAAGGTTTCTGTAAAACCTTAAGAATAGTTACTTTTCCCAAGTGAGAATTAAAGCAGCTACAGAAAAAGAAGGATATTTAAGTTTGTTTTGTGTAGTAAAAGCCAAGCTGGTAAAATTCAATAGAGAATAGTCTGGTCTATTATTATTACCTATGAACCGGAAGTTATTAACTAAAAATGGGTTCTGCTGCCCGTCAGAATTGGTGCCAGAATTGAAGCATACAGTGATCCACGTGTGAAATGATCTGCTGTGGAAGTTCAGGGTGTCACCAGCTCAGCAGGCTCCTAGCTCTAACAGGCCCCTGTCTGCACTGTGTTCAGGGGCAGGGCGAGTTCATCCACACTGCACTTCGGCAGCCACGTCAGCTGCCCAGGCACTGCCTCTGACCAGAAGAAGCCACGTTGGGTGCTGGGTCAGGGCTGCGGAGTAGAAGCAGGGAGAAAAGGCACAGTACTAGTGTCATCGGGCAGGAGGTGATTTCCGTGAACATGCCTGAGAGAAAGGAGGACTACAAAAATAGTTGCCTCAGGAGAAAGTCTACATCCCAACAAAAATCCAAAGTAAAAAAGTCCACTAGGAAGTAAAACACCAAGTAAATATGAAGTATCACTGCAGATTTTTAAGTCAGTTTCACACATAAAACTTTTTTTAAAGTTAATTTGTCTTTGGGGGAAGTTGAAGTGGCATATTATCAGATAAGCCACCGAACTAGGGGCAAAACAGTCCCTGCTCTCGGCATCCCTAGTGCGCAAAAGGACGTTTGCTCTTTCAGGACAACAGAAGCACTGGGTCAGGACAGCGGTCTGCAGCATGAACACAAGAAATCCAGGAAGTGCCACGCTGGAGAGGGAGGTGGTGGTTTGGGGGCTCAAATCCGGAATAAAAGACGACTGAGGATACATTATTTTTCCCCCTCAAGTAAATGTGTGTGTGTGTGTGTGTCACATGTAAACAAAAAGCTAAATCAAACCCTTGGGACAGCTGGATTCATATGAATAATTCTTTACCCCTCAGTGCAGAGATCCTAACGAGGAAGGACCCTTAAGTAATTCTTAGCTGCAGGCAGGAAACTGGGAAATCACTTTACCTGTGAGTCAGTCAGTGGAGCTTGGCAGTCTGGACTCACCAGCATTCCCCGAGCTGCTGTGCTTGCTCAGTGGGCAACGCAGATGGGTTCAAGGTCACTTCATAAAGCAGAACTTTGAAATCTGAAGCTGAGCGATTTGCAAGGTCCATAACATCTACAGGAGCAGGGCTTTAGAGGACGCTCAGTGGCGCATGTACACAAGGATACGGAGGAACTGCTGAGGCCCTGCGGCTGTGGCGCGGGAGGTGCCGCCCTCGCGCTCGCTGACAGGGTTTTCTGGGAGAAAGGGCTATAGCCACTCCCTGTGTGCACACGACTTGCACGTATGTCACAGGCCACCCCTGCCCTGCTTTACTGGCATCACTTGTCACTTGGGAACAGTGTAAAAGATGTCTGCTGCTGGCACTGGTATGCTGCTCGTTCAGAACTGCTCAGACGGCCAGCTCTGACTGTTGACGAGCAGCTCTAAGACGGTATTTTCCCCTAAACAACTTACCGTAAATTGATGGGGCAGTACACATTTCTCTCATGTACCAAGGGAAGTTCACAGAAGAACGCATGTAGTAGTGGGAATCATGTGAAGTACGTGTGTCAGAGCAAGGACCGGCTTGCACATGCCCAGTATGTAACTGCTGTCACTGTCCTTGGGCTACGCTATTCCATCAGAGCACCCGGCAGCCTGGACAAACCTCTCCAACCAGGCTGCACCCAGTGACGGGCCAACAGCTCCAGGAGCTGCGGATGAACGTGTCAGCTCATTTCCTTTCCTCCCGAAACAGTCCCATCTGCAACGAATTCTTGGTATCACACGTGACCCACATACAACCCGGTTAATGCCACCTGCACCGGGCCCAGAACCGTTCTCTTTTCCCATCACTCCCGGAGAGCAACACATAAGACAGAAGGCGTTTCAGAGGGTGATTTGCGTCCTCGCACTGCTGCACCGTGCTGGGCAGGACGTGTACATTACAGGGACCAGCGGTTTACAGATACTTAACATTGGTCTAAAGCACACGCTGAGGACTGGTGACGCGAAGACAGACTGGGACAGCGTCACAGGGGTATTGTGTTGACATTCTCTTACAATGAAGCAGAGGAAGGATCACGAAGCCAGGCTGATGAAGCTTCATAAGATAGTACTGAAGTGGAACTCGGGGTTACAGGCCTACATGGCCGGGCACTGCAGGCTGGCGGGCGGAGGGGGCCGCTGCAGCAGAGGACGGTCGTACACGTGTGCACGGCGAACGTTCCCCCATCCTGCACTATTTACCTGCTCTGTGAGGCTGAGAGGTTTTCCTGATTAAAGTGCCCCTTAATGTATGTATAGTAATGAAGGTACCAGTCAAGCAGTTCTAACTTCAGCCAACTAGGGGGAAAATAAAACAAGTAACAAAAGCCCTATAAATATACCAAACACTCCGGGTGGTTTCTCAGACTGAGAACCAGCACAGTATACATCGATTCCTTAGTTACACACTACACAACATGCACATGGACACACACACACAAAATACTCGCTAATAAGTCATTAGAAGTTTTTGGTCCACTCCACATGAAAATCATAAGGGACACAACACACGTCCTTCCACGCCTCTTCCACCCAGAGTACACAAACGTCGGTTAGAGTAGGAGAGAAAAGGAATAAATACTCATTCAGCTTCCTCCCTACACACACGGGTATGAACACACACACTATAGCCACGCATGTACGGAATGTGCACACACACAGAGCTGGACACTACCTGAATAACATACCAGGAGGCTCTGAACACCTGAACTCAGACGCCCAGGCGAGCTGATTGTAGAACCGATTTCGCAGACCGCGGACACCCAGTCCTATGGCGGCTACCAGTCTCTGGAGAGCTTGGTGTTCTGGTCTCTTTTCGGGGGGGCAGGTGGGGGCCCCCTCCGCAACGTTGCATAGCCCGATATGTGACTGCCCCCGTAGCCAGCCTTCTGGTGGTCAGACAGCAGTTCCGGGGGCGGCGGGGGCAGGGCCATGTCATCCATGGTGGCCGTGGGTTCTGCTCTGGACACGCGGGAGGACGACAGCGAGCCGTGCCGGGTGATGGACTTGCGCTGCAGTGTCCTGTTGAGGTCGGCCAGGAATCCGGGCTGGACGCTAAGGCTGGATTTGGGGGAGGTGGGCACTTGTGGCGCAGCTGGAGCCATTGCTGGCTGCTCAGAGATCTCTGCTTGAGTGAGGCGGGTGCTGTCATTCCGCTTGGGCCGCGTGGGTGGAGGAGCCCTCTTCACGGATGTTTTCGACCATGGCTGTGGCTGAGGATGAACCACGGCCACTTTGGGCGAGGTGCCACTGGAGAACACCGCGGGGATCTCTATGGGGGGCGGAGGAAGCTCTATTTCCGGAGGGGGCGGTGGGAAGTCGGAGTCGGAGGGCGGCGAAGGGAACTCCACCACCGAGTCCTTGGCGCGCCCGCTCAGGGCCGAGGCCTTGGCCGACACGGAGCCCGCCTGGAGGACTCCCGGCAGGTTCACTCCTGCGAGATTGAGTTTCCCAGGTTTGGGGGGTGCGGCAGGAGGTGGCAGGGCCTCCTTGCTGGGAGAGCCGGAGTCCACCGGTGGCGCGAACTTGCTGACCAGGTCATCGACCGAGGGCCTCTTGGGCTCGGGGTGCTCCGCGCAGCCCCCGGACTTAATGCTGGAGTTGCGCTGGGGGGTCGGCGGGGGCTTCTTCCCCCCGGGGCTGGACGTCTTGGCGACCTTCTTGCCCGGAGACCCACCTTTGTCGGGGGTGGGCGAGGCTGCGGGTGGTGGCGGCGGCGGGGCCG
>NW_006159858.1:5769764-5770050 GCF_000334495.1 Tupaia belangeri chinensis
GGGAAGGCTGGGAGGCTGCGTAGGGTGTGACTATCTTCGGTTGTGGGGATAAAGGGGGCATAAGGGAAGCGTAGGGCCGATTCACAGACTCCATTCTGGCCTGAAAGAGTACAGAGGAGGGGTGGGAGAGACGAGTTACATGCGCTGCGCTGCTGTGAAAGGCAATGGCACAGACTGGGGCATGCACGGCAAGGATGCAGCAGGTGGAAACCCTGGAGATGCACCTGTCTCACCGCGGTGTTCTAGGACAGCTACTGGCTCACAGTGCAGGGAGACGCCTGCTGAA
>NW_006159858.1:5770081-5807810 GCF_000334495.1 Tupaia belangeri chinensis
GGGGAGGGGTGTCTGCTCACTGACCTGTGCGCTGACACCTTGCCCTACTTGGGGGTCACCTGAGCACTGGACCTGCCGCAGTGGCCGAGTTTGCCTCAGTCGCTGACAGCATCCACACCAAGCAGATGCCCTAGGGCTGGTGGAGGGCCCCCGAGTGAGGACTGCTTTGGTGCTGGTGGGTCCACACACTCGGCAGGCGTGCAGTCACGCGGGAAAGAATGAGCTACACACACACTCGTGTTTCGTGAGACGCTTGCATCCAACATGCACAGATGCCCAGCAGTGCGGGTGGGGGGCACTGTGTACATGGGTTTTACTGGAAAATACATAACAAATGCTTGGTGAACCTTACAGCCAAAGATCATGGCAGTATACAGAAAACACCAGAAGATAAGCAGCAGCTAAGGGAGGTGACAGGAAGCTATCAAGAAATGAGCAGGGCTTGCTAACAATCTGCTGACCACCATCTGGGCGGCCCTCGGTACTGCTGACCCGTCACAGCTGGTGTCATGCATGATGCAGGTCCAAGTACTTGAGGACAGAGGAAAGGAAGAGCCTGTGACTTAGTAAGTAGGGATGTCTTTTAGGCTCTCTGAACAAACTGCAAAGGGCTGAGATAAGTCATTTGTTTTCAAACATGGATGTCTAATCCGCATGGAGAATGCTTTGGTTAGTTAACTAGAAGGCTCATTAGGGGGCTGACTTCTCATGCCCATTAGGACACTCACATGTTTCTTTAAGAATTACACATCCAGGTAAAAGCATTAGTCTGTAAGACGTGGTTATAGGAATCACCCAGGTTAATGTGTTTCCAGAGAACAGTCCCTGACCTTAACTCGCCCCTGTCTTGGCTGCGTCAGGCCTTCTCATTTGGCACCTGAGACTGAAGTAACAGGAGAAGAAACACAAGAGGGATCAAGACTTGAAGTCATCACTTGGGCCTGCGGAGCTCACGCTCCTGAAGCCCTCCGTGTGACGGCACAGAGCATTTGGCCTTGTCTTCCTTGACCGTACACGTTAATAGCTAGGCAGTTCTGTAATTGCAAACGCACATGGATCTCCCCATTAACAATTTAGTCAGGCAAGGGATTTCTCTTGAGACATCTGAATTACGTGAACCGGCTTCTCTATGACACACCTAAGCAGGAGCTGTGACTTAATGCCATTCAAATTCATTAAGAGGGGAAAGGAGAGGGCACTTCTTGAAAGGCTGATCAGGGAGTAAAACAAACTGAGAGTTTAGGTCATTAGAACCAATTCCCAAATATGCATTTTGAGGGGAACTGCTTACTCCCCACATTGGGCTACTAATGCCTCCTTCTTCCACCCTTCCAAGAGCCACATGTGTAAATTAAGGACTAGAAAGAGGAAAAATGTCCACTTAATTCTCATTTGTGAATGTACTTATACAAATAACTCAGACCAAAAAAAAGGCAAAACTGATTATTGGGTGAAGACAGAGCAGTCGGGCCACGGTGCCTGGTTCCTCAGTGGTGGAGTGCGCTCTGGAGTGTTGAGAGGGGGAGCACAGCCAGGCACCCTTGCCTGGGGAAGCATGGAGGCTGTGATGGGGGACTCGATGCCTTCCAGATGAGCTACAGAACCCCTCTGCTTTTCTTAATATTACTTGCAGTAATTGAACTGATCCTTCAGTGTCTCTGAACAGTATTCTGCACAGCAAATCTAAAGTTTAAGGGGATACTTGAATTTTGACTTCCACATAAAGTGTAAATTGGAAAAACTCAACGACCTGAGAACTGCTAAGAAGCATAGAAGAAAAGATAAGAAACAAGTCTGCATTAATTAAATTGAAAGCAAATAAGGAAATAACTAGAAGCAGCTTCTTTGGATCATATTCAGGTCATTGGTATTAGATGACGTTGTTCCATCAAAACTGACTATGGGCGGGAAGGAGGAAATGGTTATTTCTTAAAATTTTGAGCCACTGAGGAATTGAACACTGCCATTTGTTATTGTTTTGCAATCTTAGGTTATTAAAAACCAATTTGCAAATACTCCTTTCTTTCTTTAAATTTTGCTGGAGCGCATGCGCATACCAGGCAGAGACAGAGAAAGGGTGAGGGAGAAAGTACCCAGAAATCCCTTCTCCATTTCTCTATTCGGTCAGGATTCTGAGCACATAACACACACATCTGGTGTATTTTTCAAGCCTCCAGGTCTTGAACTCAAACCATGCAGTGGGCCATGTAGCTTATCACCAGACCACGGGCTGGCCCTGCAAATACTCATTTCTAAAGGGAAGTCAAATCAACAGATCTCCCTGAAATGGCTTTACCCAATGGGTCTAGGAAGACTCAAGAGCCAAGAATGAAGACCAAAATAGAGCCCTAATATAAGAAGAAAAGTGTTGTCCAAGAAATCACGAGCTTTTCTCCGTAAATTAAAACCAGTGTGCTACCTTGCTGGACTCTTCCAGCTGTGTGCCCCGTTTCCAGGCCTCGGAGAAGATGGAGCTGACGATGCTCTGGGAACGGACGTGTCCTGCCGGCTGGGTGTCAGAAACTCCACTGTCAGACTGAGTGGAGTGATTTGACTGAGACTCTGTTTAAAATAGTTTAAAAAAAAAAAAAAGAATGAAATAAGTCAGTATCCTGATACTATGAATATGTACATTTAGAAAAATCTTTTACACAAGGTCAAATGTGATAGCAACAAGGACAGTTTACTCAACTCATTTCATCATAAACTGCCAGTATTTTCCACTATAAAAACATCCCTTATTCTAAGGTTGATGGGAACTCTTTTTTCTCTTTTCACCAGGAGAAACTGATATTTACAATAAAAGCTTCATATAACACTATTCACATCCTGACAACCTGTCTTGCATGAAATCAGTTCCCAACAAATAAAAGAATTAATGAGCCATCAACAGAGGACTGCATTTTTCTCAATACTGCTTTCATTACAGAGAGTAAGTCTTTTTAATCTCTCTGTTCCAGGCCATCCCGGAGTTATAACTGATGAACTTACATGTGTATACAGTGATTATGTCCCCAGTCCTAGCAATGAAGGATACCTAGAATGTGCCGGGCATGAGCAGCCTCCCAGGGACGTAGGTATTGGTCCCTGAGGGGAGGAGCTGCGTCACAGGAGCCTGGCCTCCCAGCGAAGCACCGAGAGGGCTCATGGGACTGGCGCCCAGTGGGAATGGCTGTAAGGACACATGTGTCTCTGACTGGCATCCTGGTTGAGAGAACTGGTGTGATTGTTCACTGGACTCCAGGTCAGATAAGATAACCACGTGGATGCATCTAACTCAACGTCTGGCATCCATTGGGAATTCAGTGTTAAAGGTGACCCCCTCCATCCTCTCTGTAATGGGTACTATTAATACTGAAGTGGGTCCAGCCAAGTTAGACAATGTAGTCAAAGAAAAATAGCCTCAAAGAAATCTTAAGCCAAAACTCCTTGGACAAAGACAATCCTTAGGGTAAAAATATACCAATATATTTTTTTAATCAATCAATACCCAAGGAGTTTTTTTTTTTTTTTTTTTTTTTGCCATCAAAAACACATAACGACAAAAATAAGCATGTCATTATGACTGATATGTATGATGAGGGGAAGGTTCTACTGTATCCTCTATGTAGGGAACCTGCTTTGACACCTGAGAACATGATCTCAGGTGGATAAGGAGAAGTTAACCAGGTGAAAATTAAAGAGCAAGGTTTTTTTGTTTGTTTGTTTTGTTTCTTATTTTTGTTTTTTTTTGTGTGTGTGTGTTTTTTTTTTTTAGGTTTTTGCTATAGGGCGTGTGCACTCACCAGAAAGACAGACAGAGACAGAGAGACAGAAAGCGAGAAATCACCCCCCGAGGGGAAATGGTCACGCTGCAATCCCTTCTCCTCCATTATCCTCTCAGGATCTTAGGCACGCACGTACATGCACCTGGCATGCATTTAAGTCACTGAGTCCAGGACTCGAACCGCAGTAGACCACATGGGAGTCCAGCAACACAGTCATTACGCCAACTGCTGGTCCTGAGCAGTTTTTAAGAAGTTACAACTTCACTAGTCTTTATCATCCCTATCTAATAGCCGGGACAACAGCCCACATGGATCCCTGAGGCCTCATCGGCATTACTAGATGATTTTATGACTCACGTGGAAAGGTCTGCCTAATAGTTTACACAAAGTATATAATGATGCTGGAGCAGGAATGGTGCTTTGTGCTCCTTCATAAAAACTGTGGAAGCACTTGAATTGTTACATAAGTGCCATATAAAATTTTTAAAAACCATGCATATTTTCTCAATCTTCTGTCCCTTAATTTCCTATTCTAAAATTCTACTTCCTATATACTACTACTTTCCTAATCCATCTTCTCAAACTTTTTATTTATAATTTTAATGAGAGTTTATTTTAGAATAGTTCAGATATTTATTAGGTATCTGAACTTCAGAACAGTTTAGCATAGAATTCCTACGCACATGGCATCCAGTGTCCCCCATCATCAACGCGTCACACACTCCATGATTTATCTGCTACAGCCATTACTATGGAGTCCACCGTTTATTTGGATTTTGCTAGTTTCCCCCTAATGTCTGTTTCTGATCCAGGATACAACATGGCAGTTGGTCACCGTGTCTCCTATGATAGTTTCCCAGACTTCCCAGTTTTGGACGACTTTGACAGTTTGAGGAATACTAGTCAGGTATTTTGTAGAGTGTCTCAATTTTAGTTTGTTTGATGCTTTTTATCTCTCCATCCATCCATCCATATCTCTATCCATTTTTAACTGACAATTTTCTTTTGCTTAGACTGAGGTTATGGGATTTGCAGAAGACGACCAGGCAGAAAGGCCATTCTCATCACATTACATCAAAAGTACCTACAATCAATAGGTCCTATCACTGCTGAGCCGACTGCCCTGACACACTGTTCTGTCAGGTAAGTTACTCCCATTTTCTGCCCCTCCTTACAATGGAAGCAATTCACCATGCACAGCCTGCTCTGAGGAGTGGCGAGTTAAGTTCCACCCTCTTGAGGGCAACATATCTATGTAAGTCATTGCGAAATCTGTGCAGGAGATTTGTCTCTTCTTCCCTATTTATTTGATAACTGATTTAAATCAGCATGAGTTCACTGATATTTAGTAATTCAGGTTATAGTCCTACACTACATTGTTTAGGTTACTGCTCAAATAGTTCCAGCTCTAGCCACAGGCGCTCTCCTGGGTTGGCTCCTGGGCCCCTCTGACATACTCCCATCACAGTTTTCTGCGTATTCTTCATTTTGCCTCTACGATGTTCCAGACTCATCTTGTCTGTACTTGGTTGTAGACCTAGAATGAGCCATTCCACAAGAGCCCTGGTTCTTTTCCTTGGAGAATGGTGTCAGGAACCAAGATCTGACACAGGGTCTCCCTTACTGTGCTGTCACTGTTTCTAGATCCTCTCGGTGGGCAGAACCATCAGGCAGATGAATGTATATGCTAACTTGTATATATGCACATTCTAAATGTGTTTTTACTTATATATTTGAAGATAAATCAGAGTTTTTTTAATCAGTTACTAAAGTAAAAATTTCTTTCACCACATGTGATGCCAGAATAAATACTTTGCTTTTAGATGACTTGGCCATTACTCATGGGACATTTTGAAGGGAAGAAGCTTTTGCCCTAAGATGTGACCACAGCACATTTGTTTAGAAAATGTGAGAATCTGGAAACTTTTTTGAGTATCACTGATTTCCTGTTAGAAAGTTTGGTGACTTAACTCTCTTAACACTGACACTGAACTAGCACTGGTTGTTTCTATGCCACTGAAGTGTCAGGAAACCCGTGGAAAGAAAAGCAGTTTCACCACGGATTCTGTACAAATACTATATTCAAGCAACTTTTGAATCCCAAATTATGCATCAATAGTTGTTTTTTAGCAGAGTTCTGAATAAATTTTATAACAAAGCTCCTGGCTTTAGGAATCTAACACTGATTTCCATTTCATATACATGTCAACTAGCCCATGATTTTGTCTCCTGTAACAACTGGGAAAAAAAAAAAAAAAAGGAGTTACTGACTATAATTAAGAAATTAGTGTGGCTCTGTTTTTTGTTTGTTTTCAAGAGAGATTTTTGCTATATGGTGCATGCACTTGCCAGAGAGACAGAAAGCAAGAAATCACTCCCCCAGGGGCATGGCCACACTGCAATTCCTTCTCCTCCATTCTCCTCCTAGGATCTCGGGCATGCACACACACGCGCCTGGCCTGAGTTTCAACCTGCCGGGTCTGGAACTCGAACCACAGTCGGCCATGTGAGAGTCCAGTGACGTAATCACTATGCCATCAGCTGGTCCTGTGGCTCTGGTTTTTAACAATCAAGCTGAAATGAAGCGATCTACTCTGTCTCTGTGGCAGCAACACAGTGCTCTGAGGCATTCTGAACTACCTGGGATGCTGGAAGAACTGGATCCTGATTTGATGCTGGAGCTGGATAGGGAAGTCCAGTCATAGGCAGACTCTGTCCTCTTCAAGGCTTCTTGATAGTTCATGTACAGCTGCTTCCCATACTAGGCAGAGAGTGATGACATACGAACTTCACTAAGTATGACACCGAAGACGAGATGGGAAAGGGGACACATCTTTGCTCATTGATTCATAGTTCATACTAAAATCAGTACCTACAGCCTTCAAACTTTCTTGTCACACCAGCTAATTATAATCTACCCTTATTTTTCCTCATTTTTAGAAGGGTAGCAAGAAGTCAACACTTGATCCTAATTATGTTCATTAAAAACATGAATATACTTTTATTCACCCCAAATTCTTGACCAAGGGTCTTCAACATTATTCAGTATCTGGTATGTGATCACTACTTAAATAAAGTAATTAGAAGCTTTCTTAAAATTTTGAAAAATTCATTTACAATTTTATTGACTTTAAAAAAAATTACTTTATACATTCAATCACTGTACATCACCACAGTTTGTAAAATGAATTTTCCCAGTATCAATACACTGCGTACTAGTCCAGTTAAAGACACTATCATACATGTTATCATCAATAGACAATCCTCCATTTCTGTGTCCCTTAAATGTCTTGCCTCTCTATTCTTCTCCTTGATTCCCTTCCTCTCACCCTTCCCCACTTCTCACCCTCCTCCCACACTGTCTCCCTTATCTGCAACTGTTCTCCATGCTTCTGTATCTTCCATTCTTTCTGTTTCGGCCACAGAGTGTGGACAGTCAGTAAATATTAAGTAGGGACATACAATGTCTCTTTTTCATAGTCTGGCTTGCTTCACACAGCAGTAAATCTTCCACATTAATTCACTTTCTATCAAATTTCAGGGTCCTGTAATTTTTTATGGCTGAGGAGTATTCTGTAGTGTATATGTGCCACACTTTTCCAATCCACTCATCTGTTCAGGGACATTTGGGCTAGTTCCATGTCTTAGCAACTGTGAATAATACTGTCATAAACATTGGTGTGCAAGCACTGTTCCGAGCATTTTCCTATCCTTTGGGTAGATACCCAGGAGTGGAACTGCTGGATCATATGATAGGTCTTTGAGGAAACTCTATATCGTTCTCCACAGATCAATAGACAATCCTCCATTTCTGTGTCCCTTAAATGTCTTGCCTCTCTATTCTTCTCCTTGATTCCCTTCCTCTCACCCTTCCCCACTTCTCACCCTCCTCCCACACTGTCTCCCTTATCTGCAACTGTTCTCCATGCTTCTGTATCTTCCATTCTTTCTGTTTCGGCCACAGAGTGTGGACAGTCAGTAAATATTAAGTAGGGACATACAATGTCTCTTTTTCATAGTCTGGCTTGCTTCACACAGCAGTAAATCTTCCACATTAATTCACTTTCTATCAAATTTCAGGGTCCTGTAATTTTTTATGGCTGAGGAGTATTCTGTAGTGTATATGTGCCACACTTTTCCAATCCACTCATCTGTTCAGGGACATTTGGGCTAGTTCCATGTCTTAGCAACTGTGAATAATACTGTCATAAACATTGGTGTGCAAGCACTGTTCCGAGCATTTTCCTATCCTTTGGGTAGATACCCAGGAGTGGAACTGCTGGATCATATGATAGGTCTTTGAGGAAACTCTATATCGTTCTCCACAGTGTCTGTACTGACATTTTTTTAATTGCCAGAGGGCATGTGCCCTCGACAGAGAAGAAAGCACCCCTCAATGAGGTGTGGTCACGTCATAATCCTTTCTCCTCCAGTTCTCCATCCCATCAAGATTTTAGGCATGCACACACATACACAGGGTATGTTTTTCAGACCTCCAGGGCCAGGATTTGAATTACGAACAGCCACGTAGGGTCTGGCTCCTCAGTACTTAATGGCTACGCTATGGGCTTGGCCCAAAGTAATTTAGTTTTTTAAAAATTTATTTTGCTTAGGTTCAACTCTGCTATGTGAGAATCATGTAATGTGTTCTCCAAAGCCAAAATAAATCACTTTACTGCTACACAAGTTTTCACCAACAGTATTATTCATAGACACCATCTGTTAAAAGTTTATCCTTGTCCCCAAGGAAAAAAGACAACATTTAAAACATGAAGCTTCTTAGGGTGAGAAAACTAGACACAAGAAAAATTCTGACTGTGAAACAATTAGAATCATCATCATGACCATCAAAACAGTATCATTAAATACCTCATTATTCTGTCATCAAAGTGAAAGGAAACCTACCTTCGCGATGCGGATCCCATTGACCCACTGATGCAGGGTCCTGACATCATCACAACAAAGGTATTTGATATACTGAGATTTCTTCTGGATCTGTGGGTGCTACAAGATTAAAGGGAAAATCCAACTAAGTCCTCGGAGAGCCAAAGAAAAACAAACTCTATTAAAACTTAAAACTATCCCCATAAATAACAGGCTAGTAGTGTAATGGCCAAACAAGTTATACATACATGGCCATAAGGCCAAATAAAATGGTCCACGAGTATTTTTACAAAGTAAATGAGCAAAAAATGTGACAACTTTTATGTCAAGATGTCTAAGTCTTAATAAACCTGCACGGCATGGGAAACTCACATGTTTCTTCTATATATCAGCATGGTGCATTGAGATTAATGAAGTCTGAGTTCTTGGTCCGTAAGAGACTTAAGAAAAGGGAAGACTAAGTTTGACTGATCATTAAACCCACTGAAAACATGGGTTCAGAAGACTCTGAATGAGACCGGGTCTGGTAAAGCCTATTCTCCAGAGGTGAGTAGCAGGGCCAGTGTACAAAGCCCACAGCACAGCACCGGGGACAGGAGTCCAGGGTCACACCGTCACTGTGGGAGAGGCAGACGAGCACAGTGCTCCACAGGCCTCTCCTACCAGACTCAGGACTGCAGCTTGTGTCTTTCCAGGGAACAAGCAGCTTCTTGATGGTGCCACTGCCATTAGATTTGGTTTTTACAACCCACTAGACTTTTCAGCTGAGTTTGGATAGGAGGTGGCTAACTTGACCTTGGCTATGAAATACAAGTGTTAGGAACAGACTTAAGGTACTCATTTCAACTTCAGTGGGCCTCACGTCACTAGCTCCTCGAGGAGAAAAGCTTTAAATCACACCTGATTCTGATGTAGTGACCTATGATTACTATTCTTTGCAAACATTCTGAGCAATTCAAATTTGCTCCTAATAAGCGAGAGAACGAGTTGTGAACCAGGCACCTTATTCCAGGGCCCACGGTCTTAACCATTACATACTACGCTTCCTTCTCTGGAATTGCTGCCTCCCTCTTTTCTGTACATATTATGCCCTTTTTTCCCCCTCAATGTTTTTGTTATAGGGTGTGTGTACTCACCAGAGAAAGGGAGAGAGACAGGTAAAGTAAGAAGTCACCCCTGCAGGTGGCATGGCCACACCACAATCCCTTCTCATTCTCCACTTGGAATTTTGGGCATGTACACAAACAAACTTGGTGTTTTTCAAGTTGCTGGGTCTGGGACTGGGACTCTGAGTCAGCCGTGTGGGATCAGTGCTTTAACTACCACACCACCCGATGACCCTACTTTTATATAATTTTTGCAGGGTCTCGCTGTCATGATAGTCCTGCCTCAGCCTCTCAGCTGGGAATCCAGAGGTGTGCTTCCACGCCCAGCTCTTTCAGACAGGCTTGCCCAGGCCCAGCCCTGAACCTGCACTCCTCTGAGGTACTGTGATTATGGGTGTGCACCTACGGCACCCAGCCTTTAGGTTGAACCAGGAATTGAACCCAGAATTCCTACATGGTCCCAGCCTGCAAGCACAGCCTCCTGCTAGAATGTATCACCATGGATGGGCTGACATTTAGATTTTTAAAGATTCAAAGAGAGTATACAATGAAATTGCTCCCCAAACAGGTGAAAAGCTATTAAGGAACGTTTCATTTTTCAAAATGATACTGACTTGGAAAGTTTTTCTTTTTTTTTAATAAAAGGTAAAAAATTTGAGAACTCAATATAAAAATACAACAGTAAAATAAGAAATTGTGGGTTACTATTTTGCTATCTTTTTTGTGTTTATGCCCAAAATTAGGTTGGGACAGGTAATTCCTGTAACTGTAACTGAAAGTGGTACCCTAAGATCACAGTCCAGGTGTCAAAGGACAGTGACTGAAGAGGTGCCACCTGCTTGAAAATTAATTCTCTCAACTGTACGCAGAAAGTTTCTGTGTGCCACTTACCCCGAGGCCTCCATGATTACACCACGTAGTGTATTTCTGTTAGTAACTGTGCTGGCGAAGTTCACGTTCACATTCCATCCCTAAATGCAAGCGCTTTCCCCTTCTGCCCTACCATACTGAGACGAACTGCTTTGCCCTTTTTAGGGATGCAATTTAAAATATGGCTGAGATGAGCCATATTCCAACTTTTGTGGCAGAGAAGTTTGGGAAACACAAGTTTCCTTAAAGAAACTAATTTAGTTATACATGTATACATGTGTCCCAACATATGTGTACATCTTGCAAATGACATATTAACATGTTATATTTGTTTCTATATTGTCAAATTTCATGAACTCTTCCTACTTCCTATTGTTGCTTTTATTATTACCTTTTAAAAAATGAGTCACCACGCCAGGCACGTATGCGTACATGCCTGAAATCCTAGGGGGGGAATGGAGAAAGGATTGCGGCATGGCCATCCCCTCAGGGGGTGATGTCTCACTTTTCCTCTGTCTCTCTCTCTCTGTCCAGAAAGTGTACATATCCTATGGCAAAAAAAACTTAAAAAAAAAAAAAAAAAAAGAATTACCAAACAGGATGCCTGATTACCGTCCTATTAAGTGTGGGTACACTTCACATACCCTGAATCTCACAGGAAGGACTCAGACTCGGTCAGGACAGTCTGAAGCTAAGACGAACCAAGCCTCATAAATATAACATTTCAGTCTCTTTTGTGTAGACCCTGTGTTTCAGCACTTTTAAAGTTTCATTTGTTATAACTCATATGCTGAAGAATAAAAATATTCATAGATGCCAAACCTCATTCAGACTTTGCAGGAAAAAAAAGAAATGTCTTTTTTTTTTTTTTAATGTTTATTTACTTATTTCTTCTGACAGAGAGACAGAGAGATGCACTTCCAACAGAGTCCCCTTAACTCGATCCATCCCCAGCTTCGGCCAGCCAGCATGTGAGCACCTGGTATCGGTAGACATAACCCACATAAATTAAAGTTATTTGAGGACCTTCCCATGTGGCTTCAGTGTTACAGAGCATCGCCTTACTGCTGTACCACTACAAAAAACATGTCTAATAGTTGTATGGCCTTGAGCAAGTTGATCCTAAACCTTAGTTTCCGTATCTTGAAAATGAGGACTCTAGAACAGATGTGGATTGATGTGCCGATGGCTTCTGATGTAGGTGTGTCACCTGAGACACGGTGGCTGCCTGCCCTCCAGGCATCTTCTCCTTTCCGTGTCTTTCCTGGCAGAGCCCGAATGTTCACCTCTGTCCCGCAGGGTGTGACTTATGCCTAGTCTAAGCCAACCTCAGTGGCTTCATTCTGCTTGTCAGTGGTTAGTTTAAGAGTGAACTAAGAGCTCTTATGGGAAAGGGCTGTTGTGCAGGTTCTGAGAATTCCTTCCTCTTAAAAAAAAAAAAGGACAAATACAGGGAAAAGTAGTCCTTGTTCTGCTGGATTTTGCTAGGTCTACAGGTGATGCCTGGAACTGTGGCAGCCATTTTGAGACTGTGAGGTAGGCTAGCCTGGGAATAATCTAATATATATCAATAGAAAATGGAAGAGGGAAAGATGGAAAGAATTTGAGCTCACTGAAGTCACTGGAGTAACTAACTCTTACTGTCTTCATATTATGAGACCCTCAAATAACTTTAATTTATGTGGGTTAGTTATGTCTACCAATATTAAAAGAGTTTAAAAATAGACCCACCTGGCATATTGACCATTTAAATTAAAAACATGAAAAACAGCAGGCACAAAAGGTCACTTTGAACCTCTTATCACTTCTTAAAGGCAGAGGATGACATTTCTATGTGAAAAAGCTCCTCCCTATACTAGAAGGATGCACTAATGTCCTTAATGATAAGAAGTTGAACTGACCGTAAGGACCATGTTAAAATACCTCTTTTTCTTTAAGCCTCACCATATGATTAAGTTGCTTCTTCATGATTTACTATTCTATTTTAAAATTTTTTTAGAGGTTTTTGCTATAGGGCATGTGCACTCGCCAGACAGACAGAGACAGAGAGACAGCGAGAAATCACCCCCCAGGGGGGATGGTCACGCCGCAATCCCTTCTCCTCCATTCTCCTCTTGGGATCTTGGGCACGCACGCGCACGCGCCCGGGGTGAGTTTTAAGCCACCAGGTCCGGGATGCGAACCACGGTTGACTACGTGGGAGTCCAGCGACATAGCCATTACACTAACTGCTGGTCCCATGATTTACTATTCTTAATCTAATCCGGTATGTAAGTAACTGACTTGAATAGCTTCACTGGGCTTCTCTTTCTTTATGAGGGTTTTTGTGCCATGGACAACCTGTCCTGTTTTCCTCCTGTTAATTTATCTTTTTATTTTTAAGAGGTTTTTGCCTTAGGGTGCTTATATCTGCCAAAGTCAGAAAGCAAGAAATCAGCCCCCAGGAGGGATGGCCATGTCACGATCCTTTCTCCTTCTGGGATCTTCGGCACACAGGCACACATGCCTGGCATGAGTTTCAAGCCACCCAATCCAGAAGTGGAACTACAGTCAGTCATGTGGGAGTCCGCAATGTAACCACTGTACCACCTGCTGACCCTGGTTAATCTATCCTATGCCAACTTAATTCTTGGGCCCAGTGGGGACCTGAGAAGACAGAGCTGGTTTATATCTGCACTTGCAATACTTACCTTATTATAAATTAACATGGAGAAAAAAATGAAAACAAAGAAATACACAAATACACATTACACTAGCCAAGACAGCTAGGACACCATCATGTTAATGGAACCTCTCAGAAAACTCCACCAGACATCTATGAGATAATGAGAATGCAGGAGGCCAATAACATCTTACTATTATTAGGAAAATGATTTTGACATCACGGCTTTAGCACTCAGAGGGGACCCTGGACCTCAATTTGAAAACTGCTGGATTATGCTACTTTGTTTTGATTTTTTAAAAAATCATTTGCTTCCAAAAGCAACCTATAGGATATGGTGGTATTGTCCAAGAAAGAATTATTTAATGAAGGGTTGCTAATATAATCTACCTAATTTTATCAAAGCAATCAAATCTTCAACCCCAAATCTTAAGTAACTGCTGCTCCCCAAAACCAAGTGACAATTCTCAGAGAACAGGGAAATCAAACATGATGATATAAATATCAGAACTAAGTGGTTACTAAAGGGTCACTGGTATGGAAACAAGGAGAACAATTTAATTATCGCCATAACCTTCCTGCATTTTGCATGTAGTCTTTATTGATGTTCCAGTAGATCACTAGTAGTTCTTTTAGCACAGACAAAATCTGTGTGAGAAGTCCAAAAGCCTAGATAAAGGAGAAAAACAAAAACTCCCTAAAAATAGCTTAGATCATAATACATGCAGGGACCACCCTGGCTACAGTTTGGAGAAAAAAAGAACGACAAAAATTATTTCTGTTCAGATGACAGTCCAGTTTGCACTTGGCCACAGTGCCCTCTGATGGTTCTGCTGAGTAAGCACAGGGAAAGAACCAAAAATACATTCCACACTGGCTCTGAGCTAAGCTTTCCTAGTAAGCCTGCGATTAAACCAGTCTCATTTGTAAACAAGCAGGTTTGACACATGATGATTTAGAACACACAATCCAGCACTGCTCCTCACTAACACTAATCTAACTGGCTAACTGGCCTGGGGCAGCTGCGGCATGACACCCTTCTCCACTGCCGTTTAAACCTATGGAATAAAGCTTGAAGGTCCAAGCTACTCTAAAATGCCCAATCGCCTGCTCTCTGTCCAACATCAAAAACAATTCTTAAAGGCAGTATGTTGTTACCTTCAGCACTAGACAGTAGTCTGTCGGTGCTTTGTACTTGTTCCGATAGTCCTGGCCGTAATAGACGTTGACGTGATCCAACTGGAGGAAGCACACCAGATCCCGAGAGACCTGTGATACAAACACCCAAAGACGGGATTAACAAAGATGTGCAAACAGGCATTCTTCACACCTGGTAACAGTTTCTAGTTGAGAATCAAAACTTAAGTATTATAGCAGTAATAGTACTGCTATTTTGCAGAAGGCAAGCCCATGAGATTCCCTTTCAATGTTTCTTCTTTGATCTACACTGTAACAAGAAGGCAGTTCACTTACTGCCTTGCTGCTCATAATGCACACTGACTTGTTTGGAAACAGTTTGCATTTTAAAGATACTTTAGATATAGAAGATCAAATACAATACCATATATCTAGTATAAGAGAATTCTCCGGGAAGAACAAGAAAACAGGTAGTTTAGTGCCTGTAACGCATAATTCAAGTACAGTGATTCGGAACTGGGGTTTCCTCACTAGTTAAATGGGGCAACCACATTTGCCCATAAGATTGTTGTAAAGACCAGATGAGATGACGTTGTAAAGTGCTCAGGGAGTCTTGTCCCCAGTAAGCACAGAAGTGACAGCTATTATACAACAAGGGGCCCCACAGCAGAAGTCTGTTACTCAACCAAGATGGAAACGCCTATTATCTCTGAAAGCTACTCTTCCCCAACAAAAACTACTTTGTCAAGAGTCCCCAGGATAATAAATAGAACTATTCAATATGATTTCAAATTGGTAACAAAATCAAGATGAGCCAAACTTACTATCACAGAGGAGGAAGTTTGGGGGCTTTCTCTTTTTTGTAATTACTAAACAAAGTAATGTTCTGTATGTCTGCTGCGTGGGATGAAACAAACATAGCTGGATTCCCCCTGTCAGCATATTCACTACAAATTAAAAGCAATGAACATAACGAGGGAGTTTAAAAGTCAACAGACGGAACACACACCTTTGCTTTTCCTTTAGGAACATAGTAGATACCAGAAGCTCGCAAGAGAAAGTAACGCTTTTTCCAGGACTTCTTGCCATCATCTTTCAACCAAAGGACTCCTTCGATTTCTGGTACAGTTACAGAACTTCCACAAAAACATTCCTAAAATAACCAGAAGATATGTGAAGGTTTATAATCCTTGGATTTTCAAAACTAAGCTATGTTTAGCCCATGAAATGCACAACACTATAATTAAACCTAAATGGTTTTGCAGAAACCATCCTGCTAATTTTTCTACATTAGAACTTGCTATTCTAAACACACTATGAATTTATTTGGGAACAACTGTGGCAATCTTAAAAAGTTCATTAAGTAAAAACGCCAGTCATAAATGCAATAATTAATTTTAACCAACAAATATTGTCTAAAATTGTTTAAAAAAAACAAACAAACTTGAAATGTCAACTGAATTGCACATAACAGTACTTACAAGCATTTATAAACTGCATACTTAAACTAAATTTAATAAAAGTGTGAGGAATAACATGGACTATTAGATTTAATTTTTCTCTAAATCAACAATATATCTATATTAGCTGTTAAGCTAAACAGGAATTTTTTTTAAAAAAGCAACATGCTAACTGAATGATTAAATTTAACAATTTAAAGACTATCATTTATATGATTCTAACAAAAGAGGGCACTTATTTTTTAAAGGATTTAGTAATGGGGGCTGACAGGTGGCATGCTGGTTAAGGTGCTGGAGACTCCCACATGGCTGACTACAGTCAGCCTAGACCTGGCAGCTTGCTTTTTCACTTTCCCTTTCTCTCTCACTGGTCAAATTTAAAAAAAGTAGTAATAATACTAATAAATAACAAAACTAAATAAATAATTCTTAAAAATATAGATTGAAGGGAATATAAACATGCAAAATTCTGAAGTCTAGTGTCTGCTTACAAAAGATGTAATTTTACAAAATAATTACAAATAAATCAACTATGTACTTGTAAAAGAAAAAAATCCTCGCTAAAACACTAACGTATGACATTTTGAGCCTAAATTAATTTTTTTCTCCCCAAAGTGCATAAAAACGAGGAATTATAGAGAGGATAAATGTAGCTAGTATTTCTATGAAAGTTTGAGTATTGATCTTCCTTTCCCTAATTGCCTTGCAGAAGAGTTGATTCAGGGGCTGGTCCCACAGCATAGTGGTTAAGTGCTGTGTAAGAAAGCTGGATCCCACATGCCCAACCACAGCTTGAATCTCAGCCCAATACCTTGAACATGCCAGGCATTTGCGTGTGCATACCCCAAATCCTGCTACGATGAAGAAATGGAGGGAAGAGCAGTGCAGTGTGACCATGCCCAGTGCTTTCTCTCTCTCACTCTCTCTCTCTCCTGGGCGAATGTACGTTTCCTCGGGCAAAAGTTTACTTAGGTTTTCAAAAACATACTAACGTCTTTGATTTTAGTTCTTTAAAATTAGCCAAAGTCAAAAATTCAATTATGCTTAAATTTAGTATGCTTCAAAATAATGTTTTTTTCAAAAAATGATTTTTAAAATTGAGTTATTTAAGGCTAAAGGTTAAAATGTTTTGTGATCAGCTACTTACGTTCAAATTTCTCTTTGCCTAAACATTTTAAAAGCAGTATAATCACATCCTTTGTTGACTGGTCATTTCCTAGAAGTTTGTCACTCCTTTTCATTCACTAAAATATCCCTTGGCAAAATGATAGTTTTAAAACCTTCTTCAGTGGCCTAACATGTTCACACAGTTGACTCTCTTCCCTGTGCTAGCAAAGAATAGAAGCTTCTCTAGTTACAACTGTAACTATGAACGTAGAACACTGACATATTTACCTTCAAAAGGTCCTTAATATTTTAATTTTAAAATGTGCAGAAAATAGAAGGGGGGAGTCATACCTCCAGTAGAACTTCTTTGTTTCTGTCTGCCATTTCAGCTGTTTCCCTTTTCCCCAGAAGATAATTCTGAAAAAACAAATGAAAGGAGAAGGAAGCCCATTTTATTATTCCCTTGGCACAGGCACATACGTGGTTTCTTCTAGAAAAATGCCAACTCTATGTCAATATCTGCCAGTGCAGAGTGAGGGGAGGGATCCTTTGAAAAGGTGTCTTTAAATGGATGGCATCGCTAAGCTAAAACACTGAACACCAGCCTCCTCCTTGCCATTCCATTTGTCAGAGATTTTCCCATAAACTGCTCTCCTCCACATCCTGAGCTGACATTACATATATGCCTATAATCCTAGATGATCAAAAGGCCAGGGCAGGAATATCCTGACACCTACATGGTGGCCAGATGGTGGTGAAGCAGTGTTTGGTTGGCTCAGGAACCAAACCCAAGCCCCCCATGCAGTGTCCAGCTCCCAAGCAGTAGCACCACTGTGCACCACTATGGCTGGCCCCTCACTAATACTGCGTATAGTGAGTTCTTGTTTCCTTCACCTACTGATTTAAAAAAAAAAAAAAAGCCTGGAGGTACTAACTTAAACATAATTTTGGAATAAAGAAAGATCCTAAATAAGTCAAGTAACATCTACTAGAATGTGGAGCCATTTATGATCAAGATTACCAGAATTAAAACAAATAATAATTCAGGGCCAGACCAGTAGCTACAGTTATTATATTTACGGAGCTGGAGACCAAATGACCCACCGTGGTTCAAATCCCAGCCCCAGCTGCTTGAAAAACATGCCAAGCACATGTGTGTAAGTGCTGACGGGATGGAAAATGGAAGAAAAGGATTGCAATGTGTTCAATTGAAGGGTGTCCCCCCTTCTTTCCTTCTCTCCCACTTTAATGAGTACAGGTGTCTTTTGGCAATAAACTAAAAAAACAATAATAATTCAAAAAAAGAAATAAAAATGGCTGAAGTAAAGCAGTACTTTCCTTGGATGAGATGAAGAAGTATGAGATGAAGAAGTCTCCAAATAAACAGCTGGGATCAGCACAGCTCTGGGTTACAGAGTAGAGAAACCTGGTAACTCCCTGAAGCTGCTTCTGTTCCCACAAGGGTTCACCCCGTTGGGTGACTGGGAACCTTTCTGAGGCCTGACACCTGGCTCAGCTGACTTTCACCACAGGAGCAACCACGAATGCTCCTGTGGTTTTTACAGCTACACTGCTACTAGCGCGGCCCCCAGTCTTAGTTCTATTCACTTCGCAGGGAGAGGATTAAAATAAAGAACACACTTAAAAAGTGCTATTTGGGGGCCAGTAGGTGGCATGGTGGCTAAGGGGCTGGACTTCCACATGGCCGGCCACAGTTTGAGTCCTAGACCTGGTGGTTTGAAAATTACACCGAGCACGTGTACACGTGTGCCCAAAATCCCAAAAGGAGAATGGAGAAGGGACTGCAGTATGGCTATCCTCCTGCAGGGTGATTTCTTTCTTTCTGTCCTCTGTCTCTCTCCAACAAATGCACGTGCCTTATGGCAAAACCCTAAAAAAAAAAGCTATTCAGTCTTACCTGTGGGTTTTTGAAGAGTGCATTTTTTTCTATACGTTCCATAAATATAAGCTTGTTTTGGCTATCTCTTGTCCAGTTAAGAAGATTTTCAACCAAGTTTTCATGGTCTTCAAAAATTCTCTCTGTCCCAAAATAGAATATTGATTTTTTTTTCTTAGTATAGGTTAAGCATCCCTACTCCAAAACCCCAAAACGCTCCAAAAATTCAAAGAATTTTGAGGGCTGACATGATGCCACAGTGGAAAATTCTACACCTGAACTCAGGAGATGAATCACAGTCCAAAACTGCAACACAAAAATGCTGTATAAAATTCCCTTCAGGCTGTGTTTAAGGATATACGAAACATAAAATGAATTCTGTGTTTACACTTGAGTCCCATCCAAAAAAAATCTCATTACATAAATGTAAAAAATCCAAAAAAAAAAAAAAAAAAAAAAAAAAAAGGAAATCTCCTTGGATTCTGGTCCTAAGCATTGCAGCTAAGGGTCCTCAACCTGTATTCATCAGAAATGCATGAAAGACATGAAACTTTGCAAGGAAATTCACATCAGAACCAACGAATCAAACTACAGCCCTTGGTTCTTGGCGATCATCTGGTCTTTCCTCATTTTGGAAACAAGGATCCTTGTTCTAGTGAGGTCAAATGACCTAACCAAGGTCATACACAGAAAAACTGAGACCAGAATCCAGGTCATCTGACTTGCAGTACATCATGCTTCAGCCTCCCACTCTTAAAAATAAGACACATTTGTTCCAGTTTATAAAGTACTTCCAAAAGCATTTAGTTATTGGCATTTAAAATTTTTCCAAAAAGGTTTATTCTTTGACTCATGAGTGTTGTTAATTATTTTTTTATTGCCAGAGGGTTCATATGCTCATTAAAGAGAGAGACAGAGAGAGACAGAAAAAGGGGAAGAAAGCACACCCCAGGGGGGTGTGGTCTCGGTCCCTTTTCCATTCCTCCATCCTGTTGGGATTTGGAGCACACATGCGCACACACCTGGTGTATTTTGTAAGCCACTGGGCCTGGGATTCAAACCATAATTGGCCATGTGGAATCTAGCTGCCTTAACCACTAGATTATGGGGCCAGCTTGACTGCTGTTTAATTTTAAACATAGCTGTATTTTCTAATTAGGAATCAAAAAACATGTCATATATTGAACAAGTTGATTCTTTAAAATTTCTTGATATGCTTTATTTCCCTGAAAGTCAAATGCTAGTATAAAGACTTCAATATGAATGCAAATAAAATGATCTTTAGTAAATATATTGCTCCATGCAGTTCTTTAAAGGAAAAAATATTGTTACTGTTTAAAAAAATATTGGGGGGGGGGACAGCAAGTGGCATTGCGGTTAAGATGCTGGATTATTACATGGCTGACCACAGTTCAAGTCTTGGACCTGATAGCTTGAAAATTATGCTGGGCATGTGTGCTTGTGTGCCCAAAATCCTAAGAGGAGAATGTAGGAGAAAGAACTATGCTGTGGTCATCTTCCCTAGGCAGTGATTTTTCAATCCTCCCCAAACCCCCTGTCTCTCTCTGGTAAGCACACATGCCAAATGGCAAAAACCTTAAGAAAAAAAAAAAATGGTGCCAGCTGGTGGCATGGTGGTTAAGGCAGCTAAATCCAACATGGCCAACCGTGTGGTTCAAGTTCTATACTGGCGTGACTTAAAAAACATGCCAGGAATGTGTATGTGCTGCCCAAAATCCCAAAAAGAAGGACAAATGGAGAAGGGACTGCAGTGTGATCATTCCCCATGGGGGGTGCTTTTCTACTTTTCCTCTCTCTTTCTCTAGGAAGCATATGCACCCTTTAGCAATTTATTAAAAAAAAGAATTATTTATTTTTTTAATTCCACTTATTTTTTTTTAATTTGACCAGACAAAGACAGAGAGAGAGAGAGAGAGAGAGAGAGAGAGAGAGAGAGAGAGAGAGAGAGAGAGAGAGAGAGAGAGAGAGAGAGAGAGAGAGAGAGAGAGAAAGTGAGAAAGCAAGCCATCAGGTCCAGGACTTGAACCGTAATTGTCCATGTGGGAATCCACTGCCTTTTTTTTTTTCCTTTTTTGGAAAAGGTTTTGCTATAGGGCGTGTGCGCTCGCCTGAAAGACAGAGAGAGACAGAGAGACAGAAAGCAAGAAATCACCCCCCAGGGGAGATGGCCACGCTGCAATCCCTTCTCCTCCACTGTCCTTTTGGGATTTTGGGCACGCACACACACGCACCGGGTGTGAGATTAAGCTACTGGGTCTGGGACTCGAACTGCGGTCGACTACATGGAAGTCCAGCGACATAGCCATTACACTGACTGCTGGTCCTGGGAATCCATTACCTTTAACTACTACACCACTTGCCTGCCCTAGCAATTTTTTTTTTTTTAAAAGTGTTCTAGCCATTATAAAATCTGAGGTGAACTGGAAATTATTTTACATTCAAAAAACACTCAAGATACTTGAGAAAAAAATAATGTAAAACAAAGCCCAATTATAACAAGTGATTTTACATCAAACGCTCTAATCAATATGAAGACTGTTGGAATTATACAGAATTAAAAAGCTATTAAAGCAAGTATTACTAACCCATTTGCAACTCAGAAATGGTCTCCACCAGTGACCAGTCTAAACTATAACCGCAGTGGGATTTGTCCATCAGGTTATCCAGCACTTGTCTCACAGTCTGTCTCTCATCCACCATCATGGTTTTAGAGCTGTCATCAGACATGTGGACTCTAATCACCAGCTGAAACAGGTAAAAAGGGAAATAAATGCAAACCAAATATGGCACTTTACAAAAGGATTTCTTCTAATTTAAATAATATTCTGATTGTCTTTAAATATACATTAAAACACAACCGACTTTATTATGCAAGAAAGATAGGCTGACAGCTAGATATCAAATAATCTATACAAATAAAGGTAAGATATCTTTTGAAATATAAAAGTGGGCTTTTTGTTTGGTTTTTAAAGACAGTTTCACGATCCTCCTGCTTCTCAGCTGAGACTAACGGTGTGCACCACCATATCTGGCTCTTTTTAAAAGGCAAGAGCTTGTGTTTCTCCTGCCTCCGCCTCTTCCCGTCACCAGGACTGCAGGTGTACACCACAGCGCACAGCCTTTAGGTTAGACTGGTAACTGAACCTGGGTCTCCCCTGTGGTCCCAGCCTGCGGAGCACAGGACCTTAGCAGTGTGCACTCCCATTGCTGTGCCCGATAGGACTATCTTGTTTTACTCTTTTAGGAGAATTTATTTTATTTAAAAAATTTCTTTAAAAGTGTGCTTTATCCACTCACACAAAACAATACTGCTTATGAAAATACATAATAGGAAGAAATACCCCTCTGCCTTGCCATATTTCAGAGGTACCTTATATAAATAAGGCAAGCCTTTACAAATCTGTAAAACTGGTAAGAATCCCAAACCAGGAGAAACCCCACATATCACCTTTTTCACTTGTGCCTCTTTAATTTTCTCTAGAGCAACTCTGATCTTCTCCGCTTTCAATTTCGCTGCCTGTTCTTCCTGTGAACACAAAGCATTTCAGGTAAACTAATGCTAAGGTGCCTTAATATCTGAGAAGTCTTTTTTATCCTTACGGATATTCCTAGCATCAAACTTCATTAAGAATATTAATTTCACACACTTTTATAGAGCACATTAAAAAATAATCCTGTTCACAAAGTGAGAGCGGATATGCTGTAAAGAAAGGATGCAGACTACAGATACAGACTCGAAGATACCTTATAATAAAACTAGCTTCCAGAGTCTACAGGATAAAGAAATCTGTGATGCAGTAAATTTGATTCTGTCAACCTGAAGCAGAGGACTTTCAGGTTCTGGGGGACGGGAAGCACGGAGGTTTAAGGGCCACCAGCGAGCCTGCCAATCTGACAGCATACTCCCTCAGCTCTGAATTCCCACTGGCCGAGGCACAGACAGGCTTCCACGTACTAATGTTCTGTTACACTGAAAGTGTACCATCATAAAAATATCTACAGCAAGACCAAGGAAACTACTTATTTGCTACTTTATAAATACAGTTAAGTAAAACTGTGGGTATGGGATTTGCAAGTGGTACAGTGAGTAAGGAACTGGACTCCCACATGGGCAACAGAGGTTCAAGTTCCAGACCTGGAGGCTTGTTTTCTTGCTTTCCCTCAATCTCTCTGTCTCTGACTGGCCAAATTAAAAATAATAATGATAATAAATAAAATAATTATTTTTAAAAAAGTAGGTATATTCTAATATACGGATGCAAATACAGGAGGCTGCCTCATATCCTAAATTTTACTCTGTCTTGGACAAAAAAAAAAATCACACAGTGTAATCAGTATCTCATATTAGTAAAGTCATAAATTAAATTAAATTATTGGTAAAATTTTATAAAATGCTAAACATGACTTTCTTCTTCTTAAGAATTACTTTATTTAACTTTATTTACTTATTTATTTTAATTTGACCAGAGAGAGACAGAGTGAGAGAGAGAGAGAGAGGGAAAGTGAGAAAGCACGCCACCAGGTCCAGGATTCAAACCGCAATTGCCCCTGTGGGAGTCCAGTGCCTTTACTACTATGTTACCTGCCGGCTCTGCTAAACACAACTTTCTAAATAACAATTTCTAGAGTGGGAAGGTGGTGTTGTGGTTAAGGTACTGGACTCCCACATGGCTGACTGTGGTTAGTGTCCTGGACCTGGCAGCTTGCTTTCTGACTTTCCCACTCTGTGGTCAAATTAAAAAATAATAACGATAAATAAAATAATTATTTGAAAAAAATTTCTAGCAACTTCTAACTTGAAATACTTTGATTATAAAGTCATAAATAGTACAAAAACACTAAAAATATAATAAAACCATCTGCCCATTTTTTTAAAAAATATAGCATAACACCAGTACTTACTTGTAATTTCCAGCAATAGGCCATAATCCACTATAGTATTAAATCTCCAATTGAAAAAAAAGTAAGTAAATCTTTGCTTATAAAGGATTATTTTCTATTTCTAAGCTCTTTTTCTGGAAAATATCTTTAAAAAATGCTAGCTTATATATTCTCCTTTTTAATATGTCTTTTTTAAAAAGACAAGTCAAATTATATTAGCCAAATTTTATCCTTTCTAGATTGTGATTAAAAGCCACGGTCCATGTATTAGTCTTCATTAGTCTTCATTAACAAATTTCCAGAGCAAAAAACAAAAACAAAAACTCAGTTCACTTAATATATCTGCTTCCTGTTTGCCTCAATTCTGTTGGCTTTCTCGTTTATGAATTGCTTGTCCCTCCTTTTCATACTTTAGGGCTGTCTCCCTTCATTTCAAGCTTAGTGTTTACTACTCCGTGGAACAGAAGAAACAGTGGTTAGGGAAGGCAGCAGACTTGCTCGCCAGAAATCTGACCCCTTTTAATAAAGAAACCAGCAAATTAACATTATAACTAAGGTCTGGAAATACTATCCGTAAACCCAATAAGGCAGAGGACAAAGAACTTTATTTTAACAAATGGAGAAGGGTAAGATAAGACTCAATTCCTTACTAGCATAGATATTTTCCTTTAAAAAAAGATTAAATCATTCTATTTTTTCACTATTCCTTCATGCAAATAAACATATAACAGAATTATAAAATATGTTGGCATTTTAACATAAGAAAAATATTTTCTCTTTTTAAAGCAGGTTATAAAATAAGAAAATAAACTACTGTCATTAAAACTCTCAGTTTCTAGAGTTCTGAGTCATTATTAGGTAAATAACAAACCCCTTACTGTGTTTTTGATGAGTAGAACACTACTCTATAAAGGAATTTGAAAGCATTTTCCGGTAATTTTTACAAAATCATCTAATTGACCATTTTTCAGAAGAGAAAGAGGGAAGAAGTTTTATGAGTGCTTTTTCGAGGGATAATCTCATACTCCTCTTGGCTCACTTCCTACATCCTTACATTGGCATGAATAGCTGTTATAGAGAAAGAAAATTTACCAAAGCATGTTCGCCAGCTTTATTTCACATCCCTGAAGAGTAAATTGGAAGTGGATTACATGGCATCAATACTTGGTGTATTTGGAATACAAATATGAACTTATAAATGGCCAAGTTCTTTATGATATTACAATTAATCTGCAGATGTTATAAGAAAACTTTAGAAGATGTCCTCAAAGCCAAAAACACTTGAGGGGAAAAAAAAGGAATATTCAAGAGAATGAGAAGACAAGACACAGAGTGAAAAATATTTGCAAAAGACATAATTCTGATAAAGGGCTGCTATCCAAGAAAGAATTCTTAAAATTCAAGAAAATGAACAACCTGATTTTAAAAAGGCACAGACCTGAGCAGACACTTCATCAAAGAAAATATACAGATGGCAAATAAGCATATAAAAAGATGCTAAATATAATTTTTCTGTAGTGAGTTGCAAATTTAAATAGCAAGAGACCACCACACACCTATTAGAATGGCCCAGATCCAGAACGCTGACACCAGACGCTGGTGGGGCTGTGAAAGGGCAGGAATACTCAGGCAGGGCTGGTGGGAACGCAAGATGGCACAGCCGCTGTGTTAAACAGTTCCGCAGTTTCTTACAGAGCTGAAGGCACTCTGAGCATGTGATCCAGCAATTGTGCTCCTTGGTATTTACCCAAATGAGTTGAAAACTTACGTAGATCTGCATGAAAACCTGTCACTGATGCTTACTCACAACCATCAAAACTTGGAAGCAACAAAGATGTCCTCTAGTAAGTGAATAAACAAACTGGTACACCGAGACAATGGAATATCATTTCTGTGCTAAAAAGAGAAGGGCTGTCAAGCCACAAAAAAAAGGAAAACCCTTCAATACCTATGCTAACTAAGTTAAGACAGTCTAAAGAGAGCTATATATTGTACAGCTCTAACTATATGACACTGGAAAAGTCAGAACCATAAAGACTAGTCTGTGTGATACCAGGAAGGCAGACACATGGCCTTTCATATCTGTCAAACTCGCAGAATGTGCAAGACCAAGTGTGAACCCTAATGTAAACTGTGGACTTTGGGTGATAATGATGAGTGTGTGTGTGTGGGGAAGGGGTATGCGTACTTTCTGCTCAATTTTACTGTGAGCCAAAAACTGTCTTGCCTTTTTTTTTTTGATTTAAATACAGCTTATTAAGAAAAAAGGAATATAACAATTTAAATATTATTCTAATACTGGTCATAAATATGAAACTAGTATTTTCATACCCCCAATGCATTTCAGTTTAATCGTATTTGTCAAATACAACAGAACACAACCAGTACTATCTTTTGAAATGCTGATATAAAGCGTCACTCAATTATACCACTAGCTTAAACTCACAGGTCAGTTTCAGTTCTACTGGCTAACAGGAAAAAGCTGACATAATGGAATTAAAGGATTAAACAAGAGACCTATGCAATACATTAACATACATTAAACCAATTAGATTTCCTAGGCATCAAGAAATCATGTTGGGGCCAGCTAGCAATTTGATAGGTTTTTGCCATGGGGAACGTGTGCTTCCTGGAGAGAGACAGAGAGGGAAAGTGAGAAATCACACCTCCCCAGGTGGCTACACTGTAATCCCTTTTTTCTCTATTCTCCTCTCAGGAATTCTGGCATTGCATGCACACTGCCTGCAGTAATTTTCAAGCCACTGGCTCGGGGACTTGAACTGTGGTCGGTCATGTGTAAGTCCAGAGCTTTAACTACCATGCCACCTGCTGGCCCCAATATTTATAGTATTTTATGCTTCCAGTGCGTAAGAAGATCTTCCTCAGTTCAATTTGTATCTGCTATATTTAAGCCATAACCTTATCTTTTAACCACAACCACCTGGGGAAAAAAGAAAAAACTGTCTTAAGCTCCTAAGTGTTGTGCAATACAGGAAAGATCAATACATCTTTACTGAAGTGCTTAGGTGATACACCTAGAAACTTCCAGTAGTTTATTTATAAAGGCAATGCAAACCTGTGTTCAAAGTCTGCAGCCCAAGGCTTATACATAAGGACAAAGCTTTATTCATCTCATGCTTTGCTGACAAACTCAGGTCTTAAGGCTTTTGCCCCATATCTTTTGACTATTCCTTTCTTCACATTGTCTCTCAATCATCCTACACAAGTAAAAGATACCTCACACATATAAAAACATAACTTTCTCTCTCATCCCTTCTCTTAGAAGAGCAAAAGGCAACCCATTTTCTACTGAAAAAGTCCTGTACGGCTATCAATAACCATCAAATGCCAAGTTGCCTCAAATTTTACATAAAGGACAAAAACTGAGGGAAGATCTTATGATAAAATGAAAGCCAAGGCTGTGGTAACAAAGTGTTAGAACATTCTCTACAGTGTAAAAATTAGAATACTTACAGAAAGAGTTACAATTGCTAAAAGATAGCAAGTGAATTCCTCTGACTGAGAAATTAAGGTTTTATGGGTTCAGAACATACTCAGTTGAAATTCATTTTCTTTAGGATCTTATTTCACTCATTATGGCAATAAATAATGTATATAAACAGTTTAATGTTCATGAAACGCTCTATTCTATAATACTGCTTACAAGTAAAATAATAATAGTAACTATTTTCTCTTTTTTGAAGAGGTTTTCGCTATAGGGTGTGTGCGCTCACCAGACAGACAGAGAGAGACATAGAGACAGAAAGCGAGAAATCACCCCCCCCAGGGGGGATGGTCACGCCGCAATCCCTTCTCCTCCATTCTCCTCTCGGGATCTTGGGCATGCACGCACACGCGCCCGACGTGAGTTTTAAGCCACCGGATCCAGGAAGCGAACCGCGGTCGACTACATGGGAGTCCAGCGACATAGCCATTATGCTAACTGCTGGTTCCCAAGTAACTATTTTCTCTGAAGAAACTGTGAAACTGATAGACGCCCACTAAGAAAAGAGCTAACATGAACTGAACACCTAAAACTTGACACACTGTGAGGTAAGTCAGCCATTGTATCCTCATTTAATTCTCAACAATAATCCAAGGCCCATATTATTATATCCACTCTGCCAATTAAGGCTTAGAAAGCTGTAATATTTCTTTTTAAGAATGATTTATTTATTTAATTTTATTATTCATTCATTTTAATTTGACCAGAGAGAGAGAAATGAGAAAGCAAGCCACCAGATCCGGGACAAACTGCGGTAGGTCATGTGGGAGTGTCCAGTGCCTCAACCATCATGCCACCTGCTGGCCTCTAAAACTGTAATATTTCTATGATCATACAGGTAGTTACCAAGGAAGTAACTGCTTGCTCTCCACAAAAACATCACTGTTTCTTTTGTCAATAAGGGTTATATTGGGTTGTCTGCAAAGTCATGACACATTTTTCTATAGAAAAACAGAAAAATACATCATGACTTTCCTGACAATCTAATAGTTTCAACTTTTTGGATCCCAGCAAATGAAACTGCTTGTCAAACATAAAAGATGTTCAATAGTGTAATAGCATTTTGTAACTCCTCTGAATCAAGTGGTGAATAACATTAGAGCAATTCTTAAAAAGTTCGATGGTCACTAAAAGACCTTTCTTTTACTTGATATACATCTTACAGAGTTCTTGCTCTCATGGAGATTACATTTAATAAGAGAGACAAGACGATAAAGAAATGGATGTGCAGGGTTAGTGACTGACAAATGCCATAGGAAAAAACGAAGCAGAATAGAGGAGTAAAGACAAAGTCTGCTCTAGGAGGTCAGGGAAGGCTTTAGAATGGCCCAGAGATTAAGGGATGTCAGATCAGCAGGTGGTCCTCTGCCTCCCCTCCCATAATGGAAGACAGTACTGTGCTGAGCCTACTGCCACTGAGAAGAAACGGGTTGGCATTGCTTTTGCAACGGGCCCTGGCTCAGAACCATATGGAGGATGGTTATTTCATCAACAGTGCTACACTGACAGCTAGATCAGTGAAAAGCTGGTTTGGCCTAGCGCAGTGCTGCCCCATCTATTCTGTGGTGTACTAACCACCAGGTGCTGCGCTGTCCTGCTGTGGGAGAGTGCTGGCTGCTTTCATCAGACACATCCGAGGGGCCAGGGGCTGGGTCACCATGCTCTCTGGGTAAGAGGAGCCAGACTGCCACATGGGATACGGTATGCACGAGGTCCAATACCAGTTTAGTTTCATAACAGCCAGATGCCCTGGTTGAGAGGGCACTGACTGGGCTTCCTGGGAACTTCGACCACCACCTCCTTCCCCACCTCCCGACACACCTGAATGTTTAGGCTCACGCTAGTGAATCACATTCCACTCAAATTGCTTGTTGCATATAACTAGGATAGTACTAGGCAGTACTAGAGTCAGATCCTGGCCACAAATGCCAAAGCTACCTTCTGGCGAACGGGAGAAGCTGAGGTGCAAGCAGGAACGGTTCTGACACTGCAGTTGGCATTGCTGTCCCTTGAGCAGAGGGCGATGAGAAGCTATGGCTGACTGTGTTTATCCAAAAACTTGCAAAAACAACTCTTCCTGTGGTAAGAATTTTGTTTCGTTTCTTACCACAACTCTAAGGCTGCAAACATTGCCTGCCGCATAGCAGGTACTCAGGCAATGTCTACTGACTAGATGAATAAAGTTAGCTTTTCAATAGTTTCCCACTGCATTAAGAGAAAAATTAAAATGGCCTATTAGCATGGCTTGAGTGATGTGTCTATGGCCTACCTCTCAAACCCAAATCGAGACACTTGTATTTGTATTCAACTGTCACGGTCTTTTTTCGGCTTCTCAAGCATGTCAAGCTCTTTTCTCCTTTGGCCTATCTATCCACATGCAAGAGTCCCTTTACCCTCAGACTGGCTTCTTCCCATCCTTCAGGTTTTAGGAGAAACATTACCTCACTAGAAGGGCCTTATGTATTCCCGATTCTCCCTCAGTATTCTCGACTTCTTGACCTTGTTTTCCTCACAGCACTTAACATGACATAGAATACTTTTTTTTTTTTGAATACTGGCTTTTTTAAATTATCTATCTGCAAAAGTAGCCCTGGAATTCTGAGGCTAGAGAACATGCCTATTTTATACCAAGTTGTATCCCAGCACCCTGCTCAGTGCATGGATCAATAAATATTGCTGCATAAATAAATAGGAGACATGACAAATGTTAAATGTAATCTGAGAGCAGTGTACAAAGGATGAACAAGAGTGAAGAGACAACTGCAGCAGCTCCAGGAAGAGATCAGAGCCCTATCAGAGTGGTGGCGATCGGATGAAGTGGATGGGTGAAGTCAATAAATCCTGCAGACTGTGACAAGCTTCACTAGAGAGCTGCGATATGAAGTGAGGAGAAGAAGAAGGGTGCCAGAGATGATAAGAAGGCTCAAACCTAGGTAACTGTGAGAGAGGCAGCAACCTGCACAGGAGCCTGAATGTTGGAAGGTGGATATACAATGTGAAGCCCCCAAGTGTGGGTGAGGATGCTAAGCATCTGTGAGATTTAATGTGCTAGTAAGATGCCGGTGATCTTTAGGAAATGCCTAACAGCTCTCTGGAAATGTGCTCTCAGGGGAGAGAGCTGATCTAGAACAAGATCTCTGTTGCTGGATGTGGCCTCCAGGGAGAGAGAGAGTAAAGCGAGAAAGAAGAGGGGACAGTGGAGGAGAGGAAAGAAGGGCTTTGCTAGGCTTATAAACTACATGGCTATAACCTGCTTAGACTTCTAAACTTCCCCGAACATTAAGCTTCTACCTTCATTCATAAATCTGCTTTAAAGAGAGAAATGCAGGCAAGAGAATGGACCCCATTGCTCTTGTGAGATTTTAGTTTTAGTCTACAACTTCTATAAATTTATAAGGTTAGGTAATTAAAAAATAGGATAACTTTTTGAAATTCCTCAGATACAATAACTTAGAGACATTTACCCATAATTACTATGTATATTCTTCACAAACTATAAGCAAGTCTGACATTCTTAAATTTAACATTATCTAATAAGATCACGAAATAAAAGCAAGCTAGAGAAGCAGTAGATAGCGATTAACTTTCCCATTCTGTTACTCCCTCGTCAATGGTGATAATGGCTAAAAGATTTTAAACTGATGTAAAATACCAGCACAATAAAAATTTAGTTCAATTGATTCAAACCACTCTGAGGGTGAAGAAGTGAGAGATTAAAATTACAGCTTTCTCTTCCATTTTGACTAAGTTATAAACTTAGATTCTGTCTACAGGGCTAAATGCTTTAATTAAATGAGGAGCTGCTAACATAAACAAGAACTAGAAAGCAAAGCTTAATAAAGAAACTCACGGTATAATCATTAGTAGTGAAAGTTAAAATTAAAGCAAAGTTTCTAGACTTTAAAATGCAGTACAATGTTAAGCTAAGCAAAGTGCAATATACTTGGGAGACTAGTAGGTATTTATGAAGTTAAGAAACTAATGAAAATTACTGAAAATCTCTTCCACTCTCGATAGTGTCTAATAGCTATTAAACGCAGTAAATTATCCTCGGTAAGAGAAAATGTACCTCTATAAAGGGCGAAGGTGCTGAAATAAGGAAGCAATAATCTGAGAGCACAATCAAAACCAGAAATTATACTCTACCTACAAGGCGGTATACAGTTACATGCATGTGGAAAACAGTATCACCTTGGTCAGCAAATGAGAAGGCTTTCCTGCAATGTTTCTCAGAAGAAGGGAGGTTTCCCTGTCCAGATAGGAGTGCTTATGCAGAAAGAGAAAGAGAAAAACAAAAAAGGCAATAACAGAAGTCAGTGGAGGTTTTATGTGTTTAAAATATAAATATAAAGTAGACAAGGAATGATTCTCTATTATTATAAATCTCAGTTCCCTTTCTGTAACTAAATGAAATATGTCCACACACACCAAACAAATGTTTTAAAATAAATAAAAAGGAAAGGAGGGGGCAGGTAAAGACACCGTCTATGTCCATAGGCATGGCCGAGCTGGGCCCCTGGCTCTCTGGGAAAATTGATCATACCTACAAAGATCACAGAGCTGGTCTGCCTTCTAGGCAAGTTCCTGAACACTGTGCACAGTGACAGACCCGTCAGAGACCAATGACCAATAAGCCCCTTCCTCTTCTTAAAGCCTATACGAGACCTACACAGCTTTAAATGGTATATGCTGATGAGAACAGAGTAAAACTAAAAGTCATTTTTAGGACTTTGACAAGTATTTCTGATCATTAAATGAACGGCATACAAAGAGGAAAAATATCCATAAATATTTTGTCTGATGGGTATGCCTACATTCAGTAAAATTTTTACTAACTCACTCCTATCAGAATACTAATAGGATGATGTTACACAGTAAAGGACTCGCATAACAAGAGCAGAATATTAATAAATGCTGTTCCCTTAATATAATGGTTAAACTTATTTGAGTAATGAATATATATTTTCATAAAAATGATTTGTGAATAACATATGACTTATCATTTTCTCCCTTAATAACTTCTTAGTAATGTTATAGGGTAGCGTCTAGACAACTATATTGTATTTTTTCTTAAGTTGCAGCTCTTTTGATGCTCATGTAATTCAGACTTCGCTGTCCCTAAATAATTCTAAATTAGTATTTTTTTTAACACTATGTAGTTACTAATCACTGTTTAAAACAATGCATGGCATAGTTGAGCAGTATTATAGAAAATATTCCACATTATATTTATAAAATATATAAATTAAGTCTTAAAAATGACTTTTAGTTTTACTCTGTTCTCACCAGCATATACCATTTAAAGCCGTGTAGGTCTCGTATAGGCTTTAAGAAGAGGAAGGAACTTGTTGGTTATAATTTATAAAATCTAACTGTATATCAAGTTATTCTTTCCAGACAAATTCTCTGAAAAAAACTTATGTAAACAAATACTAGAGCAGCACCCACTGTCAGAAAGCATGTGGTCGCAGATGATGAAATATCCTATTTCAAGATCAGAAACATTATTACAGAGACAATATTAACTTAATCTTTGCTCAGATTTAGACTATGTTGAGATTGATATGTGGTATTTCATTGCCTATATTATTTAAAGCTGGGTTTTAATTTAAGCATAGTTGCCCCTCTCACCTGTTATGTAAAAAAAACAAAACAAAACACAGAAGGAAACTTAGGTTAAAAAAAACTGACACAGTCACTAAGATTAGTACTAATGAAGTCAAGCAGTAACAAGAACAGAGAAAATCAGGTCCTCATTTACCTACGTAGTGTAGTAGTTCTAAAGGTGAAGATTGATTGGCTCACTCATAAAGACACAAGAAAATCAGAAATTACTAAAATTCTGGTTTAGTTTGAGGTAAATGATCAGCTAAAACCAAGGAGAAAATTGGGAAGAACAAAGAATAAAAAGCAATTAAAAAGAACAACCACATTGGGGCCAAAAGGTGGCATGGTGGTTAAGGCGCCGGACATCCACATGGACAATTGCAGTTTGAGTCCTGGACCTGGCTGCTTGAAAATCATGCCATCATGGGTAACCAAAATCCTAGGCCCCAAACCCTAGCAGAATGCAGAAGGGACTGTGACTGCCATCACAGGTAACCAAAATCCCAGGCCCAAAACCCTAGCAGAATGCAGAAGGGACTGTGACGTGGCCATTCCCTCTGGGGGGTGATTTCTCACTTTCCCTTTTACTCTCTCTCTTCGGTGAGTGCATGTACCCTACGACAAAAACTTAGGGGAAAAAAGAGTATAATTCTTTTTGTTCTTTTTCCTATGCCTTCTTTTGTTGTTCACACGTATGGGTAAAAATTCCTACATGAGTACTATGTAAAATATACATAGGATGCATTTCAAGAAAATAATTTGAGAGCAAAAACCTCTCAAAAAAGAAAAAAAGAAAGAAAAGAATTTCTTATAAGCCTATTTATCTTACTTATAAGGTTGCTTTTTTTTTTTAGAAAAAGATCTTCAAGTAAGTATATGTATATTTCCAGATAATTATATTTCAAAAACGAAAAAAATGAAACCTACCTCAGCTCATCAAAAACAACTGTGATTTGGTAAATGTTAATATAAGGTATTGAATTCAAATTTAAGCTTTAAAAAAGAAAAAGACAAAAACCGAACAATATTTAATCAATCCTCTAATTCTTACCATTTGAACACTTCATCTCCCCAAAATTTGTAATTTGATCAGTAAGAGGCAATTTTTTTTTTTTTCTTTTTTTGAGAGTTTCTTTTGCTATAGGGCTCATGCGCTCACTAGAAAGACAGAGAGAGACAGATAGAAAGCGAGAAATCATCCCTCGGGGGGGATGGCTACACTGCAATCCCTTCTCCTCCATTCTCCTCTCGAAATCTTGAGCACGCGCGCACATGCGCCTGGCGTGAGTTTAAGCCACCAGGTCCAGGACATGAACTGCGGTCGACTACATGGGAGTTCAGCGACATAGCCATTACGCTAACTGCTGGTCCCAAGGCAATGATATTTGACTGTATTTGCTTAAAGACTTGGAAGTAGAAATTATCTACTTTAAAATATTAAGATATTTTAATAGCTTAATATAAAAAGGAGGTAATTATGGTTGGTGACCTCAAAATTTAAAAGCCTATGGAAAAATGGAATTAAAGTATGAATTTAGTTTGGCACAAAAGATTTTTAAATCCAAGCATAGTTTTTTCATAAAAGTCTTTTCATGAGCTTTTTAAAGAGCGTGCATATGCATCTAAAAAATGAGACTTAAACATGATCAGAAATTACATCGTGCTGGGACCAGCAGATGGCATAATGGCTATGTCACCAGACTCCTACATGGCCGACTGTGGTTCGAGTCCCAGATTCAAAGGTTTAAAACTCACACTGGACATGCCTACATGTTTGCCGCAAATCCTAAAGGGAGAATGGAAATGAAGGGATCACAGTGTGGCCATCTTCCCTGGGGTGATTCCTCGCTTTCTGTCTCTCTGGCGAGCACACATGCCCTCTAGCAAACAAACAAACAAACAAACAAACAAAAACAAAACAAAAACAAACAAGCAAAAAAAACTCTTAAAAAATATCATGGGACCAGCAGTTAGGCTGTGTCGTTGAACTCCCATGTGGTCGACCGTGGTTCGCATCCCGGACCCGATGGCTTAAAACTCACGCCAGGTGCATGTACGTGCGTGCCCAAGATTCTGAGAGGAGAAAGGAGGAGAAGGGATTGCGGTGTGGCCATCCCCCCCGGGGGGTGATTCTTGCTTTCTGTCTTTCTGTCTCTCTCTGTTGAGTGCTCGCACCCTATAGCAAAAACCTCTCCAAAAAAAAAGAAAAGAAATTATGTCACACTTCACACTTTGATAGGTTATATAGATATTCCCTGCTAGGTCCCCCAGCAGGGAAGGTGACCAGGTCACCATGTTACTTCCATGTAAACTGTAGGCCTCTGTAGCAGAAAGAATGAATATCTAGAAACCAGAAGCAGCAAACTCCTTCCTTCAATAAACACTTTCTTTTCTATCTTCTCCCACTGTTGGCAGTTACACATCTCTTAGAATTCTTGGCTCTTCAAGAAGGGGCAGGGGTGTAAGGATGTAAGGGGGATGACAACAGTGGTGTGCAGTCAAAGGACTTAGAAGTCAAATCGTAGTTTGGGCATGTCATCCAATCAGCCTTCAGTCTTGGCACATGTTGCCAGTTAACAAAAATGCACATAGCTACATGTGAGCAGTCTTACATTTTCTTTCACTTACCACTACAAATGATTTCCGTCTTATTTATAAATCACTTCATTGGTTTATTTTCTCTCTGCCATTTTTTCTCTTTCATTTATTCAACTACTTATTAAGTGCTAAGGATGGTTTGAGCCTGAACCCTTGCCAGGCGCTGGAGATGACAAGGTGCCCAACATAGGCATTCCTTGCCTTCACTGAATTTAGGGTCTCACTGGGGGGACAAAAGACTTACTAGCAACCATAGTACAGTGTGTTCAGGGACATGGGGGCACACAAGAGATGAATAACCCCAAATTAGGGGCTTAGTTAAGTATTTCTGAAAAAGTTTACAGTCCTAGAGGACCAGTAAGAGGTGGCTGTGGGTTGGGGTTGGGTGGGAGCAGAGAGAGAGCAAATGGAGACATTTAAGACTCTCAAAGAGGATGGTACTGCCTTCAAGGAGGCATTTCAGAAAGTGTGGAGGACATTATGGGCTGTTACAATAAAGAGCAGAGGGAGAGTTACTGGCATTTATTGAGATGGAATTCAGAAATGCTATAGGCTCTGCAATGACATGTAACGACAAAAGTCCCATATCTCACATGATTTTGTAATGTGTTTTCATGAAACACTGTACAGATGAGAAATGCTATTACGACAATGTGAGCATAGGACCTAACCAACTCCATTTATACATCAACACAAGGTGTTCTGTATAATGTTAATGAATGTCAATGAATTTTTCAGGAATGCTATTATTCCATCAAAAATTGAGAAAAGTCTGCACATCTGTGTTCAAAATTTATGCAGGGTTATTCATAATGCCAGAAAATCCTGGGCCAGCTGTTTGCTAATATAGCTGGATCCCGCATGGCTGACTGCATGGCTTGAGTCCTGGATCTAGCAGCTTGAAAAACACACCAGGTGCATGTGTATGTGGGCCTTAAATCCTAAGAAGAGAGGGAAAGGAACTGTATATAGTGTGTCCACTCCCCATAGGGGGAGCTTTCTCAATTGCATCTGTCTGTCTCTCCTGCGGGCATATGAGCCCTGTGGCAATATTAAAAAAAAAAGAAAAGAAAAAAGAAAATCACTTCATCATTGAAAATCTAGTTTGAAATAAGAGTTGTCAATACCACACCTGGCAGCATCAGTGTGTACTCAGCAACACACAAGTAAATGACGGGAGAGAACAGAAATTCCTTTTACTAAGTTAAGAATTAAACAATATTAAGCCAGGTGGTGCTGTGGTAATGCAATGCTCTGCAATACTGAAGGCACACGGCAAGTTCTGTGGCTTGTGTTCTGAGGTCTCCCTGTACACGCTAGGAGTGTGCACACGTGCCCACAGTCCTGGCTGGCTCAGGCTAGGGGTGGACTGTGGAATGAAGATCCTGTTGGAGGTGCTTCTCTCTTTTTTAATAAATTAAAAAAAAAAAAAACTAAATTAGTGGAAACACCTGAAGTGCAAGAATTTCACTGAGTTTCATTACTAAAGGCTGATTTAAAATATTTCGTATTACTCATGTCAAATTACTTTAAATATTTACAGCACAATGAGAAATCTACATTGTAGAAAAACCTAATTATCAGAATCATTTTATCACTTCCTCAACCTACATTATAATGCTGGAAATTGTCCTGTCAACTATGAATATAAATAAGACCCATCTCACTTCCCCATTTTCTCCACTTTGAGTGTAAACAGGCTTATTAGCACATTATCCCTCTCTTACCATGGACGTGTAGGTTAAATAACACATTTTAATGCTGGGATCCACTCGTATTTCTGCTCATTCTTTTTCTTGAATTTATTTTTTAAAAGGGGGAGGGCTCTAATTTTCTTAATTCTCTTAAATATAAAGTGCTTGTTATAATGGGCATAGGGTTTTTTTTTGAGACATTTTTGCTACAGGGCACATATGCTCGCCAGACAGAGACAGAGACAGAAAGCAAGAAATCACTCCCCAGGGGGGATGGCCACGCCGCAATCCCTTCTCCTCCATTCTCTCTGGATGGAGCGTGAGCACCCACGCACACACACCCAGCATGAGTATTTTAAGCCACTGGGTCTGGGACTCAAACCGCGATCGACTACATGGGAGTCCAGTGACATAGCCATAGTCATTATGCTAACTGTGGTCCTGGGTATAGGGTTTTTGGCTGCTTTTTCATTGTGTACTTTTTTTTTTTTTTTTTTTGGAGGGTTTTTTTTTAAGGGGGGTGTGGTTTCCCA
>NW_006159858.1:5807926-5829041 GCF_000334495.1 Tupaia belangeri chinensis
CACACACCCCTGGCATTGAGTTTTAAGCCCCCGAGTCCAGGACTCGAACCACAGTCGACTACATGGGAGTCCAGTGACATAGCCATTATGCCAACTGCTGGTCCCCATTATGTACTTTAATAGTGGTGGCTGAGCCTTTGTATAACAAAATAGGTACTTATTATAAATCACTTTTTGGTTATTTCTCCTTCATATACAACAAGTGTCAGGACAATACATTCCTTTCAAGAAATAGGTGGGGAGACCAGCAGTAAGCATAATGGCTATGTCGCTGAACTCCTATGTCGCGGTTTCAGTCCTGGACCCTGTGGATTAAACTCACACAGGGCACGTGTGCGTGCGTGCCCAAGATCCCGAGAGGAGAATGGAGGAGAAGGGACTGCAGTGTGGCCATACCCCCTGGGGGGTGATTTCTCACTTTCTATCTCTCTGTCTCTGTCTTTTCGGTGAGCACACGCGCCCTGTTGCAAAAACCTCTCCAAAAAAAAAAGAAAAGAAATAGATAGGTGGATAGATTGCATTATTTGTGAATTCATGTGTGACAGTAAAGATGGTGTTAAATGTTTTTAATAAAAAAGTTTTAGGGCCAAAAAGGACTGAGAACTGCTGCCAGGGCAGAAGTAGCAGACGGCAATGCAAATATTATAGTAAATGGAGCTGATGTTTTAGAACACTGGAAGAGGGAGCGCTAGCATTCAGGTTACAGAATGTTTTCCCTCTGCAGGACATACCTATTAGTACTTGTGAAACCAGTTTCCTTGGTTACTAACAGTGTTTTCAGTATTTATTTATTTATTTATTTAAGAGATTTTTTGCCTTAGGGCACTTGCGCTTGCTGGAGAGAAAGAGGGAGGCAGACACAGTGAGAAGGAAAGTGAGAAATCACCCTCTGGGGGTATGGTCATACTGCTATCCCTTTTCCTCCCAGGATTTTGGGCACACACACACACGTGTCTGATGCGTTATAAGCCACTGGGTCCAGGATTCAAACCTTGGTTGGCCATGCTGGAGTCCAGTGACGTAATTACCATGCCATTTGCTGGTCCCTGTTCTCAGCATTTTTAAAGGATAGGAAGAAAAAGAGAGAGGGAGGAGGAGTTAGAGGAAATCTGATTCAGTTGGGTGGGGTTCAGAGATTTAGGGGCTTTTTTGGTTTCTTTTATTTTGTATGCTTCATAGATGACTTTTGAACAGTACTGTCCAATGAAAATCTGACACAAGCCACAAATGTCATGTAAAATTTTCTAGCTGCCATACTAGTTTTAAAAGGTGAAAAAGAGACATGTTTATGTCTTTCATTTTAACAAAAATATCCAAATTATTATAATCACAATAAGTAATGAATGCAAAAAATATCAACAAGGTATTTTACATTCTTTTTTTCTCCCATACTAAATTTTCAAGATCTAGTATGTATTTTATCCTTACAGCACATCTTACTACCACCAGTGGCTATTAAGGACAGTGTCATATAGGACAGTGCAGCTGTGAAGCACACAGATCAGTCAACCACTGACCAGAAATACATTTTTGAAGAAAGAAAGGTTTTTCAGTTAATTATTAGTCAAGAGTCATTCCATTTGCTATCTCCATTGTGAAGATTAGCTAAAACTGTTAATATCCCAAGAAATTTATAAAAAATCCTTAGCTCTAGAAGAAAAAAGAAAGCACATGGCTTCGAGTTCCAATATAAAAGTTCTCTACATCAGATATTGATCACCTAAATAAGCTCACCATGAGTATTAATATTCTACAGTACCATATCATGAAGTTGGGTATGCTCACTTAATTGGCTTAATTTTACAGGAAATTTGAGGTTACATAACAAGTTTCCATCATTTGGACTTTTAATGAATGCATTCCTCTTTATTTGTATTTTACTAGTCCCATGACATGTTTACAGAACTTACAGGTGCCAGCTCAGCCTGTTCTTCTGTGAAGTCAATATGACGCTTGGCCTGCTTGCTGGGACATCTCAGAGAAATAGCATGCTGTGAAAATGCAGGAAGGAAGAAAATGATAGGTAAAGGAGGTGAAAAGGGCAGCTGTCACTTTCATGCAGGAAGAGAAAAAAGTTCACTGAAATGAAACAAAACAGTAATGAAACAAAACAGCGATGAAAAGTTGCATGCAATTACCCTTTTTTTTATGCAACAATTAGAAAGGTAAGAACCAGGAGATTCTGACTCTTGATCACTGAAGGCTAACCCCACTTTATTTCTGGGCAGTAGAATTCTCTGAAAGACCTATCCAGATATGTCCTGTCGAATTCTTGCTAACGAACCTCTATCAGGCTTGGATCACGGTATGGCAGTACTTTCAATCTTCTCCCCTCACTCCCCTAGGTCATTGCCTTGAAGCCTGTCCGAATCCTCCCTGTTCTTCAAGCTTAGAGCTTCTTCTTCTTCACGTGACTTCCCTTCTCACATTACTAGGAAAATCCTGTCTATCATGAGGCTCTTCACCAAAGTGTATCCTGTCACTACACCTATATATTCTCATTTTTCCCTCTAGCTGTGTGTGAATAAATAGGCTTTTTTCCTCTCCAAAGCTAAGTATGCCCTAGATTCCACTCTTTCTCCTTCCAATAGCTCAGTCTCTGGTAATTAAGATGGGCCCACTGGGGTTGGGAAGAACAAGAAAACCCTTCAATTATTCTGGGTGCCTTCCACTTGCTAAACTATTGTTTTCTCCTCATGACAGGTTTCTTGCATTTATGCTATAGCATACCTCTCCTCCACATCCTAGCTACTTTCTTGTCCTGTAGTATCTTGTAAGCTTTCTTCCCCAAAGCCTTCATCCTTTGACTTACAATGCATTCTGTAATGCATTCATTCATTCACAAAGTCATCAATGACCTTTTAACCAGAATGGTTTTCTGTCTTTCCTATCTTAGCACTTACCACTCTGTACTGAAACTGCTTGTTTTGGTTGTCTGTATCTTTATCCTCCCCACTGTACACGAAATTATAACTTAGTAAGGACGCTGTGTATTCTGTTCCCTTACAGCCCAGTGCACTGCCTCGGCACTCAAATAGTTATGGGATGTATGGGTAATTGACTGTTTCTGCTTGGCCTTCATGCCACGTGACTGGCCAGATCAAGACTTTTTTGTGCTCTCCTCTCTCTGTATTTTCCATAAAACATATTCTGTAACACTATTTTTATGACCACATCAACAGAGGAAGTATCACATCTGTATTGCCAATATCCTTGTTCTCAGGAAACAGAGGCTAAAGTATGAAGGGCTCAAGGGTCATGATAATAGCAACTGGCTTGCAAATGGTTCAGAGAGAAAACATATACAGAGAAGGAACAATGATGTAAACATGGCAAATGTTAAGAATCAGTGACTCGTTAATGAGGTTTCTGAATTCCTTGTACCGTTCTTTCAAGTTTTATAAGTTTGACATTTTAAAATAAAGGTTTTTCTTTTTTAATCTATCGTTTTTAAACTCAATCTTACAAAAGGCTCCCAAATTTCCAAATGCTTACTGGTTATATTTTTAAAAATCTAAATGTATTTAATAAGCGACGATTGCCTGTATAACATATTAAACAGTATAATGAAACACTATTACATATGAAAATTCAATGTCCTTACCAGAAAAGAATATACATACGTGAAGTGACAAAAACACAAGTTGGTACACAGAAACGAAGATTAAAACTTAATTTATGTTATATTAACAAAAATGGAAAGAGATTATGGAATCATATAGTGTATTTAATGTTAATTAGGGTTCATCCCATAAAGTACCTAAACATTTTCCTATAGAAAATTACTACTTGTCCCAAATCTTTCCTTCATGAATCTAAAAGCTGTGCTAAAACATGTAAGGAAAATGAATTCCAAGAGCAATTTGCCATATAAATTTTCCCCTATACTTCTCAATTTCAAAAGCTTTCATTGTGTTGTAAAGTTTCAAATTTTCTATCAATCTTTCAAAAACTCTCCAAAACCTCTGTAAAATTAAACATTCTTGAGCTGAACCTATAAGATGTTAAAATGAAGTACTATCTACAAGTTACAATTCTTGGGATGGCTGTGGGAGGGAACATATTACAAAAAGCACTAGGGACTGGCAGGTGGTGTGGTTAAGGGCACTGGACTCCTACATGGCTGACTGCGGTTCGAGTCCCAGACCTGGTGCTTTCTTGCTCTCTCTCTTGCTCTCACTCACTCTATCCCTCTCTGGTCAAATAAAAATAAATACACAGATAAATAAAGTTAAATAAAATAATTAAAAAAAAAAACTAGTTAAAAAAAAAAAGCACTGATCTGAACATAGGAGTCAAACCTATGAAATGCCCTTGTGCTGCAGTGGCAGTTACAAATAAAACACTTCCTTGCGTTAGCACTTTAGATTACAACTGAAAGAAAGTGGAGGTTCATGACCACCCATTAGTGTTCTGGTAAAACTGATTTACATTCATCTTTTACTTAAATATGTGTTTTTCACAAATCTTATGCTAAAAGTAAGCAAAACATGATGGTTCATAATGCAGATCATGGGGCTAGAGTGCCTGGGTTCAAGTCTCAGAATCCTTACTAGCAGTAGGATGCTGGGCTAACTATTTAACCCATTTCCTCATTCCACAGGGCAGTAATAATTTATCTCCAAAGGCTGCCATAAGGATTAAATAAGTGAAAAAACGATTACTAAAGAGTAGAAAACTGCCACTTCTTGCCTGAATTTTATTCGAGCCTTTAGTATAGAGCTAGATTAGGGCTGTTACATTTTGACTTCAAATACTTAAAAATATAAGAACACACCACAAGATGGGGTTGTTACTACACAAATCTCTGTTTTTCTCCTGTCCACGTAGTTGTGTGTCTAGAGCACTGTCTTGATTTTCTCAATTCTGTGGTGAAGCAACATTTTAAGGTAGTATGGGCGCTATTACCTGATTGTTTGGGTTCAAATCCTTGAACAGAATTCACTGTCTCAGTTTCTTTCACTGTAAAAGAGGGATACTGCTATCTATTCCACAAGGTGCTGTGCAACAGTGCATAAAGTAAGACAGGGAAAGGATAATACCTAAGGTAGAGTAAGCACTCAACAGAGCAGTGGCTGTTACTTTCCATCCCCCTCCCCTGTTGTCTCTATGTTCCTCTCCTTTTACTGACCATTATATAGCCAGGAAGTGTCTGACTGCTCTTTTTTTTTTTTTTTTTTTTTTTCCTTTTTAAGATTTTTGCCATACAATACATATGCTTGCTAGAGAGAGTGAGAAGGAAATCACCTCCCGGGGGGATGGACATGGTGTAATTTTCAAACTGCCGGGTCCAGGACTTTAACCACAGTTGGACATGTGGGAGTCCAGTGCCTTAGTCACTATGCCACCTGCTGGCTCCTGTCTGACTGCACTTAAAACTATTTCTTAGATATTTTATAATCTCAATTTTAGAAGAAAAAGAAGAATATATTTCTACTCTTGTTAAAAAAAAAAAGTCTTTCACCAGCCCTCCCCCAAATACAAAATAAACCAGAAAAATAAAACAGATCTAAAACAAAATAAATACATTATTTACTTCTGCAGAGAGGAAAACCTGCAGATTTCCAAGAAATACATACAATAAGAATCAAAGCATACATGCCAATGTTGAATGGAGGGGTATGTCTGAAAAACGTCTACACCAACCAGACTTTTTCTCTACCCTCACCAGATCTTCAGCCTCTTCTTTCACCTGATACCTATTCCTTCTGTTACTAACATCACTATGTCAGTGAAATCTGGAATTAAACACCAAATTGGTGCACATGAATAAATTTCAGTGAAATGAAAACACTAGATTTTTCAGAGAAATGTCATGCAATAAATGAGAAATCAATAACTCGAACCATGGTCAACTTGATGGGGGTCCAGTGACATAACCATTATGCCATCTGCTGGTCCCTACTATCAAGTTCTCTTAAGTTAGCAAAATTTTTGCTAACCATTCACATATGCAGGACTCCTAAAGGTTACCAGAAAGCCCTGTGCTCCTTCTCAGTTAATACTTTAATAAAAGATTATGTTTGCTAAGAATAACTTGGGGCGTCAATGTCAGTGTGTTTGCCCCACACATCCACGCACTATGAACACAATTGCTGTTTTCTTTCCAACATCTCAAAACTTCTACCGAATTAGCTCTTAACATATTTCTGGAAGATGAAGGCAGGAGAGGAATTGCATCGAAGCTATGAAAAACTGTGTTGTACATCATAAGTTTTAACAGCATGTCCATTAAAAATTTCATTACAAAATCCTTTCTATGGGGACCAGCAGTTAGTGTAATGGCTATGTTGTTGGACTCTCATGTAGTCGACCGCCGTTCGCGTCCTGGACCCGGTGGCTTAAAACTCACGCCGGGCACGTGTGCGTGCAAGCCCAAGATCTTGAGAGGAGAATGGAGGAGAAGGGATTGCAGCGTGGCCATCCTCCCGGGGGCTGATCTCTCACTTTCTATCTCTCTGTTTCTCTGTCTGGCGAGTGCACGCGCCCTAGAGCAAAAACCTCTCAAAAAAAAAAAAATCCTTTCTATGTGAGGAAAGCAGTTACAAATTCCAAAAGGTTTTTGTTTGTTTGCTTTTTGCTATAGGGTGTGTGCATGCCAGAAAGAGAGACAGAAAGCAAGAAATCACCCCCTGAGGGGATGGCCACACCGCAGTCCCTTCTCCTCCATTCTCCTCTCCGGATCTTGGGCACACACGCACACGCGCCCGGCATTGAGTTTAAGCCACCGGAGCCAGGACCTCGAACCGCACTTGACTACATGGGAGTTCAGTGACATAGCCATTACACCAACTGCTGGCCCCTAAATTCCAAAAGTTTCAAAAGCTCAGACTCTGAGCAATTTTTCCTCATCATAACATTTATAATACAATCAAGATTTTTTTTTTTTTTTTGAGTTTTTTGCTATAGGGAGAATGTACTTACTGGAGAGACAGGGACAGAAAGTGAGAAATCATCCCCCAGGGAGTATGTCCACACCATAATCCCATCTCTTCCACTCTCCTCTAGGTATTTTGGACATGCACGTACATGTGCCTGGCCTGAGTTTTAAGTCGCCTGGCCTGGAACTCGAACCATGGTCAATTTCTCGGGGGCCCAGTGACATAACCATTATGCCATCTGCTGGTCCCTACTATCAAGTTCTCTTAAGTTAGCAAAATTTTTGAATCTGCTATAAACTATAGTAGTAGCTTTAAAAAGAATTTTCACTTTAAAAATACACTTTCAAGTATAAAATTCCAAATTCCAAAGAATCATTCAATCATTCCCAGCAGAAAAATAAGTATAAGCATACGGTTTAGTACTAGCCTTTAATCAGTAAATCCTATTTCATATAAAGTTTATAACATACAAAAACCATTTAAATTCACAAATTGTCTAATTGAAAAGTTTTATCTGTTAACTTGAAGAGAAGCACCGTGAAGACAAGTAAATAAATGAAGAGCCTTGTTTAGAATGTACTTCAAACACAGTGGGTTATAATTTCAGAAAGCTAGCAAATAATCATTATTGCTGATGAACTCCACGAGAACATGAACTGAATTTTCCTACACTTCATCTGTACGCACAGTGATGCTCAATGCTGGGGATATGCTCTGAGAGATGTGTGGATAGATGACTTCACTGCTGCGCAAACATCGTGGAGTACCCTCAGCTGAACCCAGGTGGCACAGCCGACTACACGTCCAGACTACAGGGAGCAGACTACGTGCCTATGGGATCGTTGTCAAATATGTGCTCGTCACCAATAGAAATGTCATGCAGCACGTGACTGCACATTCACGGAGATTGTTTTTATACTAAGATGTTCTTCAACATTCAAAAAAATACTAATTTTGAACAATCACCTCCATTTTATTTGAAAGATTTTAATGAAAACCAGGAAGCCAAAGTTATAGTTTTAAACTGCAACGCAGACTTCTCAGTTATGTGACCTATATAATCTCTTCAGTCTTGGCGTTGATGGGTAATGCACCTACCAAAGGAGTAGTATGAGGCTTAAGTAGAATAACATACGTGAACTGCCTGGAACACAGAATTTGACCAAAGCCAAGCAAGAGAGAGGCAGGACAAAAAGACTGGCTCTTTGTGATGTGAAACAGTACTGTGCCTATCCTTGGTGGCTTTCAGAAAGCAAGGAGGTAGGAAGATATGACACAGCATCATATTTTTAGGTGGCAATTTGACTACCAATATCCCTGAGATAAAACAGTAACATCTCAAAGTGATTCTTGTAATTGGTATTTGATTCGGTAAACTTCAGTTAAAGTAGCTAATGTACCCTGGGTTTCTCAAAAACAGTGAGGTATAATTACTAGAGAACCTAGTTGTAGACAAACGTTTCACTAGTAGAGTTTTCACATATGTTTCTTCACTTGTGACACTCCACTCACTATCTTGAAGGAAACAACTGCTGATAATTTTAGAGTGTAGGTTTCTGGATAAAGACAGTGGATTAAATATGTGTGTATATTTGTTTATTCAAATTTTCGAGTCTTCATTTTATTTTATATATATATAGATTTTTGCTATAGGGTACATGCACTCGCCAGAGAGACAGAGAGAAGAAAACAATAAATCACCCCCAGGGGCGATTGGCTGTGCCACAATCCCTTCTCCTCCATTCTCCTCTCAGTATTTTGGGCACACATGCACATGTGCCCGGCATGAGTTTTAAGTCGCTGGGTCTGGGACTTGAATCACGGTCAACTATGTGGGAGTCCAGTGACATAACTGTTATACCATCTGCTGGTCCCTTGAATGCTTCTAATGAGACAAATGCTGTTCTAGGTGTTAACAATACATAAAAGAAAAAAAAAATTAAGGAAATCCCCCTTCTCATAAAGCTTAAAGTAGAAGACAGATGAACAGAATGAAGTTAAAAAAGAGAAAAGTGGAAAAGGGATATAAAAAGTAATCATAGGGCAGGTGAAGGGGAACTCAATTTTTAAATAGTACAATCATAGAAGGTGTCACAGAGGCTGGTCCTATAGCTTAGTGGTTCAGCAAATCAGATCCCATATGGCCGACTGTGGTTTGAGTCCCAGTTCCAGTAGTACTGGGCTTGTGCACATATGCGTGCCCAAAATCATGATGGGAGAGAGGAATGGAAAAGGAACTTCACACGACCACAGCTCATTTGGGGGTGCTTTCTCTTTGGTGAGCATATAAGCCCTCTGGCAATTAAAAAATATATGTATATTTTAAAGCTTTACTCAGAAAGTGACATTTCAGCAAATCCTGAAGGAAGGCAGTAAGTGGATATATCATGCAAATAACTGAGGAAGGGTGTCCAGGCAAGAGACCAAACAGAAAGGCCATGAGGCAGGCTCTGACTGCTGACAAAGAACGAGTAGGAGACAGCATGGCTGGCAGAAGAAGAGAAGAGAAGAGAAACAGGGTCAGAGGTAATGGGAAAACAGATCAGGTGAGACCCTGCAGGCCACTGGAGGAGTTTGGGGTTTACTATAAGTAGGACAGAAAGCCTTTTGGGTAGAGAAAAGATTATCTGACTTAACTTTTTCTTTCTTCCTTTTTTTTTTTTTTTTTAAGAGATTTTCCCCTTAGAGTTTGTGCACTCACCAGAGAAAAGAGAGGCAGAAACAGTGAGAGGGAAAGTGAGAAATTACCCCCTGGCAGGATAGCCATGCCACAATCCCTTCTCTTCCATTCTCCTTCTGGGATCTTGGGCATGCACACACATGCACCTGGTATGAGTTTCAAGCCACCAGGTTCAGGACTTGAACTGCGGTTGGCAATGTGGGAGTCCAAAGATATAACCACTATGCCATCTGCTGCCCCCTCCCCCTGACTCAATCTTTTAACAGGATCACCCTGGCTGCATACCTGAGGACTGTGAAAAGAAAAAAAAATGTGAATGTAGGCAGGCCAGCTGCCAGGCTACTGAAACATCTAACCCAGCTGATGTTGGCCTGGCAAAGCAATCACATTTTAGGTATATCCTGAAGGTAAAGCTGGAAGAATGGGAAGGGGAGGTGGAAAGAACAAGATAAGATAAAGCTTCCAAAGGAGCTGGCTTGAGAACTGGAGGATGGAATAGCCATTAATTGAGAAGGAGAAGGCAGTTAGAGAAGCACACCTGGAGATCAGGGCTTCAGGTTTAGGCCAGTTAAATTTGAGCTATCTATCAGACATCCAAATAGAGAGGTTGATTAGATATGAAAACGTATGTGTCTGGAGCTCAGGAGAGAAGCTGGCCTAAGATTCTCATATTTCCTTGAATCTAAGGTGACTAGATGTTGGCACTTTCTTGATCTTTGTCAGAAACTGCCAGCAAAAGGCTTCACATAATATGCTTGGTTAGCTTGCTGACACTGACGGATCAATGCCACCTGATTTAGAACTTGGTTTCTCAGCTGGGCACTACTTTGGGATCATCGTGTATAGGAGGGGTTGTCCTCTGTACCACACGGTGTTTAGTACCACCTCTAGCCTCTGCCCACTGTATGCCAGTAGCTTCCCCACCCATGGTATATGGGTAAGATAAAAACAAATAGGTATGGATAGATGGAGTCTGAGGACTAGGCCTTGGGCCATGCCATGGTGAAGGAGGAGACCAAGGTCTGAACCTGTTAAGGGTGCTTCTTGCTCTCTATTTCACACACATTTGTACACACACACTTTCTATCATGAATAACCTTTTTTTGTAAAAAGTTGAAGACAGAAAGAGACTGAGAAGGAATGACTTAGGAGCTATACTCCCTCCCTGAACCCCACAAAAAATGGGGGAGAGGGATTACTATTCTGTTAATGATAATATCACAAGAAATCAATGACAAAATACTCCAAGTTAGAAAACATTTGGGGACCAGCAGATGGCCTAATGGTTAAATCATCAGGCTCCCACATAGTTGACCATAGTTCGAGTCCTAGACCCAGAGGCTTAAAATTCACGCCAGGCACATGTGTGTGCCCAAAATCTTGAGACAAGAAAGGAGAAGGGATTGTAGAGTGGCCTTCCCCCCTGAGGGGGGGGTGATTTCTCACTTTCTGTCTCTGTCTCTGTTTCTCCAGTGAGCACACGTGCCCTATAGCAAAAATCTCTATTAAAAAAAAAAATTGGCTGAGTGATAAACAACTTAGCAGACTCAAGAAAAGCTGAATGCTGAGCCAGCACTGGAGAAATGCACGGGAGAACCCTGATTTACATCGTGCAACCTCAAAGTCCCCAGAGGCAGCAATAAAAATATCAGTGGGACTGAAAAACAGGAAGATTGGTTGAAAGCATATTTTAGAAAGCAGTTAATCCCAATTCCATCCTTTACTTGCCTACTATCGGTGGTCTCAGGATCAGACTGAAAATCACTCACAGGGCCCAACAGACCACAGTCTGGCACCAGTTTCACTCAGCTCTCCAGTGACAGCATACAGGAATGCTAGCAGCATACATGCCATCCTTGCAGGGGGTCAGTACAGTCCACCAGGGGCATATTCTCAACCCAGAAATGAACGAGACCATGTAGGTAAGTGTAGAAATCACCCTGGCTTAAGAAAGCTTTATGCACCATGGGAACACGCAGTACTGTGTAACATCCAATGAGGTTAAAATCCAGGGCCCTCGAGGGATGTGTTTATGCTTTACGGGGACTTACACTGCACACCCGGAAGTTAAGGTCTATGTTTTTTCATTGGCTTATATAGTTTTTCATGGGCAGTCTTCCTCATGTATATGCATTCACCAATCACAAGTCAATTTTATAATAAACATTACTACCTGGAGACATTCTATATTTAATCTTCACCATTCAGTAGTATATGTTTCCAGGAAAGGAATGCCAGGAGAAAAACCCAAGGTCATTCTTTCTTTCTTTCTTTCTTTCTTTCTTTTTTTTTTAAGAGAGATTTTTGCTTTAGGCTACATACACTCACCAGAGAGACAGAGACAGAAAGTGAGAAATCCCACCCCTCCAAGGGGAGATGGCCACACCCTTCTCCTCTATTCTCCTCTCAGGATTTTAGGCACAGATGCACATGTGCCCGGCATGAGTTCAGCTGTGCTGTTAACTCTTGCTACTTGAAGCAGCAATCCTCAAGTCAAGGTGGTTTTGTTCACAGGGAACATGTTACAAAGCCTGCAGACATTTTTAGTTGTCACAACTGGAGGGAGTGTGTGTGCAACTGCCCTTTTGTGGGTAGAAGCCAGTGTATGCTCAACCTCTTACAATACGCACGACAGTCCCTCACACCAGAAAATTAGCTAGCCCAAAATGTCAATAGGGCAGATGGCATAGGAACACTCATCTAGAAGGGTCAGATGGAAGTTCATGTATTGAACCCTGAACACCACCCTGTTCTAATGCTGGCTGTCAGGCATAAGCCTTGCAAGCAGGAAGGTGGAAGAATCGTCTCTGGAGAAGCTCACTAGCCCAGAAGAAAAGACCTAAGAATAACTGTAAAGACTGTGAGGGGGGGAAACAGCCATTGGCGTAATGGCTATGTTGCTGGACTCTCATGTAGTTGACTACGGTTTGAGTTCCAGACCTGGTGGCTTAAACTCACGCCAGGCACGTGTACATGCGTGCTCAAGATCCCAAGAGGAGAATGGAGGAGAAGGGATTGCAACGTCGCCATCCCCCAGGGGGTGATTTATCACTTTCTGGCGAATGTATGCACCCTATAGCAAAAACCTCTCCAAAACAAAAGACTGTGTGTGGGGGGGATAAAACCAACAACAACAAAATATACAAAACAGAAAACAAATGTAAGAAAGTGAAAGTAACAGAACATTAATTCTGTTTGAACCAAATGAGAGATTTAATCAATTGGGGGGAAGTATGGAGTTGAGATAATGATAAACATAGAAACTTAATTGTTTTTAAATTTAAGGATAATTATTAATTTCAGAAAAAGCAAAATGATGTCCTAGAAAGGAAATATAGTGAGATTATTCCAAGTTTACCAGTAAATTACAAATATTTAGTCATTATAACATAAACATTGGATATTAACACAGTGTTATGGGTTAATAAAATATTAGCGAATGGAGATATAGGAGGAGACAAGTCAGGGAAATTGTCTACAGACAGCTATATCTTCATCTTCCAGAGTGAAAAGTCAGTAGACACACTTACAACTGAAAAAAATAAATCAAGAAATAGCGATACAAATGCAGATCTCAGGATCCAGCATTAAATGCCGTAAGAATTGGCCAAAGGAACAGAAATGCTTACCTCTGGGAGCAGAATATGAGGTCTGAGTGCTGGAGACAGTTTTCCGTGATTAATCCCTCATAAGTTACTGACTATAAATAGTTTTCATAGAACAATTTAACTCCATGCATGGAAAACTAATTAAAATACTTAAAAAATATATTTGATTTTAAAGAGAATTTGATACATGGGTTTGAGATCCATGAAGCTTGCCTCCAATTACTTGATTTGAATCAGAACAGACTAGACTCAGAAAAAAAGCATAGTGAAGCAAGTTCCAGTTTTCTTAAATAACTTTTATTCCTCTGGGCAAGGCAGAAGAGTAGGCTAGACAGATAGGACTACCCTCTTTCTTTTACTCTCTTTCCCAATTCCTGGATTACTCAGCAAACCTTAGTCTTAAATTAAACCACTGAATACCAATAATCCTTGACCACAGATATCACTAGAGGATTTTGCTGGGAGAGGGGGACTTTTCACTTTTTATTTTACTAGTCATTTACTGTTTGAACTTTTTAGAACGAGTGTATTTTACAGACAGAAAGACACATAAACACACATTAGAAAATCCTTAATGATTAGTTTATAACCTGTCTCAACTCAAAATAATCTGACTGGCAGGAATTAATATTAACATACAAAATGGAGAATGACCAAGAACATACAACCCTATTAAAATATTGCTCATGTCATAGCAGGTGAATTGAAAAGACATGAAATGATACATACTAAGTAGCTGGCACTAAATATAATCGCCAAATATCAGAAAATAGAAGTCACTTTTTAGTTCTTTATACAATATAATACATGACACTTATATGAATTTTGTCTTAAAAAAACTAAAGTTTGGGAACCAGCAGTTTGCGTAATGGCTGTTGCTGGACTCACATGTAGTTGACCGCAGTTCGCGTCTCAGACCCGGTGGCTTAAAACTCACGCCGGGCGCGTGTGCGTGCGTGCCCAAGATCCCAAGAGGAGAATGGAGGAGAAGGGATTGCGGTGTGACCATCCCCCCTGGGGGGTGATTTCTCGCTTTCTGTCTCTATATCTCTCTCTGTCTGTCTGGTGAGCGCATGCACCCTATAGCAAAAACAACCTCTCAAAAAAAAAAAACAAAAGACAAAAAACAAAAAACAGAAAACTAAAGTTTATTCTTTACATTGATATAATTTGCTATCTTTCGTTGCAAGAAAACTAAAAAGTTTGTCTCCAAACCACCATGATTCATACTTCTTTTGTATGCCTAGTACCTGGAACATAGCTAACCACCCAGGAAGGTAGCAAGAGTCACTGACTGATGTAAATTAATCTAAAGAATTAAATCAATTGAGGGGGAAAATCCACTGATTTCAAATAATTGTATGAATTTTAAATTTTTCTATAGTTCCTTGGACAATGTTTTACCAGATTTTACTTTAGTATTTATTATTTATAAACAGATTCTTTTACTCTGAATTTGAGAATGCTGTAAACATAAGCTTATTGCAAAGGCTGACTTTATTTAGTCTCGAGTGTTATTCTTTCTTGCTGCTACTCTGTAACAGAACTGCCAACACTTGAGGAAAATAACTTAATACAAAATGTTCTTTCACTAAACTCTGCTCTTGTTCAACTTTTTACTACCACAAGTTCATTCTCTACCCTCACCCCATGACACTAAGAATCTGTTCATGTATGCTACAGAATGTCTGAACCACCCTCTGAGGAAGGTGGACCCAGAACCACTAACTCCTTAGCACTACTCCAGTACTCCAAGTACTATTAACTTATGAAGAATTGATGAGAGGTTGAACAGCTGATCTAGGTCCTATGGGTAGAGAGGCAAAGCAAAAACTCAGAACTGAGTTTTCTGATTCCAAGTCCAGAGGCTCCTTCCATTATACCACACTGACTTTTTAATAATACCATGGAGTGGGACCAGCAGTTGGAGTAATAGCTATATTGCTGGACTCCTATTTAGTCAACTGCAGTTCAAGTCCGGCTTAAACTCACACTGGGCATGTGTGCGTGCATGCCCAAGATCCTGAGAGGAGAATGGAGGCGAAGGGACTGTGGCGTGGCCATCCCCCCTGGGGGTGATTACTTGCTCTCTCTCTGTCTTTCTGGCGAGCGCACGCGCTCTATAGCAAAAACCTCTCCAAAAAAATAAAGTTCCATTTGTAGTCTGATTTTAAAACTTACTTAGCTCAGAGGTTATCTTTGGCAAATTTTAAGTACAGAAGAACTAAAAGGTAAAGTAAAACTACATTCTTTTCATATCATTTTCCCCTTATTTTAATACTGAAGTACCAGGAAACAGTTCCATCTATTTACCTCTGTAATTGGCTGTCCCTGATGTGTCAAATCCAGTTCTTGAGGGCGTGCCACTTTATCAATATCCAAAGAGTCCATGCTGGAGGCTGCAGAAGTGATGCTGGAACGCGAGGAGTTACTGATGGAGCGCACATCAGCATCACTCACTGTGCCTGCCGATGCGGTTCTTCTGTGCTGATTAGTCACTAAGGGCTTGGTATCTTCTAGTACAGACTGCTGAGCAGCCTCGTCCATGCTTAAGGAGGCCTGTTCTAATTGAGCAGTGATGTCGTCCAGGGAGTAGTTGGCATGGGAAGGTTTAGTGATCCTGTTAGCTGAGGAAGGTAATCCTTTCAAGGTGCCATGTTTTGATGTATGTCGGCTAGTAGGCAATTTCTGAGCAGCTTTTGTTTCTGTGATTTGACGCTTACTGTTTCCTGAACCAATGCTGCTGAGCTCCTGCTCTATAGAGCAAAGATCGGCCATCAGAGCATCCAGATCCACAGTCTCTCCCTGATTCAGAGCTTCTGCAATGAACAACACATAAAATGTTTCTGGAACACATTTCATTAGCATTTATACTGTCTATTAGTACTATAAATTAGTCTATAAATACAAGAGAAGAAGCGAAAGAATTCATCTCTTTGGGCCTCAATCCAATCACATACATTATTTTTAAGTTTTTCATTTGCTTTTAATGCCAATAGAAGTTTTTAGAAGCAAACAGTCCATCTTTTAAGATTTGCAGTAGTCAAAGAAAAATAAAAATATGAGTTCAAAGATAAATATAATACAAAAATCTTGTGCTGTTTCATGTTTGTTTATTTTTGTTGTAGGGTGCATATGCTTGTCAGAGAGACAGAGAGAGAGAGAGAGAGAGAGAGACGGGGGGGGGCAGGGAGGGAAAGTGCGAAAGCATTCCCCAGGGGAAATGGTAACACTGCAATCTCATCTCTTCTAGTATCCTCTCAGGAACTTGGGCACATGCACATACAGTATGATTTTCAAGCCACTGGGTCTGGGACTCCACCATGCAGTAGCTGTGTGGGATCCAGAGTCCCAAACTTCACACTACCTGCTGGTACCACATTCCATGTTTTTAACCAGAACCTGCATGTAACTTTTTAACAAAGGCTTTAAACGTTGTCAATATGGGGGCAAGCAAGTGGCCTGGTGGTTAAGGACACTGGACTCCCACATGGCAGACTGCAGTTCAAGTCCCAGACCTGGTGGCTTGCTTTCTCACTCTCCCCATCCCTCTCGCTTGCTCTGTCCCTCTCTGGTCAAATTAAAAATAAATGAAATAAAATAAAATAATTCTTTTTTTAAAAAAACCTGTCAATATGATCAGTGCCTTGGTAGAGATGTTAATACTAAAAGAGCTGAGGGTATAAAAAAGTGAAAAATCTTTAAAAAATTACAGACTGAAGCCAGCAGATGGCGTAGAAGCTATGTCGCTGGACTCCCACATGCTGACCACGGTTTAAGTCCTGCAGCTAGTAGCTTGAAACTTACACCAGGTGCATGCCCAAGATCCTGGAAGGAGTGGAGAAGAAGGGACTATGGTGTGCTATTCCCCCAGGGAGTGATTTCTCACTTTCCCTTTCACTGTCTCCTTCTCTCTGGCAAGTGCACCTGCCCTAAGGCAAAAAGCTCTTAAAGAAAAAAAAAATTATAGACTAAAATTTCAATTTCGAATACTACAAATTTGACTAGGTATAGCATACTAAGTAAAGGCCACAGGGGCTGATTTTAAAATTACTAACAGGTAATTTCGCTAAATTTTAATCCAATGGGAAAACAACAATGCTGTGGGGTTCTACCTGAGTATGTACTTTGCCAATTATTAATAAATCAATTTAAAAAACTTTTTTAAAAGAGAGATGTTTGCTATAGGGTGCGTGCACTGTTCAGAGAAACAGAGAGACAGAAAGCAAGAAATTACTCTCTAGGGAAGAAAGGCACATTGCGATCCCTTCTACTCCATTCTCCTCTCGGGATTTTATGCATGTGTGCACACAAGCCTAGCGTTGAGTTTTAAGCTGCCAAGTTTGGAACTCAAACAGGAGTCAATTTCATGGGAGTCAAATGATGTAACCATTACACCATTTGCTGGTCCCAAACTATTTTTAATTATGTTCTAGTTTGCATATTTGTGATCATTTGAATTAATAATACAATGCAGTAATCAAGAAATACAACTCTGTCAAGTTATGCATACAGTTTTTATACTGAATTACACTGGAATATAGCAACACTGCTCCCACATTATATAATAACGTGCTATTTTACATTTTATTTCTAATTATGTCTTACCATTCAAGTTGTATATGGAGAAGCGATAAGAAAAATTGGCCATGTTTGTTTCCTGGCGAAGAGGAGATCTTTTTACTGGTTCCGTGGGCTTGTCAGAATCCAAGCTCTTTAAAATAAAAATTTAATAATATCAAATTCAGGTTTCAATTATATAACAAGACCAAGTTTGTTTTATGAATTGCCACATAATAATGAATAAACCAATTTCTTCTAAGACTAGCCTAAAGAAAAAGCATAATTTGTTTTGCATCTTTTTTTTTTTTTTTTAATTGTCAGAGGGTGTGTGCACTCTCAGGAAACTGAGGTGTAAGAAGAGGGGAGGAAGGAGGGAGATGGGGAGGAGAGAGAGCAAAAGCACCCTATGATAAGACACGGTCACCCCTCAATCTTTTCCCCCCTTTTCTCCTTCCATTCAGGATTTTGGCATGTATGCATACATGCTTGGTGTCTCTTAAACCACCAGGCCTGTAGCTAGCTACATGGGATCCGGCTCCCAGTACACGGTGTTCAACCGCTGTGCTACAGGGCCAGTCTCTCATCACTTTTTTGGTTATACAGATGAATATTCCTTATCTGAAATGCTTAGGACCAGAAGCGTTTTGGATTTTGGAACATTTGTGCATACATGAGATATCTTGGGGATGGGACCCAAGTCTGGACACAAAATCCATTTATGTTTCACATAGCTATGTTACACATAGCCTGAAGGTAACTTTATATGTTTTTTTATTGCAGCATTCTGACTGTGACCTGCCACATGCAGTCAGATGTAGCATTTTGTACATGTGGTATCATGTCAGTGCTCAAAACGTTTCTGATCTGAGGGCCAGTGGTAACACAGCTGGGCCCACACAGGAAAGGTCCTGAAACCTCCCTGAGCATAGGGTACCTGTGCCTATGATCTGGGCCAGCCAATGGGGACCCTGCAACTATCTTTCTGTCACTCTCCTATTCTCATGGGAGAAATACATAATAAATACAAGAAAATTTTTAAAAGGCTCTGAGTTTGGGGCACTTGATATTTCAGATGTTTGGATTAGAGATGCTTAATCTATAGTTACTTTAATTTTTAGACTTATATGTACTTTCAAGGTTCTTGACATAGTTCAGAGTACGTATCTTTTTAAATACATCAAGTATAGCGACTGACCTCATTTTACATAAATTCACTATGAAATAAGTGACATACAGGAATATGGATATGGTATGGTAAGAAATAGAAAGGAACCACGGAGAGAATTCTGTTATCTCTTTCTTAGAAGGGATTGTTTTTGGTTCCGCTTAGTCTCGTTCTTTGGTATGAAGTACTCTGCAGATAAGGGACAGCTCTGAATTCAAAATTAGTTAGACCCAAGACCTTAACACAGAGCACCTAGAACTTCAAACAATGATGGAATATCCTTGTTCTTTGCAAACTCTATCAAGATAAGGGCAAGCTACAACCCAGCCACATAGCCCATGACTAGAATTAGAATTACACTGCAGTTTAGAGCAGGGTGACTTTTCAGTCATATCATCAAATTACTGAATTGATACTTTTTTCCACTCTAACCTTTTTACAATGTGGAAAAAGGTTGATTTACAACAGAGAAATTCAGGGAAAGTATTAGAGGTGTCTATTAAAATAAAATTGCAAATACTAGCATTAGTTTTTTAAAACTTTAATTTCTGTCTAAAGTATCAAATAAGCTTTGAATAAAAATAAATGCTTGATATTCTATTTGTGGAATCACAGAATTAAAGTAGAATGATATGTTCTACTTTAAATGGAGAAAGTATTCACAAATAAATAAAAATGAGGAGTAGAGTCTGAACATTTTAGGAAACTGAGAGAAAAGTCAACTGTGTCAGATAATGACCAGAAGCACAAATAACAATACCCAAAATTACAGAGCACTCCCTTTAATCGGCAGAGGATATAACAGAGGAGTTCTCTCCGCTAACAGACCCTGTAACATATCAAACAACACAAATAAATACTCATTTATCTCAAGATAAAATTATTCCATATAGGGTCGGTCCCACAGCACAGCAGTTAAGTGCTGCAGAGAGGAAGCTGGGTCCGATATTGACTGACTAGAATTTCAGCTCCAATCATGATGACTTGAAAAACATGCTAGAGGGACCAGCAGTTAGTGTAATGGCTATGTCGCCGGACTCCCACGTAGTCGACCACAGTTTGAGTCCTGGATCCGATGGCTTAAACTCACACCAGGTGCATGTGCGTGCCCAAGATCCCGAGAGGAGAATGAAGGAGAAGGGATTGTGGTGTGGCCATCCCCCCTGGGGGGTGATTTCTCGCTTTTTATCTCTCTGTCTCTCTCTGTCTTTCTGGAGAGCGCACGCACCCTATAGTGAAAACCTCTCTGGAAAAAAAAAAAAAAACGCTAGGTGCATGCCTGCATGACTAGAATCCTGATGTGAACTGTGGCATGACCAGGTTCATTGGGGGTGTTTTCTCTCTCTCTCTCTCTCTGCCTTCTCTCTGTCTCTCTCTGGTATACCACTATTTAAATATGCAGCCTAAGGAGTCAGCAGGTGTGGTGGTTAAAGGTGCTGGACTCCCACATGGCCAACCATGGTTCAAGTCTTACTTTCCCTCTCTCTCTCTGGTCAAATTTAAAAAAAAATAATAATAATAAGGTTAAATAAAATAATTCTTTAAAAAATGTAGCCTAAAGTAAAATTTTGTCAGGATTATGGAATCATGCAATAAGAATTATGCACATGTGAAGATATTATTTATGTTATAAAATGTATTCAGATTTACTGTTATGAAATAGATTTGCTAAACTTTAGACTTTTAAACTTTAGGCTTTACAACTTTTTAGCTAGCAATGTCAAATTTATGAAACAGATATTAAGTAACCCCTCTAGATGAACAGTATCTCTGTCATAAATAAATATTTTTAAGATCCTTCAAATAATCATAGAAGATAATATTTTGTGTTTTAGAGTTGTTATTCATCTACTTGTTATTGTTTTTGGACATTTTTCCTTCCTAACAGTATTTTTAAATTTAACTTACACCCATATTTTTATGTCTGCACATTGCAGTTTTATCACACAGTGATGATGTTAAATCCTCAACCAGTTTTTCAAACACTACTTTTTAAAAATAATTTATTTATTAATTTTAATGATTATTTATACACTTACCCACTATTCATCATTTAGATCATGAAGAGACCTTAGCCAGCATGACACACACCTCAGTCCAGCCCAGTTGAGAACATACGCAAATCCTCATCAATAAATAATAAACCATATCCACGTCCCACAAATGCCTTACCTCTCCATTCCCCCCCCCCAAATTTCCTTTCCTCCGCTTTTTCCTC
>NW_006159858.1:5829053-5830951 GCF_000334495.1 Tupaia belangeri chinensis
CTTTGGCACTGGTGTCCCTAACAATTTTTAGTGCTTGTTTGTCCTCCAGTCTTTCAGTCTCTGGCATAGAGTGCTGACAGTCGGTATATGTTTTTTGTCTCTTTGGTGAGGTTTTTGCTATAGGGCGCATGCGCTTGCCAGAAAGACAGAGAGAGAGACAGACAGAAAGTGAGAAATCATCCCCCAGGGGGGATGGCCATGCCGCAATCTCTTCTCCTCCATTCTCCTCTCAGGATCTTGGGCACACACACACGCACCTGGCATGCGTTTAAGCCACCTGGTCCAGGACTCAAACCATGGTCGACTACATGGGAATCCAGTGACATAGCCATTATGCTAACTACTGGTCCCAGACAGTCAGTATATGGTAAGGGGAGACATACAATGTCTCTTTCATAGCCTGACTTGCTTCACTCAGCAACAAATCTTCCACATTTGTCCACTTTCTATCAAAATCCATGGTCTTGCTGTTTTCTTATGACTGAATAGTATTCCATAGAGTATATGTGTCACACTTTTTCAATCCATTCACCCGTTTGTGGACATTTGTCAAACACTACTTCTAACCTGAGTGAGTTTGTCTAGTTCTCCAAGCCAGGCTCCAAACATTTTGTCCAGGTCCTGATCTTCCTTGTCACTGTCTTCTTCAGCACCATGGTCAATTTCTTCATCTGATAGTTGTTCCATCTGAAATATAGACATTTTGTAAAATGAACAGCTATGGGTTACCTTGCAAAATAATGCAATATGTGCTCTGAGATACACTGTAACTCTCTGGAGTCAAACTTTCAAACTAGAAATATATACTATAAAATAAAATTACAAGTCATAAATGGAGAAAGGTGACAAATAAATAAAAATGAAGAGTAGAGTCTCTACATTTTAGGAAATTGAGAGAAAAGTCAACTGTGTCAGATAATGACCAGAAACACAAATAACAATACCAAAAATTACAGAGCACTCCCATTAATCAGCAGAGACTATAATAGTAGAAGAGTTCTCTCTGCTAACAGAGCCTGTAACACACCAAACACCACAAATAAACAATTTCAGAAGACTTTAATGTGGCAAGTTATTATCTGTCTATTCTGTAAAAATCTGCTTAGATGAAAAACAAATATGTAGCCTATAAAACCTTAGTCTAAAACACATTTGAGAGAAAAGAGGCCCACTCTGGATGCTTAACAGGCTGAAGCTACATGGGAGCCCTGGGTTCAGTTCTTGGTCTAACCCAAAGAGCTGGGAATGATAGTGGTTTGAACCAGCTACTTGGGGAAGCTAAGCAAGAGGATCATGACACAGCAAGTCCCTGTTTAAAAAACAGCTCCCCCTGTCCTGTGGCCCCAACACTCACAGGGGAAGGAGGTGGGAAGGAAGGAAAGAAAATAAAAAGAACATTTTAAAACCAGTTTGGTCTGTTGAATTAGTTTCTCCTTCTATCCTACCTTTACTTTCTACCCTTTTTGTCTTCTTTGGTGTCTACCTTATTTCCCCATCAGTTCCTACAAAATCTAATGAGAAAATAGGATGGAAAAAATTTTGATTCTGAAACAAAGTTTTCTACGAGGGAACTTTGGAAAATGGCATTAAAGAAAGAGTATGTGCAAAAAAACCCCAAAAAACAAAAAAACAAAAACAAACAAACATAAAGAAAGCAAAACAAAAACAAAAAACAAAAAACCCAAAAAGTACCAAGACAATATCTTTCATCTCCAAAGCAGTAATCAAAATTATCTCTGTGATTCTTTTTTTTTAAAGAATTATTTATGTATTTATTTCCATTTGTTATTGTTTTTTTTTCTTTTTTCTTTCCTTTTTTTTTTGGGGGGGGGGGAGGTTTTTTGCTATAGGGCGTGTGCACTCGCCAGACAGACAGAGAGAGACATAGAGACAGAAAG
>NW_006159858.1:5831126-5834521 GCF_000334495.1 Tupaia belangeri chinensis
TCCCTTTTTTTTTTCTTTACTTGATGAGAGAGAGAGAAAGAGAGAGAGAAAGGGAAGGTAAGAAAGCAAGCCACCCGGTCCAGGACTTGAACCATGGTTGGCCATGTGGGAATCCAGCGCCCTTATCCACCACACCACCTGCTGGCCCCCATCTCTGTGATTCTTAAAGATTATGAGACACATAAGGAATCTAATTACCTGATGGAGTGTCATGAAATTAAATTTTAAACCTTCCTTCATTATATAAAATTTGCAAAAAGGGTCGAATAATGTGCAAAGTGAAACTGAACTGAATTCTAAAGATGTTGAAAATCAGGGACCAGCAGTTGGCGTAATGGCTATGTCACTGGACTCTCATGTAGTCGACTGGGGTTCGAAGCGTGGACACGGTGGCTTAAACTCATGCCAGGCACGTATGCGTGCATGCCCAAGACCTTGAGAGGAGAATGGAGGAGAAGGGATTGCGGTGTGGCCATACGCCCTGGGGGGTGATTTCTTACTTTCTGTCTCTGTCTCTGTCTGTCTTTCTGGCAAGCGCACATGACCTATAGCAAAACAACAAACAAAACCTCCCCCTCGCCCCCCCCCCAAAAAAAATCAGATCATATCATAGTTACATAAGGGAAATCATTTTTTTTCTTGACTGAATATTGGGAAGGGCCACAGCTCATCAGTATCTCTAAAAGAAATGGATAATACCTAATTCTTAATCTTTCATCACTCCAATCATGTATGAATCAGCTGTTCTACCCTGGGCAAATGAAAAAATGGATCTACCAACTCTCTGATTCATAAATTTGTCTATTGAAAAGAGATTGGGGATTTACAATTAATTTGTGACAATATTATTTCTAAGATTTTTATTCGTAATTGAATCACAGATCAATCTCAATAAAAACTCGATATTACAGTTCATTAAGTGGTCTACCTATGAAACATAAAATGCTACTGAAAGAAAAGTTTTATCAGATCAAGTGACTTAATTACTCAAGTAACAGTTGGTAGTTTGAGAATATTTAGGAGGAGCAATGATAACCAATCTTCATAATGAAGGTCAACAGCAGCAGCATCTGGAAAATATCAGTCAATGTCCTCTTTCTCCCTAATCTTTAAAACTAAACACAATGGAATAACCAATGAACTAAAATATTCTAAGAAGATTTCTGCTTTGAATTAGTGATACTTAGTTACATTTTTTCCCCTCTGAATACACTTAAAATATCTGGGCCAGTAATACTACCATCTATCAAGAAATCATTATGTCACTTTTGGCAGAGATAGCAGCTTTAGTTACTTTTGGAAGTCCTCTTATGTTCACCACAGTAGAAATTTGGTCACACCATAGTCAGAACATCTATCTGGGTGATTAAAAATCAGGAAAATCTGTGATAGATGAACATCATAACCCACAGGATAAGGAAGTTATCATGAAAGAGAAGAGGGAGAGATCATTAATCACAGACCTCTATGAACTAACTGCTGTACAGCTAGGGACTACTGTACCCAATGGCGTGTGTCACACAACAATCCTTCATTTTCCAAGATTTGGGGCACACACACACGCACACATATTCAGTGTGTTTTTCAAGCCACCACAGCTAGGATTCCAACCACAGTCAGCCATGTGGGATCCAGCTCCTTTAACCACTAAGTTCCTGGGCCAGCCTCAAATCCATCTTCTAAATGAGGAAAGTGGATCTGAGAGAGTAGGAAGCTCTAGGAATTCTTAGAGAAAGGCTAAGAGACAATGCTCCAGGTCCCCTGCTTTAAACAACAGATCTGCTTTCAGTCATTTCACAGATGGCTTCCACATAAGATTTCATTTAAAATAAGAGTTCATTTTTTTTTTCTTTTTTTGAAAGGCTTAGCCTGTATTCTATTCTGAGCATGCATCATAATTTCCAGTGTAAGGAAAATGTTATATTGAAAAAAAATTGAAACAAGAGGAAAGCAATTTTACAAGGCAAATATAAAAGTTTAAAGTAAATGAGTATTTAAAATTATCATGGAGCCAAACAGAACTAGAGCTTCCACATCAAAGTCTAGTGTGCTCTGTGAGTTCTTTCCTACCAAACAAGTTAGTTTTTAAAAAATCTTTTTAAATATTTTCATTAAAGATTCTATTTTTATCTAAACTACTACAGATTCAAGTACAGAAAAATATGGTTAGGGAACAAAGACACAGAGCCATAAAATAAATGGAAAATTTTAAGAAACTGCTGAACATTTATTATTTAACTCACTTTTGCAATTCTGTTCTTTCCAGAATTTGTTACCAGATGGATTATTTTATATTAAAAAAAAAAAAAACAAAACTAAAAAAACAAAAACAAAAAAACTTATCCAGAGACTTTTCCAATAAAAATTTAGGTCCTAAAATACTTCTTGAGGAATTTACGCTCAGACTGGCCCTGTAGCCTAATGATTAAGGGATCCGATCCCACACAAAGCTGCTGTTTGAATCCTCAGCACTGTCAGCCTAAAACACACTGGGCATGCAAGAACAGGCCCAAGATCTTTGGGCTGGAGGACTAGAGGAAAGGGATTACCACATGACCAGGCCCTCTGGAGGGTGTTTATCTCTCGGTCTCATTCGCTTACTCTTATGTGTGTGTGCATGTGCTCTAGCATAAATCAAAAAACTAATAATTTGGATTTTAAAATGAATAGTTTGTAATGTGATGCTTTTCCTTAATAATACACAAATAGGTCCAAGGAAATTGTAACATGATGCATAAAACAAGAAACTGTATTATTCTGTGATTATCGGATTACGTATTGGGGGGGCATTATTAAAGTATCACATTCCCTGCTTTATTTACATGTGAGTGAAACTACATCTGGACAGAGTAAATGTACTCCACCACAAATGAGAAAGTTTAATATTCAAAGTACAGAACACTTAAACTAGAATAAAATCCATAGTCACTGGCAGGTCAACAAAGCCCTGTGCAATCCAAGCCTTAAGGACCTCTCTTCCCACCCTCTCTTTGTTCCTCCTACCTTCTGGTAGCATGGTCCTGCTTACTGCACTGTGGGACATACAGACTTGCTCCAGTCTCCAGCCTTTGCCAAACCACATCCTCAACACTCTTAAAATCCCAAAAGCCATCTGGTTTACTACCTTTCTTCAGGTCTCTGCTTAAATGACCTTCCTATCAAAATAGCACCCATCCTTGTAACTTTCTGTCCCTTGCACACTTCCACTTTTCTTCATAGCACTCATTCCATCTATCATTTATCATCTTTCTTCCTCCACTAGAAGGAAAACTTCATAAGAACAAGAGCGTTGGTTTTCTTCTGTATCTACAAAGCGTGGGATGGTGCCTGGATCATAGCAGATGTCATTAAATATTTGCTCTAAGAATGGGTATCCAACTCTCTATGTACAAGAG
>NW_006159858.1:5834533-5851066 GCF_000334495.1 Tupaia belangeri chinensis
TTTTTTTAAATGAAGGCATTTTAGAAGGTGCCTACAGAGGACCAGATCTGTGGCACAGCAAGTGATGCGCTGCTCAAGAGAAGTCAGATCTCATGGGTAACTGCAGTTCAATCTGCTGGCTGGGTCAGCTTGAGACACGCTGGAATTGTGTATGAGTGCGCGGGAACCAATGGGCTGAGGACTGAGTGACGGGGATTAAGATGTGACCCGACCCTGTGGATAGGGTTCCTCTCCCTCTCCCTCTTGCTCTATTGGGAATAAAGAAAAAAAGAATTTAATAATATCTAAAGAGCCACTTTAAAGCCCACACACAAAAAAATCAACATAAAGAAATAAAGAAACAAAATGAATGAATAAATGCTATTCTTCAGGCCTAGATGCTTCATAAGAACTCCTTGTTTAATTTCAAATTAATTCTTTAAGACTGTTAGTTGTTTTACTTATAAATGTAGAAAAGTGGACCAAGAGAGATTAAGGAAAATTTCCAAAGGTTCAAATATAGTAAACGGCTGAGTCAGAATTTGAACCCAAGTATATAACTTATTCTACTGTATCACTGGATTTCAAATTGCCTTCAAAGAGGTGCTTTTAGTGCATGCTGTATGTATGATTTTGAGAAAGGTACATAAAAACAAATCTTTAAAAAAATGCTCTTTTATTTAGTTTTTGTTTTAGATTGGTACACTCACTAGGGAGAGAGAAAGTGAGAAATGCCTTCCTGGCAAGAAGGTTGTTAGAGGGGTAGGATGGCCATACCACAATCCCTTCTCCTCCACTCTCTTGTTGGGATTTTGGGCACACATGCACACATGCCTTGTGTGATTCTCAACTGCTGGGTCTGGGACTAGAATCGTGAAGCTGGTCATGGGGGACCCAGCACTTTAATCTCCACACCATGTGCTGGCCTCCCAAAACAACTCTTTATTCAGCAAATATTTACTGAGAAGCTACCACATGCCAGGCACTAATAATGCTTAGGTACTAAGACCAGAGCAGTAAAACAAGTCAAAGTTCCTGTCCAGTGGATACCTGTTTGTACTACATGAAGAATGAAGGGGAGTCAGCCATCGAGATCTAGGGGAAGAATGGGCAGAGGAAACAGAAAGCTAAGCCTAAGGTATTCAAGGGAAAGAAAAACTATTCTATGGCTGAATGTAGTAACCTAGTCAAAGTGTGGTAGGATCTGAAGTGAGAAAGGGAGGGAGGAAAATTATTATCTTAGGCCTAAGCTTAGTAAACTATTATGATTTTATTCTAAGTATAACTGTATTTTTAATTGCCAGAGGGCAGATGCGCTCATTTGCCAGAGAGACTAAGAAAGAGAAAGCCTCCCAAAACAACATGGTCATATTGCAATCTGTTTTCCTCCATTTTTCCATCTCATCAGTGTGTGCACGTGTGCCTGGCATATTTTTCAAGCTGCCAAGGCTGGGACTCAAACCACAGTAAACAGCACTTAACCACTGTGCTACAGCGCTGGCCCTTTAAATGTAACTATTCTAAGTGTGAAATCCTTTCTTTATTCTTCTAACTAGGGTCTTGGTAGAAAGGCATTCTTTTTAAAAAATTATTATTTTAAATGTTATTTATTATCAGTAGTATTTTTAAATATCCTATAGGAATTTACATGTCTATATTTGTATAGGGCATGTGCACTCACCAGAGAGTGAGAGAAAAAGTAAGAAAGTAAAGCCGCCAGGTTTGGAACTTGAACGCCTTAACCATCACACACCTATTGGTCCTGGCATTATTCTTTTAAAAGAAATTAACTGCTCAAAGGTGAACCAGCAGTATGAAGAGAAAACAAAGACAGAGACCAGGCAGACTACTGCAAGTCCAGATGAGAGATGATAAAGGCCTTCACTGTGTGGATAGAGATACACATGGAGATGCGGAGGATGACAATGATGATGCTGGTTAATACTACTGAGTAAATATGGACCACACACTGTTCCAAGTGTTTTATATGTATTAATTCACTTACCCCTTATAATCATTATATAAAGTATGTACTAGTAAACTTGTTTACTGATGAAACAAACAGAAGGCACAGTTTGCCAAGGCCATGGCTGTAGATCCAGAATTCAAATGTAGTCAGACCCATGCTCTTAACCACTGTACAATATTATCTCTGTGAGATGAAATGAAGTAATGTGACCAAACTCAGGGTATGTCTGAGGTAAAGCCAAAAGAACCTGGTGAAAGACTGAGCGTATGTGGGTGTATGCGTGTGTGGGTCGGGGGGAGGCTGAGAGAAATCAAGGATAATTCCTAGGTAATTTGTTTGGCAGTTTAGTGGATGGTGGTATCACTAAGACTAGGGAAAGGCAGACGTTCTGAAGATACAGCATGGAGATGCCTAGTGGACATCGAACTGGAAAAACAATGAGGAAGGGTTATGTATCAGCTAATGAGAAGGCACAGTTTAGCTTGAATATTATTTCAAAATTATGTTTATTATGGGGAAATCACAGTAAATATAGTTAATACTGACTGAATTCGTATTTTAAAGTGATTTAGGTCTACTTTTACCTATAAGGTAAAAATAAAAATGGAGGAGTGGTCTACCATTGTTTGTATGCTGGTTTGTGTCATTTCACTGGTAACTGAATAACTGTACTCAATTAGTACAGGTTAAAACTTGTATACAGTAAGCTCCACTACACATAATGAAACTATCCATTTCATATGTTTTTGTATGAAACAATAGTATTCTCTATAAATTTTCCATGTAATTATTCAAGCCTATCTTCTCTATTAACCTCAGAGATATTTTGGTTCACTACTCAATTTCCTCAGGACATGAAATAGTAATTCTTTATCAAGAAGGATGGGCTTAGATTAAGGTTTAAGAATCTGGTTAAATATATTCCAGGTAAGGTCAATTATAAAAAGCAAAAGAGAAAGTTCATGTTTCTGAGAATGTCATGAGATTGACTAATGAAAGAGAGAAGTAAAATTTAAAAGCGAAGAACTAAGCTAGGACTGAGTCATAAAGGACTCTGAAAGACAAGCCTTTCCGTCTCTCCCACCCCCGAAGGCAACTGGATTATTAAATGTAGAGGTGAAGGGGGGAGAGGGCATAAAATGGTATTTTAGTCAGAGAGCACCGTGACTATACATAGGATTTTTTTAGAGAAGGAGAGATTATCAGATGGCTACTGTAGGTATTGTGTAGAGATATTTATAGATAAGGAAACTGATGTTCTGAGAGGACACATGAGTTATACAAGTCACATACAGTGTGGCAAGAAAAATACATGGTGTGTAGCCAGTAAGCCTTATTTATTCCTGTGCCCTTTTGTTCCCGTAATAATTTAAAAAAACTAATTGCTGTTTGCAAAAAATAAGTACTCTATACTTAAACCATGTGGAAAATCAGACTGTAAGAGAGCAGAGCTGCCAATAGAGCATTCTCTGGTCCAGCCAGCTTGATGTTCCAAAGAAGCAAAGAAGTTTGGTTTCACTTACTGCCAGACTGGAAGAACCAAGATAAATGTGATAGCCTCTGTCCTCAAGGAACACATAATTTACTAGAGGACAGACGTGGAAACCAACAACAAAGACACATTGTGTCAGGTGCTGTAACAGAGGTATGTTAAGTGAGTATAGTTTAACTCAGTTTAAGTGAAGAAAAAAGGGGTGATGCTTCAGTGGCTATCTGAAGAGTGAATTTTCAAGGGATAGAAGGAACAGATGAAAGGGTATAAAGGTGTGAAAAAGTTAGACATGCTGAGAACTTCTAGGAGGGTTAGCTTTTCTGAAGCATAAGATATACCGTGAGGACAGTAAGGCCAGAGAAGAGAAGGGACAGAATTATACACCACACTAAAGAGTTTAGATTCTATACTGCAGGGCAACGTTTTTCCAATTGTAGTGCTAAACCTAAATTATGGGAAGTCATTGTTTTGGACTGAACTCTGGTACCCAATAAACCAGACCAAGTCACTCCTATTAAACGCCCTGTAAGAAAGCAGATGCTTCCCAAAACGTACCAATTTTTCCTGAAACTGGGAGATTCCAGTCTATGTATGCCAGTGTAATAAGGAAGTCACCTCTGGTTTAACTCTTACCAAAAAAGTAACCCAAAATAACTCATGTTAGTCACTGAGCTTTTTATGTTGTTACTGTTTACATCTTACAAAACCACTGTTCTGCCATTGCCCAAAGGGAGCTTTCATTTTATTTTGTAAAATGGAGATTGCTGCAAATCGAGCATCAATATGAAAAGCCAATTATTAGATCTATAACTAAATTTATTGCAATTTTGACTTTTGACAGTGATCTGCACTAAATTACCTGAGTGCATCTTTTAAGAGTCAGTTTTGGGGCAAGCAGGTGGAGTGGTAGTTAAGGTGTTAGACTCCCACATGGCCAACCACCAGTTGGCAACTTGAAAATCACTCTGGACACATGGGCATGCATGCTCAAAATTTCAAGAAGAGAATGGAGGACAAGGGATTGCAACATTGCAGCATAGCCACCTTCCCTGGGGGAGTGATTTCTCATTTTCCTTCTTTCTCTCCCTGGAGAGTACACACCCCTATGGGAAAAAACTTTTTAAAAAATTGGTTTAAAACTGGCCTGTCCAAGATCTACTGGATACTAATGTGGGGGGGAGAGGTGATTTTTAACGTCTCCCCTGGGATTGCTTAGGCCCACTGAAATTTGACAACTAAAGTGTAAACACATATATGGTGTTATAATCACTGGGAGGACTTTCAAGACAATAAGTAACACAGTTTTGTGTAATTACAATTTGGTTAAAAGTGAAACAACCTAGAATGAGTACTCTCTAAAATCATAAAGAAATTAGGCACCACTGGAATCTCACAATGAACACACCCCATTACTCCACAGTCCCTTGCTTCTCTCCAGTTACTCGTTTAGAGATAACATTCAATTATTTATTTCCTGTTACAGCTCAGTAGTTTTCTCACAAAACCCCCTCCACACTGCTCTAATCTAAATAATGCTAAAGAAAAACCAGCATTGGAGAAAGGGTGGGTGAAGACTTCCATGCTGAAGGAGTACCCCCAACTGTGCAATATACAACTGCTCCAAAACAGAAGCAAGAGGAAGGAAACCTAAATCAGACAAAAGAAACAATAAGGAATAAAGTGTTAAATTTAGTTAAGGCACAAAAAGAGGAAGAGGACCCATCAAAAAGATGAGGGAGGAAGTCAGAGTGGAGAAGGAAAAGGAGTGAAGTAGGACACAATACAGTGTGAAATGGAGCGGGAATCGGGGGTGGGTCTTTACCTACTGACAGGATAGGAAAGGCCTGGCATGTTTGATCCACTTTTCTCTTCACCTATGACTATATTATTTTTAACATAGTACCTTTGGTTCTGCTGGGAACTATGTGCTATTGTTCGTAAACTGCCCAAATGGAACTGGGGATTTATTATGTCTTAAGAGTTTTCAAAGTTAGTCTATATAAACTCTTTATAGCATCAAGACATGAAACATGTCCCAAGTGTATTTCACCTTTTAATTTGGTTTAAAAAAATTGTTGGATGGTTTAATACACTGTTAAAAGTTTTATTTTTTGGGACCAGCGGGTAGAGTGGTGAAGGCGCTGGATGTTCCCACATGGCTGACCATGGTTCAAATCCAGGAGCTGGTGGCTTGCTTTCTCACTTTCTCTCTCTCTCTCTCTCTCTCTCTCTCTGTCTTTGTGTGTCTCTCTGGTCAAATTAAAAATAAATAAATAAAGTTAAATAAATAATTTGGAAAAAAAAAGTTTTATTTTTCAAGCTGCCAAGCGTATATACATTCTTTTCCTGAATCCTTCCACTGTTTTGTTCGGTAAATTCTTCTTCACCCAGAAATCAAATAATTGCTCATGTAAATATTTTATTTATTCATTCCTTCTTTTATGTAATTATTACACTTTACATAGGTTGCTTTGTTTGGCTACCAGAGTAAGAATTCATACTGATTTTCCCTGAAATTTTTCATTTTCCACCCTTGGTATGTTTCTCCTATGTATACATTTATATCTATGTATTCACCAGGTTCTTTTCTCTAACGATCCTTTTTCACTTTGTGCCTATTCTTCAATAAAGATAATTTTACAACTTGTTTTTAATTTATAAATCAGGTTAGTTGGTTAGTTTTTTTTTCTTTTAAAGAATAAGTCGACAGTGACTTTTTGTACATCTATCACTGGATTTCCTCTGTAGGCTAGTGGATCTCAAGAGAAAGACCCCGAGGTCCCAAATTCTACTTAAGTCTAACATTTCAAAAATACTTGCCTATAAGTAGCATTATGATATGCACTATGCAGGATACAAAAACAAATAAAGGAATAAATAAATTCCATGACTCAAAAGAACAATAGTAACTTTGGGAGAGACGGTAAACAGAGATATCTCACTTGATAAACAAATTCTCTAGGAACAAAGTTCATTTTGTAGGTCTGTGCATGAAGCAAATTTAAAGGAAGCTCTGATCTCCCACTTGTTCAAAGGCCTAAGAAGGAAGTAATGCACTGTGTTATTCAGAGACTTTGGAGGAAGAAGTAGTCAATTAGCCACCGCGGACTTGCATGGACGGCCTGGTTCTCTGCAAGTGCACAGAGGGCTGAAACTCAGTTTTGCAATTTCCAAATTAAACTGAACCTTCCTAACAGGTGTACTATTCTTCTCCCTGGAGAAATCCCCCTTATCCAGAGGAGACAGAATTACTAGGGCAGATGATTTATACTCTTACACCTTCTTTTATTTTCTGTTTCTGACAACCCAGGATATAACAAACATGTTCTCTTCATCATCATGTACATTAACTGTGAGGTAATTAAAGATCATATAGGCAAGTAGAAAAACAAACGAGAACTATCTTAACAGTTCTCACAGAGGTCGTAATGCCTAAGAGCCGTAAGCCAAATTAAAGGCAATTTTGTTAATTCAATGTTTATTTATCAAGCGTTTAAATGCACCCCTTGGAAAAGTAATTCCTTTTACAGAATAATGAGTCATATTTTAATGAAAATAAGCATCTCTTTACTTATACTGAGTAGTCATAATACTAGATATTCTTAATCTGTTAAAACTCAAACAGGATAAACTTATCTGAAGTGGAAGGAACTGAGCCAGTCCTACGCTCAATGGTTAAGAGAACTAGATATCACATAGCCAATTACAGTTTGAGTCCTGGTACTGGTGACTTGAAAAACATGCTGGGTGTGTGTGGTGTGGGATGAAGAAAGGGAGGAAAATTGGGACCAGCGGTTAGCATAATGGCTATGTCACTGGACTCCCATGTAGTCAACTGCAGTCTGCGTCCTGGACCCGGTGGCTTAAAACGCACTCCAGGCGCGTGTGCGTGCATGCCCAAGATCCCGAAAGGAGAATGGAGGAGAAGGGATTGCAGCGTGGCCATCCCCCCTGGGGGGGTGATTTCTCGCTTTATGTCTCTCTGTGTCTCTCTGTCTGTCTGGTGAGCGCACGCGCCCTATAGCAAAAACCTCTCCAGAAAAAAAGGAGGAAAAATGGACTTAGGTGTAACTGTGTCCCCACTGAAGGGTTCTTTCTCTCTGGCGAGCACATCTGCCCTCTGGCCAAAGTAAATAAACAAATAAATAAAATGAAAGGAATAATCTTAGTTTGATATTTTACAGAGAAACTCACAATACGCCTATAAATAATAAGCTCTAATGGTCAATCTTTTTGTAAAGTGTATGCTTTCATAAGTGAGTCAGAAAGAGCGAGACAGGGACACACAGAGAGTGAGCACATGAGAAAAAGACACAGTATCCCCAATCGGGGATGCTTCATTCTCCAATCCACCTCTAACCTCAGCTAGTCCATGGCACACGTGTGCCCAATGTACTCAGGGAGGTGTCTGGACACGAACCTGAAATCTTCCTACGTATGTCTCACAGTGTGTCACACTATACATTGTGCCATTGTGATCAATCTTATCATTATCTGTTATAAAATATACCATAAACCATTATCAGAAATCACAAAGCAGCTAAAAAACAAAAACTGAAAAATAATCAAAGGATACATATAAAATTCCATTGTTCATATTCTAGCTTCAGAAATTTCAGAGCTATGAGAGAGAACATTTCTTCTGCTTTAAGTCACCCCAGTGTGTAGTAATTTGTTAGAGTCCTAGGAAACAGTCCCTCCACACATTAAACGGGGCTATGATTGTCTCCAGAGATGTTCATAGTGCTCATTCTGCTTCATACTGCTATCTTTTTGCTATGCTATACAGGTATGCAGTCATCTTTGCAGATGGCCAATACAGTGCATATACTCTCCAACCTCAACCAGAAGTAGAGGCTGTAACTTCATCCTCTTGGGTAAAAGAAAATATCTTGAAAGCCTTGAACACTTCTCTGGGGAGGCAAGAAGTGTTTTTCTCTGCTTCTGCCCTACTCCTCTACCAAACAATCAAACTCAAGAAATCTATTCCAAGCTTTGAGGGGGAAGAAGTGCCAGAAAGCAGCAGCCTGAGCCTTGAAAGCCATTTGGATGTATTCTGAGTGATTAGTATGGACTCAAGGTTTCAAAGAGAGAGGTAGAAATAGAAATAAAGATAGAAATATATGCACATGAGGCTGAAGGTGTCCACTAAAAGGGCCTAGGACATCCTGGTAGCTGTTAGCACACTTAGTGCTTGGTTTTGGTTTCTAAATATATATTCTACACAAAAAGTAACCAGAGATCCTTGAAGTGATGATTCCAGGACTGCTGCAAAGAAGGAATCAAAATAAGCCCCTAAAACATCTTCTTATGCCAGTAAGTGCTCAATTAATGATGGGAATACACCAAATGGAGACAGGAAACAGCCTGAAAGGGGTCTCAGTGACCTAATTTGGGACAATTTAAGCACCAAAATAAATCATGACAGAAACAAGATATAATCTTTTAAATAAAATAAAATCCATATTGATATAAAATAATATGGGGAAGAAAGATATTATTACAGAATGCCAACTAATTAATGTAGATGAAATGACAGAACAATCACCATTTTGGAACCATCATCCTCACGACTAAGTACTTCATTTTTAAAGTAATAAACCAAGTAACTAATGTTTTTGTTTGTTTTAAATCAAGAAAAGACTCATCAACAGACTCTAAACTAGTGGGCAGAAATTTGATGAGACTATTTACACATTCTCAAAATATCTCTCTATGAATTACTGGCAATGCCATGCCTTAACCATGTGATCAAAGCACTGCCAATTCTGAGGCAAACCAGCATGTTTCCTGTTGTGCCGCACTGAGAGGGACACATCATCATTCTGTAGTATTCCTGCCAACACTGCACTACCTGGATCAAACCATAAGAGAATTTTACAAAATAACTGGCCTATAGTTTTCAAAAATGTAAAGGCCAAGAAACACAAAGAAAGGCAGAGGAAACTTCAGTTCCTAAGTTAATAGGAACTGAAAGAGACATAACAACTGAAGACAATGTTTTTTCCACAGTGCATCCTGGGAAAATACATGAACTTAGCTATAAAGGACAGGAGTGAGACAACTGACAAACTCTGATTATGAATTATGGGTTAGATCACAGTAATGAATCAATGTCATATTTCCTTGTTATCATTATTATTATTTTTAAAATTTTCTTCCTTTCTTTCTCTAGTGAGTATGAGGGGGAAGGAGAGAGATGGAGAAACTGAGAGGGAGAAGGAGAAAGGTACCCTAACATGGCCTTTTGTGCCACAACCCACCCCTAGCTCTGGCAAGCCCCGAATTGTGGGCACACACACTACAGGTATATTCCAAGAGGATGCAAATCTGGAACCCTTCCATGTAGGCCAGCCTCACAAAGCACTGTGTTTCTGATGTGTCACTAACTGGCCCCTCTCGTTTCCTGATTTTTTGAAAATGATACTGCAGTTACATATCTTCAATCTTAGGACACATATACGAAATAATTTTGTCACAAACAGCCATAACATCTACAACTTATTCTCATATTGCTCAGAAAAGTGTGTGTGCAAATATATGTGGGTGTGTGTGTGCATACATGAATATACAGACATGAGATAAGTAGGCCAAATGTAAACAACAGGTAAATTTAGGTACAAGAAAATAGAAGTTTCTTTTTTAATATAAAACTTACTTTATCTAGATTTATTTATTTATTTTAATTTGATCAGAGAGGGGCAGAGTAAGAGAGAAAAAGTGAGAAAGCCACTAGATCCAGGATTTGAACTGTGGTCAGCTACATGGGAGTCGAGCACCCTTAATTACCATGCTGCCTGCTGGCCCCGAGTTGGATTTTTTTGTTTGTTTGTTTTGTTTAGTTTTTACCATAGGGCATATATGACTGATGGAGAGAGATGGAGAGGGAAAGTTTCCCTCAGAGGAATGGCCATGCCACAATCTCTTCTCCATTTTCCTCTTGAGATCCTTGACAGGAATACATACATGCCCAGCATGACTCTTAAGCCACCAGATTAGGATTTGAACCACAGTTAGCCATATGGAAGTTTAGTATTCCAACCATCAAGCCACCTGCTGGCCCTGGGAGCTATTTGTTCTCTTCACACAACTTTTCTGTAAGTCTGAAATTATTTCAAAATAAATTAAGGGAGAGGAGATAGGGAGATAAAAGAAAGAAAAGAGAGAGAGAGAGAAGAAAGAGAGAGAGACCAGCCCTTGGCATGGTGGTTAAAGTGGATGGATCCCAAATGGCTGACCTCAAGGTTTGAGTTCTGGACCTAGTGGCTTAAGAAACACGCTGGGGACATGGATCCTGAACCTCAGCTGTGAACTAGTGCTTTCAGAGACTTAAAATGAAGATTTTCTGCTGAGAGTTCTTCCTCACTTATTTCTAGTGGGTAGTGTTACCTGTCTCTTTGTCTCTAGTTCTCTCTGTCTCTCTGTGTCTCCCTGAGTCTTTTAATTTTTTAACTGTTTTTTTTTTTTAAGGTAATAAAGTATTCTCTGGGCTTTCAAGCCCCTTTACTGTGTTAATAGGTGCCTCTTCCCTTCTGTTTAGGAAAGGCACAAACCCAGGCCCACCTCCACATGGATCCTGAACTTCAGCTGTGAACTAGTGCTTTTCAATTTTTGCATTTTAATATTAAAATCTGTAATTTTTTATTATCCTTTTTTCTTATTATTTTATATTTTCTTCTTTCCTTTTCTTTCTTTCTTTTTTTTTTTTATTTATCTTTATTCATTTGCTTCTCAGTCTCTCCTCACCAAGTGTCTAGACAGGTTCAAGTGAACAGAATCTATATCTCTGAATACAGTTAAGGTCAGAATATTCCTCTATTCCCACTGATTCTGATGCACAAAGAGTGAGAACAGAATGGAACAGAGACTGCAGATCACCTCCTCCTACATGCCTCTGAACACTCAGACCGAACTTCAAGAATTAGAAGAAACGCACCATCCACCTGATGATTAGAAATCACTACAGGGTCACAAGAAATATGGAAAAACAAGAAAATAACGTATGTAGCTGGCATGGTTTCTTTTTTTGAGAGATTTTCACTACAGGGTGCGTGCGCTCGCCAGAAAGACAGAGAAAGACAGAAAGCGAGAAATCACCCCCCACAGGGGATGGCCATGCCGTGATCCCTTCTCCTCCATTCTCCTCTGGGGATCTTGGGCATGCACACACACGCGCCCAGCGTGAGTTTAAGCCGCCGGGTCCGGGACTTGAACTGTGGTTGACTATGTGGGAGTCCAGCTACATAGCCATTATTCTAACTGCTGGTCCCAAGAATTTAGAATTTTCATGGTGACAAAGCTCACAGAGATAGAAGAGAAGAGAGACAATGAACTGCTGAAGAGGCAGGAGAAAGAAGCTGACGAGCTTTAGGAGGTGAGGAAATTCTTGCAAGATCTAAAAGAGAAATTACACACTTTAAAAAAGAATCAAATAGACCTGTTAGAGATGAAGACTATAATACAGGAAGTCAAAACCTCCCTTGAAAGTATTCAAAGCAGATTAGATCACACTGAAAATCAAATCTAGTTGTAGAAGATGGAATTACTGGCCTAGAAAAGTCCATCACGAAGACTGGGAAAATTGTCCAAAAATATGAGAATACTATACAAGAAATACTAGATACCATCAAATGTCCAAACATCTGGATAACTGGTATCCCAGAAGGGGAAAGAGACCCATAAGGGCATAGACAATCTATTCCATGAAATCCTGGGAGAAAACTTTCCAAACCTAGAGAAGCATTCAAAGATCCAGTCCCAAGAAATACAAAGGAACCCAAATAGAATCAACCCAAGAAGATCTTCTCCAAGATACATTATAGCCAGATTGAGCAAAACCACGGACAAAAACAAGGTACTAGGAATGGCAAGAGAGAAACGCCAAGTTACCTACAAAGGATGTCCCATCAGGCTGACAGCAGATCTCTCATCGGAAACAATGCAAGTGAGGAAAGAATGGGAAAATACATTCAAAGTGTTAAGGAAAAGGCAATTGCAACCACAGATACTATACCCAGCAAGATTACCCTTCATATGGGAAGAAAAGACAAGAACATTCTCAGATAAACAAAATCTGAAAGAATTTACCAACACCAAACCAGATAGCCAAGAAATTCTGCAGGGAATGCTATACCAGGAAAATTAAATACAGTCACACAGAAGTAAGACTTCAAAAACTAAGAAAATGGATGGCCAACCTAGTCATGGGGACAAGCCTGGAGTTGAATATTATATCCCAGAATTTAATTGGAAAAATTGAATCACACAAAAGATAAAGTACATGAGACTGAACTGGTGAAATAGAATTTTATGACTTTTGACTAAAACATTGTTGATTTTTTTCTAGGCTTTATTTTTTGATTTTAAGGATTTTTGTCTTGTCTTGAGCTGCCGATAGGTTCATATACCTACTATTTGAACAGAATCCCAATCTGTTTCCTGACTTTAAGCCTTAAGCATATTTCCTTAGCATTTCTTTGATTTATTAAAGTTAAATCTGCTTTTCTTGAAATTGAAAAATATTATAAAAAATACATAATTAATAACCATAGTAATCTATATAGCATCAGCTAGGTGCTACCTTATAGTATATTCATTCTACTCAGAGATTCATGCCTTAAGTCAGACATGTATTCATAGATATGTATATATCAGCAGAGCTTGCTATTGAAAGTAGTTAGATTATTTAGAAAATTTTGTAAATCAATAAAATATGTGGGGAAAAAGGAATGGAAAACAACTATGGACACCTGAGATAGTGTGGGAACAGCGTGGGGAAAGGCAGAGGGTGAGAAATAGGGGGAAAATATATGTACACATATATATATACGAAAATAGAAATGGAAAATTATTGACAATGACATGTATGATTATGCTACTATGTAGCATCTTCTGGATGTGAAATTACATTTTATATGCTGTGACAATGCTCAGTGAATAAATGTCAGTTAATTAATTAAAAAAAAAAAGAAATAAAAGAAGATAAAAGAAACATGTTGGGACAGGCATGCACACATGCCCAAAATCCTGACAGGAGAGAAAAATGGAAGAGAAGGGACTGTGGTGTTACCATTGCTCAGGAAGGGTTCTTACTCACTTTACCCTCTCTTGATCTGAATGTATGAGTCCTCTGGTAAATTAAAACAGATAAAAACAAGAGAGAGCGAGAGAGAGGAAGAGAGAGAAAAGAGAGAAAGAGCAGTTTCTGCCCGTAGGAAGTTGTATTAATAGTTTAGTTAGAAAAATAAGAGTAATCAATACATAGATAATTTAAAACAAGGAAATACATTTGAAGAAAAAAAACCTCATAAACTTGAAAATAATAATAATATAAAACTCTTACCAAATTAAATATGCAGTTTAATATAAGGTACTAAAAAATAATGGCACATCTCCCCAAAAATGGGCTATTATGTATGCATATGTATTACCTTTTCCTAAAATGTATTTGTCTGGCTTACTCAATGTATACAATGACTCCATATTTAAAACTGTTTTACAGTGTAATTTGTAAGAGTGACTTGACCTTCACTCTCATGAATGCCTTTGCTTATTTAACATACAAATAAGTCACACATGGCACCTTAGATAAGCAATAGAGCTTGTTCTTTCAAAGGCATAAAAGACAAGGCACAGACCAAGACTTGCTTATGCTATTAGTACAGTGCATTCACTCTCAGAGTGTCTCCCATGCTGAAATCCTTGTATCATCTGAGAAGAAAGCCACACTCGAGACTGCCCTGTAAGACAGGGATAATGTTAGGCCCAGACTTAGAGAACTCTGGACTCTCCTTGAAATTTGGGACTTGGTCTCTTAAACTCTCTTCTGCTCTTTCTTCTTCAGTTAACTATATGAGTGGATAGTATGTTTAGTATTAATTAAATAAGCTAACATATAAATAATATATAAGTGATCATTTAGATTTAGTTTCAAGCTGCATGTAAGTTAAATCCTAATATCTGTATGTGTGTGGAAGTTTGGTTTTTAGTTTTACTCTATTTGTGACTCTCATGCCAGAACCCACACTTTACCCACTGGCTGTGACCGCTGATTTGAGTGTTTAAATTGTAAACAAATAAAAGCATGACACTAGAAAGACACAAATCACTTGTAATGGTGACATTGTTAATTTTCTAAGCTTATTTATTTATTGGAAAGGTTTTTGCTATAGGGCACAGGCACTCGCCAGAAAGACAGAGAGAGACAGAGAGACAGAAAGTGAGAAATCACTCCCTGGAGGGATGGCCACTCTACAATCCCTTCTGCTCCATTCTCCTCTCGAGATCTTGGGCATACATGCACATGCATCTGGCCTGTGTTTAAGCCACTGGTTCTAGGACTCGAACCACGGCCGACTACATGGGAGTCCAGTGACATAGCCATTATGCCAACTCTTGGTCCCACTAAGCTTATTTTGGCCATTATAAAATTAGTTTTACATAGATAATGCAAATAAAAGTTTAGCACCATAGAAAAATAATCACTCGTGAGACAATTCTTTTCTTTTCTTTTTGGAGAGCTTTTCGCTATAGGTCGCGTGCGCTCACCAGACAGACAGAGACAGAGAGACAGAAAGCGAGCGTGTGCGTGTGTGCCCAAGATCCCGAGAGGAGAATGGAGGAGAAGGGACTGCGGCGTGGCCATCCCCCCTGGGGTGTGATTTCTCGCTTTCTGTCTCTCTGTCTCTCTCTGTCTGTCTGGCGATGGAGAGCGCACGCGCCCTATAGCGAAAAGCTCTCAAAAAAAAAAAAAAATGTTGGCTGACATCCTGAATAGCTCAGGATGTTCAGTTCTGAACAAAGGCTAGTATTTAATTAAGGAGAAAGGCTTAAGTGAACTACAGACTTGAAGATGTGGTGTTTTTTTCTTTTTTTGGATGTTTTGATTCTTAAAATTGTATTACTAAGTGTGAGTCCAAAAGGAGTAAAGTAATAAAACCCTTATATTTTGCATTATTCATTACCATATTTCCTGACCTCCTGCCAACACCCACAGATAGTAAGTACCAAAGCTCATCAAATATCCCCTACTCCAAGCTTTGAGATATCTGCTTTCTGTTTCATCTATCTCATAAACGTAAAATTCCTAGGAGAGAGGAAAGATATTTTACAACTCATTATTGATAAGACACTGTCCCCTGTACAACCAATTCATCAACATAAAAGCAGTTATCAGAGAATTCATCAGTGTAGGAGACTCAACTATTTCGATTGCATGCCCTTGTTTTTATTTTTATAACCACTATCTTGGTTCAGATCTACACCACTGTATCATCTTTAGATTATTCTAGCAACTTCCCAACTTCTTTAATCCATCACTGTCAGACTAATCTTCCTTAAAGACTCTTTCCATGTCATGATTCTGCTGAAACAACCAAAGCAGCTCTCCATGACATTCTGAATTAAGTACAAAGTCTTCATCGAATCTTTCAGATCGTCTCTGACATGACCTTAACCTAAATTTTCAACCTTAATCTCCAAAAAGAATCTATGCTTTCTCAGTTTGGCTTTTGTTCATGTTTTCAACCTGACTGCAACATCTCAACCTGTCAAAAGAGTAACAAAATCTCTCTCTCTCCCTTTCCAAAATCCCATTAAAATGACAGTAAACAACTACTGAATAATAAAGAGAATAAACTAATAAGGACAATAAAACATGGGAGACAGCAAATGCATCAACAGACCAGAAATGTTGGCAAAAATTTCTGGAGGTCAGGAACAGGTAAAAAAAAAAAAAAAGAGGGAACCAGCAGTTAGCGTAATGGCTATGTCACTGGACTCCCACGTAGTCGATCGCGGTTCACCTCCCGGACCCGGTGACTTAGAACTCACGCCAGGCGCGTGTGTGTGTATGTGCGTGCCCAAGATCCCGAGAAGAGAATGGAGAAGGGATTGCGGCGTGACCATCCCCCCTGGGGGGTGATTTCTCGCTTTCTGTCTCTATGTCTCTCTCTGTCTGTCTGGCGAGCGCATGCGCCCTACAGCGAAAACCTCTAAAAAAAAATATATATATACATATATATATATATATATGTGTGTGTATACGTATATGTGTGTGTGTGTGTGTGTGTGTGTGTGTGTGTGTATATATATA
>NW_006159858.1:5867716-5893350 GCF_000334495.1 Tupaia belangeri chinensis
TATAGGTAGAGAAATGAAAGCAGTAAGAGGTACAGTTCAGAGCAAGTCAAAATTTAGTCAACAAATATGTATCAAGCACACATCCAACAACCCTTTTTCTATAAACTCAGGAGACCGCCATAAAGATGAAAAATGAGGGACCTGCTAACACTGAACTTACATTCTAGTCATGGGATAAAAATATTAAACAATAATAAAGCAACAACAAAACCAGATAGGGACTAGTGTGGTGATAACTGAATAACGGTTGTGGGAAGAATGACCCAGAAACTGCTTTAGATCTGAACAGGGAAGGCTTTCTTAGCAGTGATATTTAAGATGATTATTAAGATATGAATGATGGGACTAGCAGTTGACGTAATGGCTATGTCGTTGGACTCCCATGTAGTCGACTGCGGTTCGAGTCCCAGACCCGGTGGCTTAAATTCATGCCAGGCGTGTGTGCGTGCGTGCCCAAGATCCCAAGAGGAGAATGGAGGAGAAGAGACTGTGGCATGACCATCCTCCCTCGGGGGTGATTTCTCACTTTCTGTCTCTCTGTCTTTCTGATGAGCGTATGCGCCTTATAGCAAAAATAAAGAAAGAAAGAAAGAAAGAATGATAAGAAGGAACCAGACATGCAAAGATCAGTGAAAAGAGCATTTTAGGTAGAGGGTACAAGTTTGGTGTGCATAGAATAGAAATGTTAATCTGATGAGAGATAGGCAGGGCCAGAGTAAAGACTTGAAAATGTTACAAAAGAGCTTGGACTTTTACTCTAGAAAGCCCTCTCCAGGAAGTCTTCTCCCATCAAAGGCTACAGCAGAAGTGGGGACCATTCTTAAAGGAGTCAGATAAGAGACACAGATGTGGGAAAAAGGATGTTCTGCAGAACAGCAGCTGGTATTCCTCATGTAGGCATCCCCTGGGCAATTTAGGCATTTACTTACAGGGTTAACAAAACTGGAAAAAAAACTCAACTCTCTCATGCCTAGGCTGCAAACTTAAATGTCTACAGGGATTAGGCAGCCAATATAAACACTAGCAGTAGCCAGATGTATACCAGTGGCAAGTGGTAGGGTTTGAGAACTATGAGGGCATACCATAGCTAAAAGTATTAATACGGATTTATTAATCAATGGTGAAGGTTACATGAGTAAATGGTATATATTATATCTCGATGTAAAAAACCTGAGTTTTAAGTGCTGTGCTAATTAAACAAGAGTTAGATGCCACTTCCTCTGTGGCCCAAGAACTTTGTACTTCTCTGAGGCATTTATAGCTAGTCAGTGTTATATTATGTGGTGATTTGTACACTGCCTTATCATCCTCCACACCCAACCAGGACGGACGCTCTGGAAAGAGGACCTTATGGTTCTCATTTCACCCCAGAGCAACTACCACAGATTCATGTCCGTTCTTGATCTGACATTCTAACTTTTTCCTAACAAATATTTCTAATTTAAGAAGACTCAAAAAAATTTTTTTGAGAGATTTTTGCTATAGGGTGTGTGTACTTGCTGGAGAGACAGAGAGACAGAAAGTGAGAAATCACCCCACCCCAGGGGGATGGCCACACCACAATCCCTTCTCCTCCATTCTCCTCTCAAGATTTTGGGTATGCACGCACACATGCATGAAGTAGGTTAAGCCACCTGTCTGGAACTCAAAACCATGGTCGACTACGTGAGAATCCAGCGATGTAACCATTTGTGCTGGTCCCAAGAAGACTCAATATTTAAGGTGACATTTAATTCTGTTTTGTTTTTGTTTTTTGAGTTTGCCAGGTGGGTGTGCATCTGTTGGAGAGAGAGAAAGACAGAGAGACAGAGAAAAGGAGAAAATCAGAAAGCACCCTCACTCCTAGGGGATGGTCACGCCACAATCCTTTCTTCCTCCTTTCAGGATTTTGGACAAACACGCACATGCACCTGCGTCTACTACTCAAACCACGAAGTCAGCCATGATGATCGAGCCACCTGAACCACTATGCCACCAACTAGCCCGGACATGCACCTTTAGCTTTTAGAAATCTTAAATTACATTTCTTTCTGGTTTGTTTTAAATTTATCAGACGGCATGTATGCTTGCCAAAGAGGGCTAAAGGGAGAGAAAGTACCCCAACAGGGCATGGTCATACACAATCCCTTCTCCTCTGTTTGTCCACCCTGTCAGGATTTGAGGCACACACACACACAGTGTTTTCAAGCCACCAGGTCCAGGGTTCAAACCGTGAAGTTGGCCATCTGGGATCTGGCTCCCTTAAACTACTAGGCTACTGGGATCACACAAGGGGAAAAAAAAAAGAAAAGAAAAACTGGCCAATTTATCTGGTCTAAATAAATGCTAATTTAAAGAAACTAACACATTTTAAAATTAATATTCCCTATCTGCAGAGAAATGGCTTAGAAAATCAGAAAAATTCTACAATGTACTTTAGCTTCAGCAGAATATTTTAATATTTCTGTAAGACTACTTGTTTCAAGCCATATTATTTGATTCAACTGCAGTGTTAACAGTATCTCCTGTGTAAAAATTAACAAATGACTCTATTAGTTCCTGACAGAAACTAATTCAAAATATTATAGTTTTCTCCCCTTTCTGCACCATCAATTGTCTCTTTTTTTTTTTTTTTTGAGAGGTTTCTGCTATAGGACATGTGCACTCGCCAGAAAGACAGAGAGAGACAAAGAGACAGAAAGCGAGAAATCATCCCCCCAGGAGGATGGCCATGTCACAATCCCTTCTCCTCCATTCTCCTTTTGGGATCTTGGGCATGCACGCACACGCGCCCGGCGTGAGTTTAAGCCACCGGGTCCGAGACTCGAACCGCAGTCGACTACATGGGAGTCCAGCAACATAGCCATTACGCTAACTACTGGTCCCAACAATTGTCTCTTTCTCAATATCGCTCAAAGGAGCTACCCCCAATTCCTATATATAAAAAACAAAAATCCACACAGTTGTTAAAAAAAAAGATTTTTGAGAATTAATCAGAATACTTAATAACAACAACAAAAATATGTCTCTCCTTTCTGTATCATCAATTGTCTCTTTCTCAATATCCCTCAAAAGAGCTACTCTCAATTCCTATGTGTATATATATATATATATAAAAAAAACTCCATACAGTTACTAAAAAAGATTTTAACAATTAACTAGAATTTCTTTCAAAAGAAAAAAAAAAGGAAAGAAAGACAGACAGGATCTTGCTATGTTGCCCAGGCTGGTCTCAAACTTGGGATTCTCCTACTTCACCCTCCTGAGAGAGTACCTGGGATCAGAGGTGAATGCTACTGTGCCTGGTTCAAGATGTAAACAGAATTCTGAACAGAAACTCAGGTCAGCAGGTAGCATGGAGGCTAAGGCACTGGATCTCACATGGCTGAGTGGTTTGAGTCCCAGATCCTGCAGCTTGAAAAACACAAAGGGCACGTATGTGGAAACACTCAAAATCCCAAGAGATGAATGGAGAAGGAATTGTATCACCCAGGAAGGAGACTTCTCATTTTCTTTCTCTCTCTCCCAGGGGTGATTTCTCACTTTCCCTTTCTGTGTCTTTGACTAGCACATACACCCTATGAGAAAAACAAAAAGAATAGAAACTCAAAGTTGGGGGGGGGGGATCACTTTATTGGTAAATGCCACGTCTAGCATTTTTCTCTCCATCTTTGCATATCGTAGTGTTTTATTCCAGTACAAGTCAGGAATCCAATCACAGATGAGGCTGGGAAATTCATGTGGAGGTCAGAATGGAAGCAGGTGTGAGTAGGTCCAACAGAAGGAAGCATGGTCGCCAAAGTGAGTTCATTGGCAAGGTCCGCCCTGCCTTAGCTGTTGCAGGGGTGTGGTGAACTCTGCCTTATATAATGTGAATGCTGGGCAGAGTTGTCATCTTTGACCAAATCCATGGAGTACAGGACACTGTAGTAGAGAAAGGGACTCACTTTCTCATCCTGCTATTGGCCACGTAATGTGCCAGTCATCATTGGAAGCAAAGATTTACAGAATGTCAACATCACGCTGCGCATCCTTTTCCAGACGGTGGCCAGCCAGCTTCCTAGCATTTTCACCAGCATCGGTGAAGACTTTGACGAGTGTGTGCTGCCATCCATCACTACTGAGATCCCCAAGTCTGGGTGCCTTGCTTTGATGCTGGAGAACTAATCACCCAGGGGGAGCTGGTCTCCAGACAGGTGAGCGATGTCCTTACCAGAGCAAGCAGTAACCTTTGGACTCATTCTGGATGACGTGTCCTAGACGCATCCAAAAGGAGGTAACAGAAGTGGTGGAAGCCAAACTGGTGGCACAGCAGGAAACAGAGAGGGCCCGATTCATGGTGGAAAAGGCCGAGCAGCAGAAGGCAGCGGCCATCGTCTCTGCCAAGGGCAACTCCAAGGCAGCCGGACTCATCAAGCTATGCAAGCTGGAGGCCGTGGAGGACACTGCATAGCAGCTCTTGTGCTCTCAAAACATCATCTACCGCCTGGCGTGGGAGTCCGTGCTCTTCCAGCTGCCCCAGTGAGGCCGCCCTGCCCGTACCACTACTGGCCAGCTGGGCCACAGGGCCCATGGTTTTTGACACGACATCCATCTCCCTCTACCCCAGAAATCACTGTGACATTTCATGATTGGCTTAAAGTGAAGGAAATGAAAAAAAGAGAAATCTGATCATAGATGGAGCATTATTCCTGATGTTCGAACCAGATATAAATGAAGAGATAAATGATTTAAAGACCAAGAATTGCTTTGGATGAAAAGGATAGTTTAAAAAGTTACTGAAATTTTAGAAATGTGTTTGTTGGATGTTTAAACAGTACATGCTAAACATGTCCTAACAAGAAATTCCAAATAAGGGAGCAGCAGTTGGTGTAATGGCTATGTCGCTAAACTCCCAGGTAGTCGATCATGTTTTGAGTCCAGGACCCGGTAGCTTAAACTCATGCCGGGCATGTGTGCGTACGTGCCCAAGATCCTGAGAGGAGAAGGGAGGAGATGGGATTACAACATGGTCATCCCCTCTGACGGGTGATTTCTCACATTCTGTCTCTCTCTGTCTTTCTGGTGAGTGCACGCACCCTATAGGAAAACCCTCTCAAAAAAAAAAAAAAATTCAAATAAGCAACTCTTTCCGTTTTTATGACTTAATTTTGAATTACACCACTGCAAGGATCAGCTTAAGGAAATGGTCTGTACAAGATCTCCTTAGTCAAAAATATCTAGGACTAAACAAGGAATCAAGAAACCTGAAATTCTTGTCCTAATTCTGTTAATAACTAGCTCAAACTTTGATTAAATCTCTTTAATCGTCAGCCCTCATTTCCTTAATCAAAAAAAAAAAAGAACTGGTTGATATCAAAAGTTTCTTCCACCACTCCCAAACCATTCTTGTCTTAAGTTCTACTGTTTAATTACTGACTTCACTCTAAATCCCTTCCCATTCATCAGTCTTTTTCTTCCATCTCAATTCCAGAGGAAAGGTATCTGCTGCCAGCCCCTCTCTAGGCACACAGCTTAAGGTAAGGGAGGCTTAGAAAGCTGGCTGCCTGCATTCTCATAGCCTAAACTCCCAACCACAGATATCTATGCTCTGCCTTGGTACAAATGAAGTCTTAGCAGGAGTCTGGAATTTGTTCAGTGTGCTTTGACTTCTAATTTACTTAATACTACTTTTTTTTTTCTTCGTATTTTTACATTTGCTCTCAGAGTCTATTCATTTGTCCGAACAGTTAAAATGGTCATGGTTATAAACGAGAATTATATTTGACTTACTGTACAACACAATATGGACTCCAGGAAGTAGAAAGGCTAAAAGTGAGTAAATGAACAATACTCCTAGGGTGAGCTTGCTGCACACCTACTATCTATTTGAATTCAACTATTTTAAAAATTCACATCAATTTCATACTCTGCTCCATAATACAAATAAAAATAGAAAAAAATGCTTAAAATCACTTATCATTATGTAAAATGAAGGTTTCGGGATAACACTATCATATTTATTCTGTGGTTTTGCACTGGATCCCTCCCCAACCCTGTGTGCGTGCGTGTGCACACACACACATACACACACACTTTAAGGAATCTAGCTTGAAAAACAGGAAAGTAGATGGTATCAACATCATCCTATTATAATAAGGAAATTGAAGTTCAAAAACAGTCTGGGAAAGAGGAAAATTAAAAACATTTTATAGGCTACTTATAATTGTCTTTTTGGTTAACCTCTCAATAAGATTTACACAAAACTTAAAAACCTATACATCTGGTTAAATTGAAAAATAACTAATATAAAATTAAATTAAATAATTAAAAAAAATTAAAACCTATACACCCCTAACCTTTCTATAACACTACAGAAACCTTAACAATGCCTAACCACTGAGTCCTGAGTAATCGGTAGTTAAATATCAGATGTGTATCTTACCACATTAGGTTCAACTAATAATGGTTAGGCAACATCAAGTTTGGTGCTGTGTTTTTGTTTTTATTTTTTAATTGCCGGGGGCACATGTACTCACCGGAGCTAGAAAGAGTGACAGGGGATGGGCAGGAAGGGGTAGCGTGGTCATGCCACAATCCATTCTCCTTCATTTATCCACCCTGTCGGGATTTTGGTCACACACATGTACACATGCCCAGCATGGTTTTCAAGACACTAGGGCTGGGATTCAAACTATAGTCAACCATATGGGATCTGACCCTCCAAACCACTAGACTACAAAGGTGGCCCAGTGCCCTGTTTTTTTATTTTTATTTTTAAAATTTTTATTTGCCCGAGGGAATGTGCACTCATCCAAGAGAGACAGAAAGAGGGGAAAGGCAGAAAGTACCCTCCCCTGGGGTATGATCACACTGCAATCCCCCCTCTTCCATTTCTCCTGTTGGAATCCTAGGCATTCATTCACACAGACATACATAGCACGCCATTCAAGCCTTTGGGGCTATGACTCCAACTGTTTGGTCAGCCCTGTGGGATCCAGCTTCTCCAATCACTAGGCCATAGGGCCAACTCTGGATGCCCTATTTTTAATCATAGCTAAAAGGTTCATGTGATTGGCCTCATAGCCACAATACACAAAAAAAGAAAACATTCTGGTCAATATATCATTCCATAGGTGGCTAAACTGGCAGATACGGCAAAACTAGTTTCCTTTTTTCTACTGCTGTTCATATGCATTCCCAGTTAAAGAAAATTAGTATTTTGTTAAGAGCTGGAGCTCTCCAGTTATTAAACCATCTGAGTTAGAATCCCAACTCAAAGACTGAATAGTTAGGTGAACTTACCCATAAAGGAACAAAGATAAAAACTATAAACAACTTCTCACAAACCATATAACCAAGAGAGAAGAGTGAAACATCTAAAGTGTTAAGACAAAAAAATCACCAGCCTAGGATTCTGCACCCTGTAAAATTATCCTTCAAAAGTGAAGGAGAAATAAAGAATTTTTAGACAAAAATAAATAAATAAAATTGAAGAGGGATCTTGTGGCTTAGTAGACTTGTCTTGAAATGTTAAAAGAAGTTCATTAGACAGCAGTTAGCGTAATGGCTATGTTGCTGGACTCCTACGTAGTCGACCGCGGTTCGCATCCTGGACCTGGTGGCTTAAAACTCACGCGGGGCACGTGTGCGTGCGTGCCCAAGATCCCGAGAGGAGAATAGAGGAGAAGGGACTGCGGTGTGACCATCCCCCCTCGGGGGTGATTTCTCGCTTTCTGTCTCTATGTCTCTCTTTGTCTTTCTGGTAAATGCTCATGCCCTATAGCGAAAACCTCTCAAAAAAAAAAAACAAACAAAAAAAGAACAAACACCACACACACAAAAAAACCAAGTTCATTAGAGAGAAGTAAAATGATACAAACATTTAAAAAAAGAGCATTTAAAAATAAATAAGTGAAGGTAGAAACTGCCATTTTTCTTATTCTTAATTGATCTAACAAAATGCTTATTCAAAATAATAATGAACAGATTATGTACATAATAAATTATATACAGATCACATGTGTGCTTATATAACATATAAAAAGTGAAATGAGTGATAGCAATAATATGAGGGACAGAGGAGGAGTAATCAGGATTATTTTGCTATTATAAAGTAGTCACACAACATCTGTGAAGTGATATACTGTTATCTGAAAGTGGACTTAGTTTATATAAATATACTGCAAACTCTAGAGCAAACACTAAAAAAAGTTAAAAGAAAAAAAAGGCATATAACTGAGAAAGACTAAGAAAAGAGTGAAGGGCCAGCTAGTGGCATGGTGGTTAAGGTGGCTGGATCCCAGGTGGCTGACCACATGGTTTGTGTCCTGGACCCAATGGCCTGAAAAGCGTGCCAGGCATGCAGGCATGCGTGCGTGCATACCCAAAAATCCCAAGAGGAGAATGGAGAAGGGATGCAGCATGACTATACACCCTGGGGGATGTCGTCTCATCCCCACCCCCGACTCCTGTCTGTTCTTTTCTAGCAAGTGCATGTGCTCTAGAGAAAACTTAAAAAAAAAAAAAGAAAGAAAAGATTTTAAAAAAAAAGATTACAAAAAAAGAAGAAAGATGTATATACTAACAAAGACAAAATGAAATCACATGAAGTGCTAAATTAGGCCCAGCCCTGTAGTGCAGTGGTAAAGCACTGTACAGAGGGAGTCAAATCCTACATGGCCAACCTCAGATCAAATCCCAGCCTGGGTAACTTGACAAATATGCCAGGCATGTCTGTGCATGCCCAGGATCTTGACAGGATGAATAAATGGAGAGAAAAAATAGAATGCAGATAACCAACTCTGAAGGAAGGGTAGGTGGGGGGTGGGGGAAATGCCCTCTCTCACGTATGTATACACATCCTTCAGCCAATACAAACAAAAAAACCTTAATTAGGCCCAGACACAGTGGCATGTGCTTGTAAGACACTATTCCTTCGTAGGCTGAGGCCACTTGGGACGCCAGGTTTAGGTGCTTTCTCACTTTCTCTTTCTCTCTCTCTAGTGAATTAATAATAACAATAAATAAAATTAATTCTTTTTAAAAAGATCTTTCTCCTTTCCATTTGCACAAGTTGTCTCTCGTACTTGCAGTAAGCCCTGCTATAAAAAGACATGTTGTCATCTAGGCTTTGTTGTATCACTTATAGAGCACAGACAGAGTAGATTTAGCATAATTTCTAAGAGCTCTAGGATTTCTGGACTGATAAATGAGCAATGGCTTCAGCTTAAAGTTACCAGCTGTGTTAGCCCAACAAAACCCAGCCTGTACTTTAAAGCAGGGCACTGAGTTCTTCTCTCTGAGTTTGAGATAGCATCTTCTTCCAAAAGATGGCTGTTGCACCTACACTGACAATCTGTTGCTTGGCATATCCACCTTCATCAACTAGCTAGATCTTCTGGATAACTTGTGACAGCTTCTACATTTAACACTTGGTGCTTCACCATGCGGTTTCATGTTATGGAAATGGCTTCTTTCCTCAAATTTCATGAACCAACTATTGCTAACTTCCTATTTTTCTTCTGCCTCCTCATCTCTCAGCCTTCATAGAAATAAAGAGAGTTAGAGCCTTGTTCTGGATTAGGCTTTGGCTTAGAGAATGGTATGGTTGGTTTCATCTCCTATCCAGACCATATAAACTTTCTCCATATCAGCAATTAGACTGTTTCACATTATCATTCATATATTCACTGGAATAGCACTTTCAATTTCCTCCAATAACTTTTCCTTTACAGTTACAACCTGGCTAACTGACCCAAGAGGTTTAGCCTTCAGTTGGTCTCAACTTTTGATATGTCTTCTTTGCAGGGCTTAATCATTTCTAGCTTCAATGTAAAGTAAGAGAAACAGGACTCTTCCTTTCACTTGAATGTTTAAAGGCCACTGTCTCAATGTTATTGGTCTTAGGAGATAGGGAAGCCCAAAAAGAGCAAGAGAATGAGTGGTCAGTGGAGTAGTCCAAACATACACAACAATTAAGTTCATCAGTGTACATGGGTGTGGTTTGTGCTACCCTGAAACAAACACAAGGTAACATCAAAACTCCCGATCACAGATCACCATAATATAGACAATAAGTTAGTACTTGTTGGAAAAATGATACCATTAGACTTGCTTCACAGGGTTTCCAAAAACCTTCAATTTGTTAAAACAACAACAAAGACCACAATATCTGCAACACACAGAACAAAGGATGCCTGTAAAGTAACATATTACAACAGGCTGAAAAATCAAATATCACATAATCCTAATAAACGCAGAAAAAGCATATGAAAAGTCCAATACCAATTCATGATAAAATTTCTCAATAAACTAGAAATAGATGGAATCTACCTTAAGTTGATAACAAATGTCTACCAAAAAATACCCCAAAAAACAAAAAAATCAAAAAACTTATAGCTAACATTGTGCTTAATGGCTAGAAACATGAAGCTTCCCCAGTAAGATCAGAAACAAGGCCTAGATGCCCCCTCTTACACTTCATTTTCAACACTGTACTGAAAATACCAGTTAATGCAGTAAGACATGAAAAAGTAGAAATAAAACTATCTCTTTTTTTATTTTTTAAGAGGTTTTAAGACTTGGGATGTGTGCACTTGTTGGGGAGAGACGGAGGGAGAGAGAGGGACAGCAAGTGGGAAAATGAGAAATCACCCCTCCCCCAGGGGGATGGCTACACGGCAATCCCTTCTCCTCCATTCTCCTTTTGGGATCTTGGGCATGCATGCACACATGCCTGATGTGAGTTTCAAGCCGCCAGATCTGGGACTCCAACTGCAATCAGCTATGTGGGAGTCAGCGATGTAATTGCTACACTATCTGCTGACCCTGAAATAAAGCTATCTTTGATTTTGGATGACATTATCATCTATGATGAAAATCTAAAGGAGTCAACCAAATAATTCTGAATGAATAGTATTTGTAACAAAGCTGCAGAATATACAGTTAATGTGCAAGTCAATTACATTCCTATAAACTATCAGGGAACATGTAGATTTTGAAATTTAAAACAGGATACTAGGGCTGGCTCTATAGCATATGGCACAAAAGAAAAGTAAGCTTCTCAAGATAAGCAGGATCCTGCATCATGACCATGGTTTAAATCACTGGCTCGGTCAACGTGAAAGCATGCTGGGTACATGTGCAAGTGTGCAAGATTGGATGGGCTGGAAGAATGAAAGAAAAGGATCCCAGAGTGACTGGACCCTGTTGAAGGTGTTCCTCTCCCTCTTTCTCTTTTGTGCACATGCACAACTCTATCATTAATGAAGAAAAAGACAATACTATTCAGATTAGTACCATCACCTTCCTCCCAAATAAAATAGGTACAAATCTAAAACTATGTACAAGGTCTAAATGAGGAAAATTACAAAACTCTGATAAGCAAAGTAAAAGAACTAAATGAATGGATAAATAATCCATGTTCATGGACAGGAAGACTCAATATTGTCAAGATGTCAGTCCTTTTCAAATTGATCTATAGAGTCAATGCAATTTCAATCAAATTCTCAGAAAGTTATTTTGTAAATATTGACAAACTACTAAATATCTTCCAGTGGATAAGTGGATAGATACATGGTGGTACCTTCAGATAATGGAATATTATCCAGAGCTAAAAAAGAAAAGAGCTATAAAGTCATGATAAAACATGGAAAAACTGGGGCCAGCAGTTGGTGTGGTGGTTAAAGCGTTGGACTCTCACATGGCCAACCATGGTTTGAGTCCCAGAACTGGTAGCTTGCTTTCTCACTTTCCCTCTCATCTCTCCCTAGTGATCACACACACCCTGTGACAAATTCAAATAATAATGAATAAAATATTTAAATGGAAAAATTTAAATGGAATCTAAATTACTAAGTGAAAGAAGACAATCTGAAAAGGCTACATACAGAAAGATATTCTGGAAAATAAAAAAACTATGGAGATGATAAAAAGATCAGTGATTATCACGGGCTGGGACTGGGACAGAAGGGATGAATAGGAGGACAGGTAATTTTCAGCGCAGTGAAAATTTCTCTGTATTAAAATATAATGATGGATACAAGTCATTACACATTTGCTCAAACCCACAGGATATATAACACCAAGAATGAACCCTAATATAAAATAAACTACAGACTTAACACAATTATGAAGTACCAGTGTAGGTTCATCAACGATATCAAATGCATCACTCTGATGACGGGGCTGAGAACGGAGGAAGCTATGCATGTGTGGGACACAGAGTATATTGGAAATCTCTGCACCAGCCTCTCTATTTTGCTATGAACCTAAAATTGCCCTTAAAAAAAAAAAAAAGATATTGTTATTTAAGTATTAGGTCAGTTCCACAGCACAGATGTTAAGGGGGCTAGGTCCCATATGGCTGACCATCATTCAAATATCAGCTCAGCAACTTAAAAACACACAGGGCACAACTGCAAGCAAACCCAAAATCTTGATGAGGAGGAAAAATGATGGAAAAAGGGTTGTAACATGATATTCCACTAGGGAGGAGGTTTTCTCTCTCTCTCTCTCTCTCTATCTGATGAGCACACACATCTTCTGACAATATTTTTTAAAAAAAGGAAAAACAAATAATATTGACAGAATTCTGAGTTCGAGGAGAATTAACTCTGCTTATTTCACTAAAACAAAAACACTAATTTTTCAGCTAAGAATATCACTAATTATTATATCAGCTGGTATCATGGTAGTTAAGGTGGCTAGATCCTACATGGCCAACTATGCAGTTCGAGTCCTAGACCCTGCAGCTTGAAAACATGCTGGGTACATGTGCATATATTTCTAAAATCCCACCAACAGAATGGAGAAGGTGGTGTGGTCATCCTCCCAGAGAGTGAATTCTCTCTTTCTGTTCAGTACACATGCTCTGTAGGAATAAAAAGAAAAACACTTAAAAAAACATCTATAAAAGAAAATTACTCCTTGAAAAGAAATAACACATTAATTCAACAAACAATATTACTGTGAAATGGACACTGTGCTATTATGAGCACAGGAATATAGATAGCTATTTTGATTTTAAGGGTAGATATGGTCTCTTTTATCATGGAGCTTATGAAAATCTCAGAAAAAACTGAGCTTTTTGATACTTTTTATACTTTTTAAAAATCAATGTACTTACATGTAAAAAAATTTTTTTTTAAAAGATTTTTGTTATATGGCACATGCACTCCCCAGAGAGACAGAGAAAGAGAGCAAGAAATCACCTCCCAGAGTGGATGGCCATGCCACAATCCCTTCTTTTTCCTCTTGGGATCTTACGCACACATACACCCGGTGTGAGGTTTAAGCCACCAGGTTCAGGACTCAAACCGCAGTCAACTATATGAGAATCCAGTGATGTAACCATTTCGCCATCTGCTCGTCCCCATGTTAAAATATTTTAAATCTAAAATATTTTTCATTATACACACATGAGGGGTTGTTTGTTTTGTAAAAGAAGACAAATTATGTAAGACTGATATATTCAATAGTCCCAGAGTAAATAATTTCTACTCTTAAATCATAAGTAACTACAAAAATTTTTTTTAGTTTAATAAGAGATTTATTCCTTTAGTTCAACAACCTCTACACAGTCAAAATGTATGCTTTAAAACTTTTTGAGTAAAAAGGAATTTAGGATTCAAGAGGCTTTATGAACCTAATATGAATATTTTCTGGCAATTAACTAAGCCTTTTAAAAATCCTTAAGAAAACTAGAAGAAAAATTAACTCTGGAAAACGAGCAGTTAGATTTTGATATTAAACTATTACTTGCCACAATTTGAAAAGAACTGGGCAATTCTTCAGTATATACTTCACATTCAAATTGACCTAGGGAGCAGTAGCATATTTAAATGGAAAACATGATGCAAACAGAAATGCAACGCAATTGGGTGGTATGCTTCAAGTCAGGTGGGCACATAACAGACTGCTCAATTTTGTAGAACGGTAAGACTTTTGAGGGTAATTTGACCAGGGATGAGAAATAACTGCAGATAAAATGTAAACTTAAGACTGGAAACCAAAAGCTTGTATTGAATCCTACATGGCCAACTATGCAGTTCGAGTCCTAGACCCTGCAGCTTGAAAACATGCTGGGTACATGTGCATATATTTCTAAAATCCCACCAACAGAATGGAGAAGGTGGTGTGGTCATCCTCCCAGAGAGTGAATTCTCTCTTTCTGTTCAGTACACATGCTCTGTAGGAATAAAAAGAAAAACACTTAAAAAAACATCTATAAAAGAAAATTACTCCTTGAAAAGAAATAACACATTAATTCAACAAACAATATTACTGTGAAATGGACACTGTGCTATTATGAGCACAGGAATATAGATAGCTATTTTGATTTTAAGGGTAGATATGGTCTCTTTTATCATGGAGCTTATGAAAATCTCAGAAAAAACTGAGCTTTTTGATACTTTTTATACTTTTTAAAAATCAATGTACTTACATGTAAAAAAATTTTTTTTTAAAAGATTTTTGTTATATGGCACATGCACTCCCCAGAGAGACAGAGAAAGAGAGCAAGAAATCACCTCCCAGAGTGGATGGCCATGCCACAATCCCTTCTTTTTCCTCTTGGGATCTTACGCACACATACACCCGGTGTGAGGTTTAAGCCACCAGGTTCAGGACTCAAACCGCAGTCAACTATATGAGAATCCAGTGATGTAACCATTTCGCCATCTGCTCGTCCCCATGTTAAAATATTTTAAATCTAAAATATTTTTCATTATACACACATGAGGGGTTGTTTGTTTTGTAAAAGAAGACAAATTATGTAAGACTGATATATTCAATAGTCCCAGAGTAAATAATTTCTACTCTTAAATCATAAGTAACTACAAAAATTTTTTTTAGTTTAATAAGAGATTTATTCCTTTAGTTCAACAACCTCTACACAGTCAAAATGTATGCTTTAAAACTTTTTGAGTAAAAAGGAATTTAGGATTCAAGAGGCTTTATGAACCTAATATGAATATTTTCTGGCAATTAACTAAGCCTTTTAAAAATCCTTAAGAAAACTAGAAGAAAAATTAACTCTGGAAAACGAGCAGTTAGATTTTGATATTAAACTATTACTTGCCACAATTTGAAAAGAACTGGGCAATTCTTCAGTATATACTTCACATTCAAATTGACCTAGGGAGCAGTAGCATATTTAAATGGAAAACATGATGCAAACAGAAATGCAACGCAATTGGGTGGTATGCTTCAAGTCAGGTGGGCACATAACAGACTGCTCAATTTTGTAGAACGGTAAGACTTTTGAGGGTAATTTGACCAGGGATGAGAAATAACTGCAGATAAAATGTAAACTTAAGACTGGAAACCAAAAGCTTGTATTGACATCAACAATGACTTTTCTCGGTAGCCTTATGGGAGCGGTAAAGTGGGTTGACCTGAGATGATCTCTAAGACTGATTAGACTGCGCTATAATGTGCTTTTAGATAATCATTCTTTTCCCCTACTGAGCTTGAGGCTTTGTAATAATCACGAGTTAGTGTTACAAGTATTTAAAATCTTTTTCTAACCTCATGTACTTGGAACTTTACCTAGTGTTCAATTTCCATTAGTTACAAAATAAACCAGAGTAAATACCATTATTGACTACCTCTGCACATCAAAATCAGGATTCCAGATCCCAGGGAGCCATAGGGATAAACCAGGAGCTTTCACCTTTTAAATGTTGTGCAGACTGAAGCAATTTTGTTTAGATTAACCGAGACTTATTTCACTGGTAAGAGAAGCCTCTTGTAATAGGTTTCATCTTCTGAAAATGGTGGCACTTGGGGAAAATATTTTCCTTCCAGATATAAGTTACACAAATGGAACACTGGATTAAACCTAAGAACTAAGGCTCATGCTGAGCCTGTAATTTTTTTTACATGCTTATGACATAGGGATTAAGGCTATCTCCCTCCTGTTCTACAAATTTCCAAGTTAAATCCAAATTTAAGTTTATACAAGCCAAAACCTAGCCAATTGAAAGTTAAGAAGAACATTGAGACCACCCCATTAAAATAGTAGGTTTCACCATGGCACCAAACAAATCTACAGGGCTAGTTTCATCACTCCTGTTTTAAAGAATTTATTTTTACTACACAAAATGTTTTAAACACCAACATACAACTTCTTAATAAGATAAAGCAGACTAAAAGTTTACCTTATTAGAAAAAAATACACTATGATTTATAGTTTTCAAACATTATTGCACTTGTAATTTTAATAATTTGACAAAGCATTCATGAAACAATCTGCAGACTAGTTTAACAGACAAATAATAATTTTAAGCAGACATGACTGTCCTAAATTGTTTATTAGACATGAATTATTCAAACATTTCTTATTAGCAGTAATGGTAGAGTTGGAGAGTATTGTGCCTTCTCCCAGCTGTACAGCAAGAACCATCGATTGTATGATGGAATCCACGGCCCTTTCCAAGACTACGGCTGGTGTGGCCTGTAGATGTCAGTCCATGCATCTCCCTGTGTTTGTGGACTGGTCTGGTAATCCACTGGGTCTCAGGGTTTCTTCTGATAGCTTTATGAAATGGATCAATGAGGATAACCTCAAAAGAATTTTCTATGTGTAATCTACATCAGCCCAGTAAGAATTGAGGACTCTAAGAGCCCCACAGTTGTGTCCAGCTCACTCCTATACAACAGATTGGAGGTGGGCAGGCCTGCCATAAGTTGCACCCTTGGGAACTGGGTGTTTGAGGCCTCCACAAAGCACAAGAATCCCATGTGTGACATAACTGCTCAGCCTTGTATCCCAGCCTTTGTGCTTTACCTAGCCGGGTGGGGAGGGGAGCCTGGTGCAGTACCGAGAGCTGGCGGTACTGCCAGTAGCAGAGCCTCAGAAGCACCTTACATCCTCGATAGCTCCTGAATGTACTTGTATGCATCCATCTTGGCTTACCTGATGGCTGTTGCCTGACTGTTACTACTAAACTTTTTAAAAAACTCAACATAACTAGGTATTTTTACTTGACTATATACAATTGCTAAAAAATAAATATGTTTTAAAAGGGGAGAGGAGGGGGGCCAGCAGGTGGTGCGGTGGTTAAGGCACTGGACTCCCACATGGGTGACTGTAGTTCAAGTCCAGGACCTGGTGGCTTGCTTTCTTACTTTCCCTTTCTCTGGTCAAATTAAAATAAATAGATAAATATATAGACAGACAGACAGACAGACAGATAGATAGATAGATAGATAGGAGGGGGTGGGGGCTCTTTTGCCTGGTGAAGGCTGCCAAATCTGACATGGCTGATCCTGTGGTTTCAGTCTTAGACCCAAAGCTACTGACTGCACTTGTAAGTGTGTGTCCAGGATGGGGAAATGGAAGTGAAGGAATTGCAGAGTAACCCCATGGAAAGTGCCTTCTCCCTCTGGCAAAGAAAGAAAAAAAAAAAAAAAGAACAAAACAACTCACAGGAAGTAAACATATTGCATGGGGTCTGTTAGTCAAATGTCACCACTGAAGAGTTAACACATTTTACGCATTTCTACAAAATCAAGCAATCTTACAGTCAAGACAACTAACATTTCTTTAGAGAAAACACTTTTACCTCATTGTGAATAAACAAACAACAATGTTTTTATTCAAACTTTTCCCAAAGCTTTAACCTGTGACTCAAACCATTTTTTAATGGACAGTTGGAATAATACAATTTCTATGAATAAAAAAATACATTAGGTCAGCCAGTGACATAGTTGTTAAGGCAGGTGGATTCCATATAGCCGGCTACACAGTTCAAGTCCTGGATCTGGCAGCTTGAGAAACATGCTGGACACAGGTACATGTGTGCTCAAAATCCTAACACAAGAGAAAGATGGAAGAGAAGGGATTGCAGCATTATCAATCCCCATGGGAGGTGTTTTTTCACTTTCCCTCTTTGGTCAGAGAGATTCTCTGACCAGAGAGAATCTAGTGAGTGCATATGCCTTCTAGCAAACAAAGAAACAAACAAAAACCTACAGAACTCCCTAGTAACTATACTTCTAAAAACAGTTTTTGTTTTTTTTTTTATTTCATAGCCATCAAGTTGGCAAAAATATTAAGTGTGATGTTCCTATGTGGAACAAGAAGAACATTCTGGGGAGAACGTACATCCCTCACCACTTTAGAGAGCTATTTGGAGATTAGATACCTGATAATTCAGCAATAACAATTCTATGTGTCCAACTTAGACTGTACCAGGAGAAATGTAAAACAATGTTCCTGGTGACATCCTAACACAGTGAGCTGCAGCAGTGCCACTGCGTAATACTAAGCTACATGGGAGTCTTGGGTTTGGATCCTGACCTGAATACATCAAGCATCTGCACTTGCCTCTGATCCCAACTGCCTGGGAGGTCTGTAGCATGGCAAGACCCTGTTGAGGGTGCCAGCAGGTGGTGTGGAGGTCAAGGTGGCTGGGTCCCACACGTCCAAGTACACAGTTTGATCCCAGATCTGCCAGCATGAAACTCACGCTGGGTGCGTGTACAAGTGTGCCCACAATCCCAGGAGGAGAATGGGGGGAGAGAGGTCTGCAGTGTGGTCATTGCTCTAGGGGGTGATGTCTCACTTTTCCTGATTATTTAAGACATATACAGACTGAAAATGAAGGACTATAAAGTAATATTCCAGCAAATGAAGATCAGAGAAAAAGGCTGAAGTCATAATACTGATATCAGACAAAAATCTCTTACTCTCTCTCCTCTCTCCCTACCTCTGGTGAACACATGCACCCTGCTGCAAAAACTAAAAAAGGATTCAGAATATAAACAAAGATGGTTTACAAGTATGCTCATCAAAGCCAAACCTGGGGTGGAGGGATAGAAAGAGCAACTAAATACCCAACAAGAGAAAAAACAAACAAACAAACAAAACAACTAAATTGAGTGTGTCTTACTTGCATTCTGGATTACAAGGCAAATATTCTAAAGTAATTATATAAGTTAAAATAAAAGAGAACTAAATTATACCTATAATAATGAGCTATACATATAAATATACATGTACATGAGAAATACACCAATTTTTTATTTAGAATTTTGTCATAGGTATATACGCTTACTGGAGAGAGACATAGAGGGAAAATGAGAAATAACCCTCCATGAAGGATGGCCATGCTGCAATCCGCTCTCCTCCATCCTCCTCTCAGGATTTTGGGCATTAAGCACAAGCACCTGGAGTGATTTTCAAGGCACTAAGTCCAGAACTTGAACTGCAGTCAGTCATGTGGGAATCCAGGGCTGAAGTCACTTACTTTTTCCTTTACACATTTCTCCATGTTGCACGTATTTCCATTAATATTATTAGTGCAAGGGGAAAAAAAGGAAGCATACTACAAAATGCAAACTCAAAAATCCTCTGATAAAAATGTATAATCTGGGGGCCAGAAGGTGGCCTGGTGTTTGGGGGCGCTGGATTCCCATGTGGCCAACCGCAGTTTGAGTCCCGGACCTGGTGGCTTGCTTTCTCATTTTCTCTCTCTCTTACTCTGTCCCTCTCTGGTCAAATTGAAATAAACAAATGAATAAATAAATAAAATTAAATAATTCTTTAAAAAGTTTATAATCTGGGCCAGTCAGGTGGCACGATCCACATGGTAGCTGGATCACAAGGCCAACTGCGCAATTCAAGTCTTAAACCCAGCACTTGAAAAACGCGCTCGCCCAAAATCCCAAGAGGAGAAGTGGAGGAGGAGGAGGTATTACAGCATAGCCATTCTCTTGGGAGGTGATTTATTTATTTATTTCTCTCTCTCTCTCTCTCTCTGTTTCAATCTATCAGATGCTCATGTCCTACAGAAAAATAATTACATAGAACCCAGTTAAACTGGTAAGATGCCATTTTACTTATGATTCTAAAAATATTGGGCTATATTAATAAAGACAAGTCTCTTTAAATATTAATATCCATCTACAAGCCAAAAGAATTGTGCTAATAATTATACAGCTTTAAATTTTTATAGTTCTAAAGTCTGTTTTAGTCTCCCCTATTTCTTTTTTTTTTGAGAGGTTTTCACTATGGGGCGTGTGTGCTCGCCAGACAGACAAAGAGAAACAGAGACGGGAAGCAAGAAATCACCCCCCAGGGGGGATGGTCATGCCGCAATCCCTTCTCCTCCATTCTCCTCTCGGGATCTTGGGCACACACGCACACGGGCCCGGCGTGAGTTTTAAGTCACCGGGTCCAGGACGCAAACCGCGGTCGACTACGTGGGAGTCCAGCGACACAGCCATTATGCTAACTGCTGGTTCCCAGTCTCTCCTATTTCTAATATTATCACATCAGAATAGATGGTCCCTTTATCTGCACATTAGACAATTTTACCATATGGAAAATCTCCATACAAAATCTCAATATTATATTATAAAAATCAAGCATGATTGGCAATAAGAAATGTTAGAAATAGGACAGCATGTTTAAATAACATATTCTAAGGCAACTTAAAAATAAAAAGCACTGCTGAGAGCATTAAAGATCTAAATAAATACAGAAGTTTATTATATTAATAGATTAGAAGATACAATATTATTAATGTCAACTCTCCCCAGCTTGAACTAGAAACTCAGTGTAATTACAACCAATATCCCAATTTCTGTACCAATATTTTTATTTTGGTACAGAAATTGAGATGCTGATTCTAAAATTTACATGGGAAAGCAAAGGATATGGAACAATGAAAACAATATTCAAAATATTGGAGATAAAATGTACCTGCTTTCCAAATACTCTATAAGGCTAAGTCATTAAGACATGTAGCACTGCAGAAGGATAGAGAAGTAGAGCAACAGAGTCCAAGAATAGACTCATACAGTCAAATGATTTTCAACAAGATTGTCAAAGTTCAAGTAGATGATGAAAGGGAAGTGTTTTTAACAAATAAGGCTGGAACACCAAATACAAATATTGGGAAACAGGGGATCCTCAACCTCTATATCACATCAAAAATTAATTCAAAATAAATTACAGAATAAAATGTAAAAGCTAAAACTGTAAAGCTCCTGGGAGGAAACATAGGAGCATATCTTTTCAACTTTGGGACAGGCAAAAATGTACTAGAAAATACTGACAGTAAAAGGAAAAAGTGATAGTTTGATGAAGTCCTATATGAAGACTTTTATATGATATCTTCAAAAGACACCATTAAAAAAATAAACAGCAAGCCAAAGGCTAAGAGAAATATTCACAAATACATCTAATAAAGAATCTGTATCTAAAATACGTAAGGAATTGCTACAACTAAAATTTAAAAAGATGTATAATCCCATTTTTAAACCAAGTAAAAGATGTGTAGAGAACTTTCCAAATGGCCAGTAACATAAAAAGTAGCTCAATATTATGAGTAATCAGGAAAATGCAAATTAAAACTATAATGGTGCTAGCAAGTGGCGTGCTGGTTAAGGCACTGTATTCTCACATGGCCAATGGTGATTTGAGTCCCGGAACTGTTGGCTTGCTTTCTCACTTTCCTTCTCTCTTTCTGTCTCTCTCTGATCAAATTGAAAAACAATAACAAATACAATGAATAAATTAATTCTTCAAAAAAAAATTGAAACTATAATGAGATACCCTTATATATAAGATACAATACCTAGAATGAGAAAGACTGATAGCACGTGTAAGGATGTAGAGCTATTACAAGTGTCGCATAATGCTGCTGCATATATAAAATGGTACAACTTTGGGCCAGCCCTGGCCTGGTGGTTACATGAGCTGGAGTCCCACTGAATCCTGGACTTAGCGGCTTGAAAAACATGCTGTGCGTGTGTGCATTCAGATACCTGAAAGGAGGCAAGAATGGAGAACTGTGATGTGAACCATTCTCCACAGGGATGCTTTCTCGCTTTCCTAGTCTTTCTGATTCTCTCCAGGGACAGTGCACATGCCCTCTGGCAAATTAAAGAAAAATAAATAAATAAAACTTTGGAGAAGTTAGCCAAAAAAAAAAAAAAAAAAGGTAAAAATACATCTACCCTACCCTATAACCCAGTACATCCTCATAGGTATATATCCAAAAGAAATGAAAATATATCCACAATTGTCTCTTATTTATAAAAGCCAAAAATGGAAGCAGCCCAAATGTCTATCAAAAGTGAATGGAGAGACCAGCGGTTGGCGTAATGGCTATGTCACTGGACTCACACGTAGTCGACTGCGGCTTGAGTTCCAGACCCTGTGGCTTAAACTCACACCAGGTGCGTGTGCATGCATGCCCAAGATCCCAAGAGGAGAATGGAGGAGAAGGGATTGCAGTGTGGTCATCCCTGCTGGGGGATAATTTCTCTCTTTCTATCTCTTTCTTTCTGGCGAGCGCACGTGCCCTATAGCAAAAACCTCTCCAAAAAAAGAAAAAAAAGTGAATGGACAAAGAAAACATGGTGTACATACATATGTGTGTGTATGTGTATATATATGCACATAATGGCATAGCATTCATCAATAAAAAGGAACTAATCTGGGAGCCCCACCCCGCTGGGGTGGTGTTGTGGTTAAGGCGCAGGACACTCCCACATGGCCAACTTTGGTTCAAGTCCCAGTGGCTTGGTTTCTCGCTTTGCAACTCTGTTTCTCTCTCTGGTCAAACTGGAATAAAAGAATGAATAAATAAAATTAAATAAATAATTCTTAAAAAAAAAATGGAACTAATCCAAGCAATGACATGGAAGAATCAAAAAATCATTATTCTGCATGGAAACAGGGCAGAATAGCGGAGTAGGGGAAAGGAACACCATATAATTTCATTTATATAAAATTCTAGAAAATGCAAACTAATCTAGAGACAAGGGTGGAAAGCAGAATGCATTACAAAGGAGTAGGAGGAACCTGGGGAATGATGGACATGTTTGCTATCTTACTACTGTGGTGTTTGCATGGGGTATATAAAAAGTTAACAAATTGTACACTTTAATATGTGCAGTTTATTACATGGAAAATTATACTTCAATAAAGAAGTAAAAAGAATTTCTTTAGTAAAACAAACAAGCCAGGGCAGCCTGTGGTATGATGGTTAGGTGGCTGGATCCCACATGACCAACCACTCAGTTCAAAATCCCATACCAGTGGCTGGGTGTGTGTGCATGTGTGCTCTAAATCCTGAAAGGTTGGAGAAATGGAGAAGGGATCTTGGTGTGACTGTGTCCCACGAGGAGTGATTTCTCACTTTCCCTCTCTCAGGTGAGCGCACATTCATCTGGCAAATTGAAAAAAGAAAAAAGAAAAGAAAAAGCCAAAAATCTTTAAGGGAGATTAAGAATTAGAAGTCAAAATTATGAGGGTGGTGAGGTACAGAAGATTCAGTATGGGGGGGTCTTCTGACATGGTGGTAAATCTCTGTGTTTTTTAATTGTGTACCGGTTATACAGAAGTTGAAAAGGTATATGGTTATGGTACGTGCACTTTTTCACAAATGTGTGTGTGTGTATGTGTGTGTGTGTGTAGTTCTTCAATACAAAGTTGTTTCGGTTTTTGTTTTTTAGTTTTGGCTATGAGGGTGTATGTGCTTGCCAGAGAAAGACAAAGAGGGAAAGTGAGAAATCCCCCCCCCCCCAAGGGGGATGGCCATGCCACAATCCCTTCTCTTCCACTCTTCTCTTAGGATCCTGGGCATGCGCACACATGTGCTCAGTGTATTTTTCAGTCTCTGGTCTGGGACTCAAATCACCAAGCTGGCCGTGTGGGATCCAGTGCTTTAACCACGGTACTACCTGCTGGTCTCAAAGTTTTGGGTTTTTTTTCTGTTTATTTGTTTTATTTTGTTTTGTGATAGGGTGTGTGTACATGCCAGAGAGAGACAATGAGAGAGGGAAAGTGAGAATCATTCAACAGAGGGTCTGGCCATGCCACAATGTCATCTCTTCCATTTTCCTCTCAGGATTTTGGGCACACATGCACAAGCACCCAGGGCGATTTTCAAACCACTAGTTCTGGAACTCAAACTGTGGTCAGCCATGTGGGAGTCCAGCACCTTAACTACACCACCTGCTAGCCCCTAGTCCCAAAAGTTTTAAAAACAGGAACATATCTACTTACATGGTCTGATAATCCCACTCCTTTATCAAAGGGAAATAAAACATCTGTCTACAAAAAGACTTGCACAGAAATGTTGATAGCTGTTTTCTTTTTAATAATCCCAAACTAGAAGCAGCTCAACTGTCTTTCAACAGGGAAGTAGATAAACAATCCATGTTATATTCACACACTAGTACAACTAAATATTACTCAGCATTAAGAAGGAAGCTACTGATACATGCAATAACGTGGATCAATATGAAAACATCAAGCTGAGTACAAAGAAGGTGGAGACAAAAGGTATGATTCAATTAACACAAAGTCAGAAAACAGAGGAAAAATACCTGTGGTGAAGCAACTGTAACGGCAGTCGCTTCCAGAATGTGAAGAAACAGAAAGAGAGAGAAGTAGTAAAGGGTAGGAACATGGAAAATCTTTCATATCTTCCTTGGGGTGTTGAGGGAAGAATGTTCACTACAGATCTGGGAAAATTACAAGTCCATCAAAACACGATGGATTTACTAAATTAAATACTTAAAGGGTACCTTTTACTTACTTTGAGTAAGTCCTGGAAACATAAGAAAAAAATCCAAATTCAGGCTCCTAATTCAATTTCAACTGTAGTAAAAGATAAAATTTTTGAAGATCTTACTTCACTGCAATTGATTTATTTCTCTCCCAAAATCATTACCTTCCAATTAGTAAGAAAATCAGAATGTCTTGTCCCAAGTGCTTTACTTTTAAGATAATTTCATGTAAGAATATTATACACTCTGAAATGGAACTTAATATGAAAGGCTCATTAACAATCCTAATTCAGTAAGACTGAAAAAGAGGCTTCCAAAATGGAGGTGACTAAACCTCAGGAGGTATGAGTGAGGATACACTGGGGTACAAGAATATCATTTTAAAAGTTCTATTTTTATTTAATCTCTATATTAATACATATTTGTATTTTAAGTATAGGAGTGTGTATCTATATATAGATAGATAGATACACACTCCTATACTTAAAGAGAGAGAGAGAGAGTGTGTGTGTGTGTGTGTGTGTATGTATTTCCCCCCCCCCAAAGGCTTTTGCCACAGGGTATGTGCACTCACTGGAAACAGTGAGAAGGAAAGTGAGAAATTTCTCACAATCTCTTCTTCATTGTCCTCTGGGGATTTGGGGCATGTATAAAATGTGCCTGGTGCAATTTTCAAGCCGCCAGGTCCAGGACTCCAACGTGGTTGATCATGTGGAAATCCAGCACTTTAACCACCACACCACATGCTAACCCCTATATTTGTCGTCGTCGTCATCTTCTTCTTTTTTTTTTTTTTTTTGCCACAGGGCTCATGTGCTCACCAGAGAGAGAGACAGACAGACAGTGAGAGAAAAAGTGAGAAATCACGTCTCCTCTCCATCCAGGGATATGGCTATGCCACAATCCCTTTCCCTCCATTCTCCTCCTAGGACTTTGGGCATCATATGATTCTCAAGCCTCCAGGTCTGGGACTTGAAGCTCAGACAGCTATGTAGGAGTCCAGTGCCTTAACTACTAAACCACCTGCTGTCTGCCGCCCGACCCCCCCCCATATTTATTTTTTTAAGATTCAGAATGACCATGGGAACCAGCAGTTAGCGTAATGGCTATGTCGCTGGACTCCCAAGTAGTCGACCGCGGTT
>NW_006159858.1:5893464-5901391 GCF_000334495.1 Tupaia belangeri chinensis
CTCTATGTCCCTCTCTGTCTGGCAAGCACACGTGCCCTATAGCGAAAATCTCTCAAAAAACAAACAAACAAAAAAAACAAACAAAAAATCCTAGATTTTTTGCCAAGAACCTAATTAAATAACTGATCATTAAAAAAAAAAGTATCAAACAGATTCAAGATTCAGGCTTTGAAATTTCTGTATCATCAAAAAAAATTTTTTTTGGAGATATATCTATATCTATATCTATATCTATATATATATTTTGCTATAGGGTGCGTGTGCTCGCCAGACAGAGAGAGACAGAGAGACAGAAAGCGAGAAATCACCCCCCAGGGGGGATGGCCACAACACAATCCCTTCTCCTCCATTCTTCTCTCAGGATCTTGGGCACGTACACACACGTGCTTGGTGTGAGTTTAAGCCACCGAGTCCGGGACTCGAACCTCAGTCGACTACATGGGAGAGCAGCGACATAGCCATTATGCTAACTGCTGGTCCCATGTATCATCAAATATTAAAATAAAAAATTTCAGACATGATATCATATGCATTGTTCTCATTTTAAAAGGTATATATATATTTATTTTTAAAATTTAAAGTAAACAAAAAGGTTTTCCAATCACTGTACAAAGTACACTATTCACAAATGAAGGGACATCACTGATTTCCTTCGCCTGTCTCCAATGTTATTTCTTTCCATTTTTTTTTAAAGAGAGATTTTTGCCATAGGGTCTATGTCCTTGCCGGAAAGACAGAGAAAGACAGAAAGGGAGAAATAACTCCCCAAGGAGGAATGGCCACACCGCAATCCCTTCTCTTCTAATCTCCTTGAGGGATCTTGGGCATGCATGCACATGTGCCGGGCATGCATGCACATGTTCCCAGCATGAGTTTCAATCTGCTGGGTCTGGGACTTGAACCGCAGTCAACTATGTGTGTGTCCAGCAGCAAGACTATTAAGCCATCTGCTGGTCCCTCCAATGTCACTTCTAATAATAGTAAACAAACCAAATAAGCCAAGAAGTAATTATTCTTTACAAACAAAATAAACATTATTAGATTTTTAAGAGTCTTTCCAGGAGATAAAATACCAATTGCAAAAAATGCTTTAAATAAAGGCTTTTACTAAAACCTTTGTTATTGAATTTCTATTATACTTAAGTGACTGAGGAGCATTTCAGATGAGTAAAACCAGGTCCAATGTTTCAGAACTCAGGAGGACATAAGACAGTACAGAATTATCTACAACATAAAGCAAATCAAAAAATGCTTATATGAATTAATTAGAATGCAATTAATACCACTTGGTGTCCAACAGCTTCACTAAGAGGTGCATGGGAATGGTGCTGGGTTTCAAAGGATGAATAGGATTTTGAGTGGAAAATTTAGGGAGAATAATCCATGCTCAGGAAGTGTGCACAGAGCCACTGAGGCAAGTACAATCTGGGGCACATAAACGATCTGTTGCCATTTTCAAGTAACATTGTTACTTAACTTGTACTGACTTACCTAAAACTTAGGAACTTAGTGATAGCCTCCTAAAAGCATCCAATTTTTAAGTATGACTGCAAAGTATGACTGCATTATGATTCTACAATATATGGGTATATTTGATACGTTTGCAGTTCTGATTTTCACCAGGTATTACCATTCCTCTACTAGGAGGCTTAAATTTTTATAGTTTTATCCACCTCTCAATCTTGCTTTTCTTCTCACTTAACGGGATGACTAGTCCTTCTTTCTTCAAACCTAATCTTTTCACTTATTTTCAACTCCTAGTCCCTTCTGCTTGTTTTGTGGACTCCACTTGTTCACTTACATTTTCTATTGATTCCTCATCTAGTAGATTTAAACTGATATCCTCCCTATTAATATTTTGGAGAAGAAAATACCTCTTGTATTTCTCGATTATGTTTATGCTCTGCCTATAGCAGAGAAACAATACATCTTTTTGAAACAGCAAAAACACATACTTTTTTAAAAGTCAATTTTTAATCTGGGTTTTTTTAGTATTTCACAACAGAGCTTTTCCAGATGAAATCTTTCTGTTTTTTTAAGAGGTTTTTGCCTTAGGGTGTGTGTGCTCGCTGGGGACAGAGAAAGAGAGAAACAGAGACAGTGAGAGGGAAAGTGAGAAATCACCCCCTGGGGCGATGGCCACACCACAATCTCTTCTCCTCCATTCTCCTCCTAGGATTTTGGGCACCCACACACATGTGCCGGCTTATTTTCAAACCACCAAGTCCAGGATTCAAACTGCATGTAGCCATGTGGGAGCCCAGTGACTATGTGGGAGTCCGGTGAGGTAACCTGCTGGCCTCCAGATGAAATCTTAATCAACTACCCAAATATATAAAAATGGCAAAAGCACTGGTAATACTGTCTTATATTCAAGAAGAGTATATTAATTTATAATAAACCCAAATAACAAGAGAAATCGAGTGTTAGGGAGGTTAGTTATAATCTATGATCAAGAAGTAACTTTTGTGTGTGTGTGTGTAATTTTGTTTTGATTTCATCCAATAAGTAGTTGTAAGTAGGTAGCTTTTGGTTTTGTTCTTGTAGCAGCTTCTGTTTGCTTTGCAGTCTCAAGATACTCTGCAATTGCACTGATCCAAAAGTGAGGGGAAAAATAAAAAAGAAAATATTTTCTTTCAAAATGGAGTCAGTACCAATATCCAACAACTGCTTATAAGGCAAATAAAAACCCAAAACTTGCAATGAGCTATAAGGACCTCTATGACATGACATTAGAGCTCAGAGTTACATTAAATGTTACTAAACTAATGACACACATAGGATGAATGTGTTTCCAAAGAAAGGTGCCTGGGACTTGCCTAACTGTGCCATAGTAATGTATTGTTGAGACAATTTTACATAAATTATTATACATAGACTGAATTTTTAAAAAATCTACAGTTTTGCTTTATCAATGACCCATTTAAAATTCCTAAGTAACCAAGCACAGAAATAGTAAGAGAGTTATTCGAAGGAATGTTTGCATCCCACCCCCTCCACTTCAAAAATTAACCATATATAAACATGTAGCACTATATTCTCACGTATTAAAATTTGACACACATGTAGTTGTCCCCCTTACGTGTGGAGGATATATTCCAAGACTCCTAGTGGATGCCTGAAATCACTAAGCCCTATATTTATATTATGCTTTTTCCTATATATACATATCTATAAAGTTAAATTAAAAATTAGGTACAATAAGAAATTAACAATAACTATTAATCAAATAAAACAATTATAGCAGTATACGGTAATAAAAGTTATATAAATGTGGTCTCTCAAAATATCTTAGCATATTGTATTCACATATTTTCAGATCATACATGACCATGGGTAGTTGAAACCACAGATTAGAGTGGACTATTATATATGCCATACAGACACATACACACATGTTTATATACACACATATGAGTATATGAAGATACCAAGACCATTCCATGTGGAAAGAACAGCCCTTTCAATAAATAGTACTGGCACGCATAGCTATCCTATATGCAAAGAATGAAGCAGGACCTTCATCTAATGCCATATACAAATTTAACTCGAAACCAAAGATCTAAATGTAAGAGCTAAAACTATAAAACTCTTGAGAAGAAGACACAGAGAAAACCTTTACATCACTGGATTTGGCAACAATTTCTTGGACGTGATACCAAAAGCATATGTAATAAAAGGAAAAAAAATTAATAAACTGGACTTAATCATAATTTTTGTACTTTAAAGAATACTATATCAAAACTGAAAAAAACCACCCATAGAATGGGAGAAAACACAAATCATGTATCTGATAAGGGGTTAATGTCCAGAATATATAAAGAACTCCTAAAATTTAATAACAAACATAACAACCTAATTTAAAAATGGGTAAGTGGGGGCCAGTAGGTGCCATAGTGGTTATGATGCTGAACTCCTACATGGCCTACCGCAGTTCAAGTACCAGACCCGGTAACTTGACAATCACTCTAGGGGGGTGTGTGTGTGTGTGTGTGTGTGTATGTGCATGCCCAAAATCCAGGAGGAGAATGGAGAAGGAACTGTGGCAAGGCCATCCCCTCTGTTGGATGATTTCTCACTATCCCTCTCACTGTCTCTCTCCAGCGAGCATATGTGCCCTATGGCAAAAACCTTGAGGAAATATTTGCCTAATGGAAAAAACCTTTTTTTTTTTTTTTTTAAAAAAAAAAAAGGAGATTGGTAAAGGACTTGGATAGACACTTCTCCAAAGATGTACAAATGGCCAATAAATACACGAAAACATGCTCACCACCACTAATCATCAGAAAAATATAAATCAAAATCACAATGAGACATCATTTCACACCCATTAGGATACTATTATCAAAAAACAATAAAGAAAATAACAAGTGTTAGCAAGAATGCAGAAACTGAAACACTTCTGCACTGCTACTGGGAATGGAAAATGGCACATTTGCTGTGGAAAACAATATGGCAGTTCCTCTAAACAGTAAATATAAAGTTACCATATGATCTAGTAATCCCGCTTCAGGGTATAAACCCAAAAGAACTGACAGCAAGAACTCAAACAGTTAGGTGTACAACAATGTCTACAGCTGCATTATTCACAAGCACCAAAGATGGAAATAACCATAAATAAGGTGTGTATATATATATATATATATATACACTACAGAATATTATTCAGTCTTAAAATGGAACGGAATTTAGATGCTACAAGAATGATCTTAAAGGCACTTAAAGGAGAAATAAGCCAGATACAAAAGAATAGCTGCAATTCCACTTACATGAAGTGCCAAGAGCAGTCAAGTTCATCGAGACAGAAAGTAGAAAAGTTGCTACCAGGGGCTGGGGGTGGGGGGCAGTGAGGAGTTACTTTTTAATGGCTAGAATTTCAGTATGGAATGAAGAAAAAGTTTTGGACATAGTATAAAGTTGCACAAGAATATCAAAAGAATTGTACCCTTAAAAATAGTTAAAATGCTAAATTTGACATTACATATACTTGACCACAAATTTAAAAAAAAGCGTATGTGTTGTTTACTTCACTATAGTGACAGTATAGGAAAGTGGTTAAGAATACAAGTTTAAGAATTAGGCTGCCTGGTTTCAAACACATTTCAGTCATTTTTATAGCTCTTATATTCTTTGGGCAAATAGTTTAATTTCTCTGACTGTTTTCTCAAATAACAGAACCTATTTTATAGGGTTTTTGTGAGGATTCAATAAATTACTACATACGATGATGGGTAATTTTAGGTGTCGATTAAACTGAATTAAAGAATACCTAGAAACCAGGTAAAGTATTACACTGGGTGAGTCTATGCGGGTGTTTCCAGATTAATGTGCAAGTCCGAGTGGACTAGATGAGGAAAATCTGCTCTCAATGTGAGCAGCACCACTGGATTTGGAGAGAACAAATCCAGAACGTGGACTGGTCTTTTCTGCAGAGCAAGGGATAGACTTTCTGCCACCTCGGACATCAGAACCCAAGGCTCGGCCGACTTTGGACCCTAGGACTTAAACCAACACCCCTCCCCCCTTTACCCCATACCCATGTCCCACACCCGGAGGTTCTCGGGCCTTCACCCTTGGACTGAGAGTCACACCACTCGCTTCCCTGCTTCTGAGGCCTTCAGACTTGAACTAAGCTCAGCGTCTGCAGCTTGCATACGGCCTGTTGTGGAACATCTTTAGCTGCCATAATCAGTGAGCCAACTCTAATAACTCCCCTCTCATACATGTATATACATACCCTACTGGTTCCGTCTCTCTAGAGAAAGTATTTAAAACAGTGCATGTCATATAATAGTCCTTGTTATTATTATGAGCTTTAAATACATTTTAACGAGATTTAAGTCAAACACTTAAAGAACCTCTGAAGCTCCTCCTCAAAATTCTTGGGTCAGTAAAACAGTTCGAAAACCAGAGATCACATCCAAACTTCTTATTTTAACAGGCAGAATAATTAAATGTCCAAGGAAAGTTATTTGCTTGAGGTCACCAACCTTGTTTCACTAATACTCATATTAATGCTCCTAAAATAAGAGTTTCAGATTAACAACAACAATGTTGACATTCAACTACTTCCAAACCAGGGCACTCAAAACCAAGGGATTCTGTAATGTGTATCCAAGAACGTGTGAATAGCGAGATGGTTATCCAGGATGCTAATATAACTAGTATTTATTTATTTATGGGGTGGAAACCAAAAGGCAGCAAACCCAAAAGAAAAGACATCACAGATAACCTCAAAAACAACAGTTAAAAACACCTCTTCAGAAGGTAGTGTTAAATATTTATGAAAACACACCCACTATGTGCCCTACTACTCCACTCTTTTCAGTCAGTTACTTACTATAAATTAATAATTCTAATAAGATCCCTGGGTCTGAAAATTTAAGCTGCTGCTTTCATCCAATAGAGCTAAAATTCACCACATGGAAACACAGAAATAATTCTTTATTAAAAAAAGAATATATTAAGCTCTGCGGACATTTTTGTACTTACTTGAATAGGGCTATATCTGGTTTCTGTGACATCCACGACACAAAAAGCAAAATAACAGAGACAATCTTTGAAGGTCAGACTCAACAAGAGCTAAAAGGCTTTTGAGCGTCTCTATTTTGCCCTTCCCCCAGTGGTCCTCCTCAATTCAGCTCTCAAAAGACAGCACCACCTCTATGTGGAATGTCCTCCCCCTCCCCATCTGCTGAAATCCTACCCATCCTTAAAGGTTCCACTTAAAGGCCGCTGCTTCGTGATTCCCCCCATACCAATCTACCATTAATCTCTCTTCTTCGCTCCCTATTCTACACCTAGAATTCAACGTGTTATTGTACAGTGCACTGTATTACCATTACCTATCTCACTTCTCCACCCTCTCCTAAGAAAATCTCCAGTGAGCAGATGGGGTTGGTGGAAAGGAATTAATATTTATTAAATGCCTCAGTGCCAGACCAGGTGCCACACTTTTTGCACACGTTATCTCATTTAACCTGTGTGACAACCATCGGAGGCGGTAAACAGGTGGTGTCATTCCCACCTGACTGATAGAAAACGCACTGTAGAGAGTTGGATAGCTTCTCCAACCTCGCGGTGCCAGCCAAGTCCGGCGCGAATGGAACGGAGGTTTCCCGGGCTGCCAAGAGCTCTTTTCGCCACTTCACACAGCAGGTCTTGTTCACTTTAAGTCCCCCACCCTGCCTCACAGACAGCAGGTATTCCATAAATGTTTGCCGAATATTCCCATGGATTCAACACCACCCTTTAATAAGCCAATCACGCCCCCAGCCGGCTACCTTTACTGTTCCTTACCAGTGAACTTAACACACAGAGGCAGCTCTCGACCTCGCATCTCCGTGAGAAATGCTATACACAAACCTTCCCGTTCCCCCAGATCGCCCCACAGAACAGAAGAAATGCACACACACAAGACGCATGTAACACTCAAGCCTTCCCAAAAGCTCTCGTTTCATCCGATGCCACGTCTTCATGCTTATAAGCAATAAGGCTTCTGCGGTTTCCAGCTCACACGGTTGGACACCCCGAGACACTTAATAGGAAAAGCATGTCTTTCAAACCGTCTTGAAACGAAGGCACCCCAACTATCACTCTCCCACTGCCGCCCCTTCCCCCCCCCCATTGAATTGCAGTTTTGATTTCCGGCGGGAATGCACAGAGACACCAAAAGATGAGCCGGGGCTAAAAAGCAATGGACCGATTCCTCAGCCTGCTTAATTAGAACGAAGGCACGGAAGGCGCCCCGCCTTTCCCAAATCTCGGCGCTGAACTCGTCTATGGAAGACGGGGGGCATCGAAAGCCGGAGAGCGGGATGGTCCCTGAGTCACTGCCTTCTGCGGCGGGTTGGGAGAGTCCTTTCCTTCCCGCGGTCCCGGGCCAAGCAGTCCGGGTGCCGGGTTGGAGAGCAACCGCACCCTCGCC
>NW_006159858.1:5902049-5913809 GCF_000334495.1 Tupaia belangeri chinensis
TCCCGCGCCCGACCGCACCCAGCCGGGGCTGCCCGCCGCGCCCCACCTTTCCTCCGCGCGCCGGCGAGCCGCCTCCGGGAACGAGTGAATCAGAGAATGAATGAGTGGGGAGGAAAATCCCGGTGCGACCCCACCCCCTGTTCGCCTTTCCTAGCAAGCGGGCCGGTGGCCTCTGTCCGAGGGCCCTGGTGACACGGAAGCAATGGGCAGATCTGTCAAGAACTGCGTGCATCTACCTGTATGCCATCCGTGTTATTCAGACTCCAGAAACGTGTTGTCTTAGGCACTTAAAGGACCATTGTTGAAATCCGTGAGGCCCGTATTTGAGAAATCCCTTTTTGGCTCAAGCCTGCAGTTTCATGCAACGTATAGGGAAGGTTTTAGAATTGGACATTTCAATGACATGTTTCTTTACTTACTTTTTAACATCGAAACCTGTTTGTCTTGTATTCTTAGTTTCTGTCTCCCCATATCGAAATTGTTTAGGAGTAAGGTGTTGGCATTTTTCCTTATCAGCTCTGAACTCCGAATTACTCAGATTCTGCTCATTTTGATGCTGGCTTTACTTAGGCAGACCTTTAGGTATTTAATTTATGTCCTTTCTTTGACCTTCACTTAAAGTCGCTCAAAGGAAGAGAAAATTGGAATTAAATTATTTTTGCTTGGCTACATGCAAAGCAACTTTGTTGACAGCATTAAAACAATTGAATATGAGTGTGACCTGAAACTGGTTGCTGTGAACGTCCCTTCCTCAAGTCTTCCCATCTGCTTGCTAAGAGTAGCTTGAATTTTCACAGATCAAGAATTGACTGTACATTTCTGAAATCCTGACTGTTTCTAAGAACCAGAGTGCTCATTTCTCTGTCCTGGGGCCAAATCCTGGTTTGGTTCATTACATTTTTACTTCCTGATATTCTTGAGGACTTTCAAGTAGTTTGAGTCTTTTTTTTTTTTTCACAATCTGTTCCAAACTGGTACGCAATCTGTTTCAAACTGGTATTTAGAACCTTACAATACAGTTACTGGCCCTATTTTACACTTGCGATATCTGCACTTTAAAAAACAACTGCACTTTTGTATTATAGATTTAGTAGGTACTTTAATGTTGGGTGTAGAACAACTCTATTTTTTTGGAGAGGTTTTCGCTATAGGGTGCGTGCGCTCGCCAGACAGACGGAGACATAGAGACAGAAAGCGAGAAATCACCCCCCAGGGGGGATGGTCACGCCGCAATCCCTTCTCCTCCATTCTCCTCTGGGATCTTGGGCACGCACGCACACGCGCCCGGCGTGAGATTTAAGCCACCGGGTCCAAGACGCGAACCGCGGTTGACTACGTGGGAGTCCAGCGACATAGCCATTACGCTAACTGCTGGTTCCCAACAACTCTATTTTTTGTAAATAAAGATGCTTCTGTTGACCAAGTCCTGTAACCTTGTTTCTTCTGCAATTTACCATTCATTAGCTCTAATTATAATTATTTCACTAAGCTATGATCTTTCCAAATGAATGTGATTGATCCTTTTATCTTACACAATAGCTAGCATAATACCTTGCCCAATAAATATTTATAAATTAATAAGTACTTTTAGGTTTTACACAAGTGATCATTTTATCCCAATCTGACTACAGCCTCTCATCCATTTCCCTTGTGACCAGATTTGCTGAGGTTAGACACACCTGGGTGCCAAACCTAATAAATCTCTGTTGTCATCAAATTACCAGGCTGTGTGATGCCTTACATGGAAGATACTTCATAGAAACCTCCTTCTAGAAATAGAGCATTAAGGCTCAGGTGCAGTAGCACAGAGTGGAACCACCACTTGCAAAGCTGAACGGCCTCATGGGAGGCACAGGGTAGGCTCCTCCTGGTCATCCTGAACACACAGGGTAGGGTTGCCAACGTTAATTGGAGGGCTGAGGCAGGGGGATCTCAACGTGCAGGGACCCTGTTAAAAATAACTATTTCTGTCTTTCTTCTAACACACAGGGTGGAAGTTGGGAAACCATTGAGTTCTTTCAAGATAGCACTTAGTCAACTCTCCTCCAAATGCTCAGGGCTAATTAGAAAACAGGAGCCAGCAGATGGCATAGTGGTTAAGGTGCTGGACTCCCATATGGTTGACCACAGAATACCGAACCCAGTGGTTTGAAACTCAGGCCAGGCGTGTGTGTGTGTGTGTGTGTGCCCAAAATCCTGAAAGGAGAATGGAGGAGCAGGGATTGAGACATCGCCATCCACCCTAGGGGGTGAGGGGAGGGTGATTTCTCACTTTCTGTCTCTCTGGTGAGCACACGCTCCCTGTAGCAATTGAGTTTGAGTTTTGGAGACCAGCAAGACTAGAATGGGGCAGGAGAATGTTAAGAGGTAAATGGTAACAACCCACATGAGATGTGCTGCAGGTCTCGATAAAACAGAGGCAGTAAGATGAGGAGGAGGAACTAACGGGGAGTCATATTAAGGTGGTAGAAGCAACAGGATTGGATGTATAATTGGATATGGAAGAGTAAATGAGAAGGAGACATTTAGGATGACTCTCAGGATTCTGATTTGGGAGAACTGAATAATGTTGACCTTTTCTAAAATAAAGAACCTGAGAGAGGAGCAGGTTTCAGGGAACTGGCTGAATAAAACATATTAACTATTGCTAATCTGGAAATCCTAAATCCAAATGCTCTAAAGTCTGAAACTTTTTGAGTGCTAATGCTGTGCTACTAATGACAGATTGTCGTCAAAAATGCTGTGATACAAAAATATTACATACAATCCCTTTAGGCCATGTACATAAGGTACATATTTATGAAACAAATGAATTTCGTGTTTGGATTTGGATCTTATCCCCAATCTTATTATACATGTGGAAGTATTTCAAAATCAGGGGAAAAAACAAATCTGAAACACTCTGTCGCAAGCACTTCAGAAAGGAATACGGTAAATCCAGGCATGCCAAAAGTTCTTAGTTCATCATTTCCCAAAATGTGTTCTTCGGGATTCTAGTTATCTAGGATTTTGATAGATACGATTAAAAAAAATCAGATTCTTTAATCAAATAACTGAGAAATGCTAAGTGAAACAAAGTTCCAGGTGTTTCTAAACTAGAGGGGTTTTCAGTGGTTTTAATGTACTAATATACAGTGTGAATTTCCAAGAAGTAGACATACCGAGTACTTCCCGCATGTATTCAGCCATGACACTCTTTTCCAGTGGAATATGTCATAAGACATGTATTCCACAGAACGCACTGGGAAATGCTGACCTAAGCCTGCTGGTTTATCATTCTAGTTTATAGCAGAGAAAACTGTAGCCCCAAAACATGAAGTGATTTGCTTAATGTGAAATTTCTGGCAGACATTGGGCTAGAATCCATATCTTCTGACCTCAGTCACATTCTCTCCACATTACATATTGCTTTTTGAGCTACAAAGTCCTTCTAGCACCTTTTGCCAATCATGTAGAGAAAAATGTTCTAAGAGAATTATGGAATATATCCTTCTAAATGAGGTTTCAAATGGGTAATTTTTAAAGCTATGCTAATTTGAGTGCTTATTACTTTACATAAGCTGAAAGGATTTGTACATGGGAAAAGTGGGACCTATTATTTCCTTTGTATGATTCTTCTGATAACAAGCAGGAGACTTAAAAAATTAAATCATCTGATAAAATAGGTCATTTATCCAGTCGTCCTAATCCTGAGGTAGCTGTAAATAAGACAAACTTTCAGGGATGAATAGAAAGATTATTCTTCCCAGATACCTTAGTGTTGATTTTATTTCCTCCTCTCTTCATAGGGAAGAAACTGTTTGGGACTATACAAATCCACACCAGGTTTTGACTTCTTCCCTGGCACAATTCCCTGATTCAAAAATTCTAATAGCTAATGGATGGGAGGGTTTTCTTATCCAAAATTCATAGTCCCAATCCCCAGGGGAGAAATTTTAGTACTTCCTATTCTTAGAAAATGAAACAAATTGTTTCTTCCCAAGAGACCTGAAAGGACTTTGGGACAACATTTGTTTTAGGAAAAGCTTCTATATACATTACCTTTGAAATTAGTTACCAGTGTTTTAGTTTATGTTTCAATAATTTATGAAGTATGTGTTTTATTTCTAAATGCTATATTCATCATTAGTAGACAGATCAAGGATCACTACATGTGCTATAAATATGTTGAGTGAATAAATAATTATTTACTTTAAATATGGAGTAGTTATATGTAGTGGAGAAAACACTATTCTTCCCATCGGTGGAAGAACTGGGGGAAAAACAGGCGCTCTTTATACCCTGCAATTGGGAATATAAATCACTGCAATTTTTTTCTGAAAGGCAATTTGGCAATAGCTATTTAAAGGAGTGAGAAGAAAACATTCCCTAGGATATTGTTGGATGATGGCACATAGAAACCCCCTAAATGTCCAGCCATAGGAGATTGTTAAAGAAAATAAAGGATTGTAGAATATTCATTGATATAAAAAGTTGCTCATAATATGTTTAAAAAGTTATAAATGTTATGTACAATATGAACACATAGGGAGAAAAATACAGGAAAAATCTGGGAGTAAATGTAAGAAATCAAAGTGTTTATTGCGGCCTCAGCCATAATGGTGCATGCTGGTAAGAAGGCCCGGGTTTGATTCCTGACCCAACCTAAAGGCTGGATATAGTGGCCCATGCCTATAGTCCCAGCGACTTGGGAGAAACTTGACATAGTGAGAACCTGTCTTTTTTTTTTTTGAGAGGATTTTGTTATAGGGTGTGTGCGCTTGCCAGAAAGACAGAGAGAGACAGAGAGACAGAAAGCGAGAAATCACCCCCCACGGGGTATGGCCACACCTTAATCCCTTCTCCTCCATTCTCCTCTCAGGATCGTGGGCACCCATGCACACGCGATCAGCATGAGTATCAGCATGAGTTTAAGCCACCGGTCTGGGTCTCTAACCACAGTCAACTACATGGGAGTCCAGCGACATTGCCATTCCACCAATGGCTGGTCCCGTGAGAACCTGTCTTAATAATAATAACAATATAAAGTGTTTATTGCAAAGTGGTGTGACTCTGATACTTTCTTTTTTTCCTTTATCTTTTAACAGTTTGTATTCTTTAATTGGCAATTAAGGTAAACTAAAGGTCAGTGAACATAAATCTTTAAAAGATGTTAAGGAAAGCAACACAGAGCATATATTTTCATAGAAAATAAAGTTAATTTCAATTTTAAAGGGATGTTTGCTTTCAAGAAATTTTGTTCATAAGGCAGGAACATATGGAGTAACTAGAGAACAACTAGATACTAATCTCTGACAAGGACTGGAAGTAGAATAGGAGTTCAGAGAACAGAGGAGTTGACTGGGATCAGAGTGGGCTAAGATAACTTAATGGAAGAAGTGAGACTGAGCTGTTGCTTGGAATCTGAATGCCAAAGGGAGAAGCACAGTTTAGGGGTAGTAATGCAAGGTGAGGCAAAGGTCTCACGTGGCTCATACCAGAGACATTTCACCTGGCCTCCTGGTGCTTAGTATAACATCAGCAACTACAGAACACTTGCTCCTTGCCTGTAAATGTATTTCTGGTTCTTTCAGACAAATGAACTTTATATACACCATGTAATATGAATGTGTAGTAAACCGTGTATTGCATATTCCTTGTAATATTTTTAAAAAGTTGTCTTACTTGTCTTTTTAGAAATTGCTTTTTTTTTATCCAGAGGCCTTTTATCTGAAAAATCTGAAGAACCAAACATTTCCACATATTTACTTAGAGCAAATACAAACTATTACACAAGAGCAGCTATCACAACAACCTGAACCCTTGTGAATGTTCTGACTTCTATAGCAGTCAGACCACAAATGAATTTAACCAATTAGAACTCAGCAGTTCTCTGATTATGTGCATGCCACAGAGTACTATTTTTTAAGCCAGCTTTCCAATGTGGTAACTAAACTGCGGGTAGAAGTATTAGTGACACAAATTAATTGAAAGACTAAATGACTTCTGTTTAGTGTTTAATAATACACTAAATGGTTATGGCCATCTCGAAAATGTCTATAATGGGAAATAGAAGGCAGAATATAAACTTTCCATCAGGTATTTCTTTATAGGAATGATATTATTGTTAAATCAACACATAGATTTTGAAGTTCAAGTTCAAGGCACTGCTGAGAGATGGGGAGGCCACAGGGAAGAGTGAGAGTCCTTTAGTACCCTACAAAGTAAAATCTGTTTATGACCAGGGGAGCTGAAGGGCATGAGTTCAGTTTTGAATAAGTTGCATTTGAAGAATGGTGAAGCATTCAAGAGGTCTGTCTTTTCAGTTGCTGGAAATAACTCAATCATCCTCAAGGCTGAGAACTGTTCTCATGTTTGTTTGGTTGTTTATTTTTCTTTATTCATGGTAGAGCAAGTACACATGCATGTGAGAGTGAGAAGATGCACACATGCAAGAGAAAGAGAGGACAGAAAGAGAAAAACACCCTCTATAGGGTCTGTCACACCGTGATCTCACTCCTCCAGTTCTCCAGTCCATCAGCTCTCACAGATGTGTCCAGTAAGTTTCAGGCTGACCGGGTTGGGGATTCAAACCATAGTCACCATGTGGGATCCAGCTTCTCTTGAGCAGTGCATTACTGCTGTGCATAAAGCCAACCCAGAGCTGTGCCTACTTTATTGTTGACTACTCATCATCTTTCCTCTATCACAGTGTCTAATTCATAGTAGATTTCTGTATTCATTTCCTCGGGTTACAATAACACACTGGGTGACCTAAACAACAGAAATGAATTTTCTCATAGTTCTGGAAGCTAGAAGTCCAACTTGAAATATTGACAGGCTTAAATTTTTCTGAGGCTTCTCTCCTTGGCTTGTGAATGGCCATCTTCTCCCTATGTCTTGACATGGTCATATCTCTGTGCACTCACATGTCTGGTGTGTTTCTCTGTGTCTTAATCTTTTTTTTCTACAAATTCTAGTCTCTTTGGATTAGGGCCCACCCTAATGAGCTCATTTTAACTCAATTACATTTTTAAATACCTTATCTCCAAATACAGTCAATTCTGAGGCACTAGGGGTAGGGCTTCAACCTATAAATTTTAGGAAATACAGTTCAGTAACAGTTGCACGATATTTGTTGAAGTGAAGGGATTGCATTTAAGACAAGAAACTGGGGCTGGCAAGTGGCATGGTAGTTAGGGGCTCTGGACTCCCACATGGCTGACCACAGTTCAAGTCCTGATCTGGTGGCTTGCTTTCTCACTTTCTCTCTCTTTTTAACTCTGTTACTCTCAAATTAAAATAAATAAGTGAATAAATAAAGTTAAATAAAATAATTCTAAAAAAATCAAAGACAAGAAATCAAGGCTGAACAGGTAAGTACACATATGATTATTGGCTATAAAGACTAGAAGCATAGTAAGTGAAGAGCAGAAATACACATACATGTATATCATAGATAACAGATAGTTTATTGATACTACAATACTTTGATGGCACTGTGGCCTAGCAGTTAAAGGAGCTGGATTCCACTTGGTCAACCATGTGGTTTAAGTCTTGGGCCTGTAGGCTTGAAAAAAATACCAGGTGTGTGTGTGTGTGTGTATGTGTGTGTGTGTGTGTGTGTGCCCCAAATCCTGGCAGGATGGAGAAATGGAGTTTATCGCACACTCATTGTGGGGGTGCTTTCTCTCTCTCTTTCTCTCTCTTTGTCTCTCCCTGGTGAGTGTGTATGCCCTCTGGATAAAAAGATATTATAATACCTGATGTGATCAGTGACATTACATGATAAACTTGCTGTGTTGTTCGTCACTAATAACATATCATTTAAGATGCTGTGCATTAACAATGTGTTGCACTCACGCAATCTCTCCACCAGCTCCTCTACCCATCCACCTGTGATTCTTTGCTTCAGATGATCTCTATCTCAAATTTTCATGGAATAAATGTACACCTTTAATATATCCAGAAGGAATCATCAAGGAGATTCAATCTGTAAGATAATAATAACGACGATGATGATAATTACAATAATGTATTACCTACGTTCCCAGGATTTCTGACCAACACACATACATGTAATGGATAGGTAAAATGTACATTTCTGGAAGTTTCAAAGTTCTGTTACTTTGCTAAGGGCAATTTTAGACTTTCTTACTAGGGTGTATTTATGGTTTAACATTTATTTATTTTATAATTCAACCCGGGGATTGGTAAATGAGTTAAAAGATCATTACCTCCTTTTGCTACCTCATGGTCATACTTGTATGGTTTTTTTTTTAACTGTCTAGGAAAAGCCATTTGAAAAAAGATATCATGGGAAAAAAAACAAAGTAAATAGACGAAGAGCTGATCACTAGAAACTTTGTTCAGCTATGAGCTTTGAGGAAAGGCTAAGCCCAAGAACATGACATCATCTAACTACCGTCATGACATCACCTAACTGCTGTCACTGAATTCCATCAGTCATGCCTTTCAAAGGTTCTTTTCTTCACTTTTCTTTCTCCTATTGCCCTTCTTGCCAATTTCATCATCTCATTCCAGGATTCTGCAGAAGTCTGTGGGCTTTTTTCCTCAAAACCTTTCTCTTTTTCTCTTTGAACAGCCTCCATAATACTTCTAACCAATCTCTGGTACTGCCAGGAGCCCTTATTTTATTATTATTTTTGTTTTAGAGAAATTTTTTTGCTATAGGGTGCATGTGCTCTCTGGAGAAACAGAGAGAAAGTGAGAAAGCACCCCCCTGTGGGGATGGCCACACCACAATCCCTTCTCCTCCTTTCTCCTCTTAGGATTTCGGGCATTTACACACATGGCCAATATGAGTTTCAAGCCTCCAGGTCCAGGAATTGAACTGTGGTCAGCCACATGGGATTCTAGTAATGTAACCATTCCACCATCTGCTAGTCCCAACCAGGACGACTTTTACTGTGTCATTTTCCTGTAAAAACAACCACAAACAAATAAACAAAATGTATAATGTGCTTATTTTAAAAAATGAACATCACAAGCTTATCATGTACAGTGTGATTCTGATATTGTTGAACACAAAAAGACTCAAATCCACAAAAGTACGCACCTATATCCACTGCATCGGTTTCCTATTGCTGCCATAGCAAAGTACCATAGCCATGTTGTTTAAAATAACACGAAGTTACTATCTGAAAGTTCTGAAGGTCAGAAATCTAAAATCAGTTCCAGTAGCTTAAAAATAAAGTGTCAAAAGAGCTGAATTCCTTCTGAAGGCTCTAGGAAAAAATATAATAATTTCTTTGCCTTTTCCTCCTTCTAGGGGCTGCTTGTATTCCTTGGCTTATGGTCACATCCTCCGTTCTAATCAGCAGAGTAGCATCTTCCAATCTCCTACTCTTTCCTGCCTTCCTCTTCTAGAATGATCATTGTAATTATTTTGAGACCATCTAAATAATTCAGGGTAATCTTTCTGTCCAATATGAAAAGTAGTAAGTTCACGGGTTCCAGAAATTAGGACACAATTTTTTTTGGGGGGGGGCAGTCGGGGACATTATTCTATCTACTACACACATACACACACACAACATACACATCCAAATGCACAATATGCACAAAAATGGAAGGAAGTAGAGTATACCAATATATTAATGGGTTGGTTATCTCTAGGTTAAAAACTTCAGGCCATTTAAATTTTTACCTCTTTGTGTATGAGCAGTACGTCAGTGTTCAAGATGATCTTGTTTTAATTTTGTATTCATAGAGTATGTCCACAATGAAAACGATTCAATGAAGGGAACCAGCAGTTAGCGTAATGGCTATGTCGCTGGACTCCCACGTTGTCGACCGCGGTTTGTGTCCCAGACCCGGTGGCTTAGAACCACGCTGGGCGCGTGTGCGTGCGTGCCCAAGATCCCAAGAGGAGAATGGAGGAGAAGGGATTGTGGCATGACCATCCCCCCTGGGGGGTGATTTCTCGCTTTTTGTCTCTCTGTCTCTGTCTGGCAAGCACACGCGCCCTATAGCAAAAAAATGAAATAAAAGAGAAAACGATTCAATGAAAGCTGCTACTGGGTACATCTGGATGCCTATGCCTTTCCCCCTTCTTTTTAAGACAGCAAGTCTCTTACAGAACTGCTCCTCCTGACCCAGCACCCTGGCTCCACCGTGTAGTTAGTTCTAAGGGCTCCTGCCAACGACGGAATCTCTATACCGTGGTCACAGCAGAGAGGAGCTGTGATTCACACTAGGTAACCAGAGGTGTTTCCAGCATCCATCTTCCTTTCTTCTCTTCTTTCCTTTTCTGCCTTCATTCCTTCTACCTGACTTAAGAGAAAAAGTCTATTATTCTTGGATGGGACGCTCAGGAAAATGCCACTCAGAACACAATGATGACAATAGTTCTAATATCATAGAGAACATTAAAAGGAAAGAATAAAAATGCAGACTTGAGGGAATCTTTGAGATATTTGCATCTTTGGTTCTGGCTGTCTTTCCTTCTGTATGCCAATTTGGATATATAAACCAGTAGATTGCTTTTTTCTGCTACAACTGGGTGTTTCTATCATTTGCAACAAGAGTTGAGATTAAAATAGTTAGAAATTTTGTAAATCCACAACAATCCCGTTACTGCGAATGGTCCCAGATCAGCTCTCTGATTGGCTTCAAAGCTATTCACGACCCCCTCCTCTGCCTCTACTTCGCTCTGGCTGGTCTCCTCACCTTTGCTTACTCAGCTCAGGGAGTTTGCCTTTGTGGCTTTACTCTTGTCATTCTCCTTGTCTGCACCATCTCTGCTCCCCTCCCTGCCCATCTAAATCCTGTCCAGGCTTCCCAGCTACCTCCAGTACTCCTCTGTGAAACATCCCGCAGCTCAGCCAGGGAAGGCTTCCTTCTCTGAACGTTTGTAATATTCAAGGTCTGGATCATGCATTCCACACCGATGCCCTCTTTTAACGGTTTGGTGTCACACCAGATAAATTACACACACCAGGAGGGCAAGAGCCATACCATGTTTTACATATTGTGCTCATAGATCTAGCTTTCCATGTCAATTTATTAAATAAAAAAGTTTTACTGCCAGAGGGGACATGTGCTTGCGAAAGAGAGAGAGAGAAGCACCAAGAGAATGGTCACACCACATCCCCCTTTCCTCCAACTTTCTGTCCTGTCAGGATTTGGGGCATGCAAACACATTTGCCCAGCCTGTTTTTCAAACAGCTGTTGCTGGGATTGGAACCACTGTTGGCTATGTGAGATCCAGCTCCCTTAACCACTATAGAAATGACCTGGAACACTGGAGGAGTTTCCTGACACTACAGAGTTGTCCTCATGCTGCATGTTTTTCATCATTTCCACAAAGACCATTTTTATTTTTAATTTTGGGCATGCACATACAATCCTTGGTATGATTTTTATTTTTTATTTATTTATATTTTTAGAATTTTTTTTTCCTATAGGGCACATGCCCTCGCCAGAGAGACAGAGAGAAACAGGGAGACAGAAAGCGAGAAATCACCCCCCAGGGGGATGGCCACGTGCAATCCCTTCTCCTCCATTCTCCTCTCGGGATCTTGGGCACACACGCACACGCGCCCAGCATGAGTTTAAGCCACCGGGTCCGGGACTAGAACCACGGTCGACTACGTGGGAGTCCAGCGACATAGCCATTATGTTAACTGCTAGTCCCATCCACAAAGATCATTTAAGAAAGGGAAGTAAGGGACCAGCAGTTAGCGTAATGGCTATGTTGCTGGACTCCCAAGTAGTTGACCGTGGTTCTAGTCCCGGACCCGGTGGCTTAAACTCACG
>NW_006159858.1:5913964-5954708 GCF_000334495.1 Tupaia belangeri chinensis
AACCTCTCAAAAAAAAAAAAAAAAAAAAGAAAAGAAAAAAAGAATGGGAAGTAAAGCCTGATAGGAAAAGCAGGAGCCAGAATTATAATATTTCACTGTGAGAAAAGAGCCTAATAATCTTTTTCCTTCAGAGATTTTTGCTATAGGGCACATGCACTTGCCAGAGAGACAGAGAGAGACAGAGAGACTTTTCCTCCATTCTCCACTCAGGATTTTGGGCATGCACACATATGCATCTAGCTTGAGTTTCAAGCTGCTGGGTGGGGACTCAAATCATGATCGGCCATGTTAGAGTCCAGCAATATAACCATTATGCCATCTGCTGATCCCATCAAACCTGACAATAGTAACATCTGTGAAAAATTGCTATACACAAGGTTCAGTTCTTCCTCCCTAAGAATTAAGCTTGGGGTAGAAAATAAGCATATAACCAAATAATAAAATTTAGGTATGTCCACATAGTTTTTTTTTTTTTTTTCATCATAAAGGTGTTGAACAATGAAATGAACTTTGAACCTTGTGTAATGTATGTCTGTGGAAGTTCTAGAAAAAACTTTTGAAAATAGCATATGGGGGACCAGCAGTTAGCGTAATGGCTATGTCGCTGGACTCCCATGTAGTCGACCGCGGTTCGAGTCCCGGACCTGGTGGCTTAAACACACGCCGGGCGCGTGGGCGTGTGTGCCCAGGAGCCTGAGAGGAGAATGGAGGAGAAGAGATTGCGGCGTGGCCATCCCCCCTGGGGGGATATTTCTCGCTTTCTGTCTCTATGTCTCTCTGTCTGTCTGGCGAGCGCATGCGCCCTATAGCAAAACAAACAAAAAAAAAAAAATAACATCTGGGTGGTTTTGTCTAAAGGTAAGGAGTTAAATATGAGGACTGTAACAAAATCTTACAAATAATCTATTTTATAAGTTTTTTATCTTATATAGAGGAGAGAAAAAATTCAAAGGGCATTTAATTATTATAGCCCTAGATGCAGATGCTTTTGTTATTTTCTCTGTCAAAGGAGGACCTCTTATTCTGAACACTTACAAGGATAAATTACAAACCTTTGCCTGATCTGTTCGTTGGCTTACTTCCCAGGGAAAACTTATCTATGCTCAGATGTAACACTGTTTCCACCTCCTAAATTTTAGCTGCCTTTTCCTTGCATCAAATGGAAGTGTAACTTTTTATTTTTTTAAATTTCCAGAGGGTAGGCCACTTGTCAGAGAGAGACAGAGACAGAGGGATAAACCACCCAATGAGACATGAAATTAATTTTTCTCCATTTTCCCATCCTGTTGGGCTTTTGGCTCACATGCACATGGACATAGCATAATTTTCTTTTCTTTTTCTTTCTTTCTTCCTTTCTTTTCTTTCCACTCTTTCTTTCTCTCTTCCTTCTTTCTTTCCTTCCTTCCTTCACTCTTTCTTTATCTCTTCCTTCTTTCTTTCCTTCCTTCCTTCCTTTCTTTCTTTTATTTTCTTTTTTAGAAGTTTTGGCCTTAGGGTGTTTCCGCTCACCAGAGAGAGAAAAAGAGACAGTAAGAGGGAAAATGAGAAATCACCTTCTAGGCGGAATGGCCATGCCACAATCCCTTCTCATTCATTCTCTTCCTGGGGTCTTGACATGCACACACCATGCCAGGCATGATTTCCTTTTCTTTTCTTTATTTAAAGAGAGATTTTTGGAATACGGTGTGTGCACTTGTTGGAGAGACAGAGAAGATAGAAAGTGAGAAATCACGTCCTGGGAGATAGCTATGCCACAATCTCTTCTCCTTTCAGGATTTTGGGCACACATGCACATGAGCCTGGTATGAGTTTTTAAGTTGCTGGGCCCAGGACTTGAACTGGAGTTGACTGTATGGGAGTCCAGTGACGTAACCATTACGCCATCTAGGTCCCAACCCGGCATGGTTTTCAAACCACTGGGTGTAGGACTCAAACTGTGGTCTGCCATGTGGGAGTCCAGCGATGTAACCACTATGCCACCTGCTGACCCCCTTGGTATGTTTTTCAGGGGCCAGGTCTCAAATCATGGTAGGTCATGGGATCCAGCTCCCTGAACTATATAGACTATGGGGCTGACCCAGAAATGTAACTTTTAAGTTCAAATCAGGTATTAAAAATGCTCATCAATATTCCCTGCCTGACAATGGCATTGTTTTTGCAATAATTCTAACATAAGCACAAAATAGAGCACAACTCTGCAAAGGTCTGTGCATCAAGAGCACTTGGTTGGTCAACTACAACTGTAGTTGACTGACATGCTCCAGCCTATATCTGGGGAGGGAGGAATGAGGAGGTAGAGCACAGAGACTTTAAGGGCAGTAGAGGTATTCTGTATGATGTTGTAATAGCAGATCCATGCCATTATACATTGTCAAAACCCAGGGGATGGTCAGCAATAAGAGAGAGCCCCAGTGTAAACTACCAGCTTTACAATGATGTTTCACTATTGCCTCATTAATTGTAACGAATGCACCACACTAATATAAGATGTTGACAGTAGGCTAAACTGCAGATGAGTCTTAAAGAGAGTATGGAACTCTGTGCTTCCCACTCAATTTTTCTATAAACCTAAAACTGCTCTAAAAAAAGTGTTTTTTTAAAATTTTTAATTTATTTATAGATAGATATTTTTGCTATAGAGCACATGCACTTGCCAGAGAGCCAAAGAGAGACAGAGAGACAGAAAGTGAGAAATCATCCCCCAAGGGGGATGGCCACACTGCAATCTCTTCTCCTCCTGGGATTTGGAGCATGCACGCACAAGCACCCAGCATGAATTTTAAGTTGCCAGGTCCGGAACTTGAACTGCAGTTGACTATACGGGAGTCCAGCATCATAACTATTATGCAAACTGCTAGTCTCAAAAATAGTCTATTTTTTTAAAGTGATTCCAAACACCTGGATTAGTTCTCAGTTAGGGAAGAGAAAGTAAGCATGGAAGTAATTATATCTCTGTCTTTTAAGAATACCACACAAGATCACTATCTATTTGTAATGATCTACTGCTAGCCTCAGTGAGCCAGGATTATGGGTTTGTGTGCCTAGCGTTCACAGGGAGAACTCGGGACGTGAACCAAGGACCTTCCCATGTGGCCCCAGCATCATTACCTATGCTCCACCATGGCTGGCCACTCCAATCTTTTAAATTTGCAGGAAAGTACTCTTGCGATAATAATCAGAGTCTCACTGGAAACAAACCTGAATCTGCGCACAGTTTTTGGTGACTTATTCGCTATAAACCAATATTGAGGAGAATACCAAATTGTCTTCCATAAGTAATTGAAAGTACTGGGGTCGAACTTTCCTCTTTCTTTTTCTACTTTCATCTGTACAGCAGCAACTCAGTGATCCATTGTGGCCTTAATTTGGGGAGCAGGGAGAAAAGCCATATTGGCATCAATGCTGATCATGGATAATTAACATTTCTATTCTCTGTTCTTATCGTTATACCACATTTTATTGATAAAACTTGAACAAATAATGGGCTTACCAATGCTCCAGAAAGAATAATTCCTTCCAAAGTTATTTTCTCTCTCTCTTTCTTTCTTTCTTTCTTTCTTTCTTTCTTTTTTTTTTTTTTTTGAGAGGTTTTGCTATAGGGCATGTGCACTCACCAGGAAAAAAAGGGAGAAATCACCCCCCTGGGGAGATGGCCACGTCACAATTCCTTCTCCTCCATTCTCCTCTCAGGATCTTGGGCACACACACACATGCACCCAGCATGAGTTTAAGTCACCGGGTCTGGGACTCGAACCGCAATTGACTACATGGGAGTCCACTGACATAGTCATTATGCCAACTGCTGCTCGGTCAAAGTCCTTTTCTTATTGACTTTACAGCTTAGTGCAGAAGCTGGACATTGAGTACTATGAAAGGTTTAAAAAAATAAAAAGGAAACCATGGAGCACATAACAGGTAATAGATTCAGAGAGCTCAGAGCATAAACAAATGGAAGGGATGTAATGATTGCTTGAATGAGTAGAGAGGTTTGAGTCATATAGAACTGTATATTTAAACATACACTGGTAAGCGGAATGTTTTCTCTATATTTCAATTTTTGGGGGGAGGTTTTTGCTATAGGGTGTGTGCACTCGCCAGAAAGACAAGAGAGAGACAGAGAGACAGAAAGCTCTCGCTTTCTCACTTCCCAGAGGGGATGGCCACATCGCAATCCCTTCTCTTCCATTCTCCTCTTGGGATCTTGGGCACGCATGCACATGCGCCCAGCGTGAATTTAAGCCACTGGGTCCGGGACTCGAACTACAGTTGGTTACATGGGAGTTCAGCGACATAGCCATTATGCTAACTGCTGGTCCCTCAAGATCACATTTTCAAATGAACATAGCTAGTTCTTACATGTGGTTCATCACAGTAAACAAGATTGGATTTTTTTCCAAAATAATATTAGTGACTTTTAAAAAGAACCCTTACCCTTTTTTGGTAGGGGAAGAAGCCATCTTTTTTTTCCCCTGTACTTTCAAACATCCATATGAATTCAGTTTTTCTGGCTACGAATCATAATCCTCAAACTCTAAAATCTAGTTTTTTGTTTTTTTGAATTAATTTAGTTTTGACTCTGAGTCGCCACTTGCATGAGGAAGACCAGAAGTTCAGCCCAGTCCTTCCCATGGTTTCCCTCCCTTGTTCCAATGCCCTTTCAAGGAAGTACAGAAGTCTAGAAGTAAAGATAGCCCCAAAGCTATCTTTGGGGCTGATCATCCTCCTGTAATGGGAGGTTCCCACTGCCTTAGTCCTTGGAGCCATCAGATCCAAGGACTCTGTGGCTTTCATATCACCTTTGGCTACAGGAGTCTTGGGCGAGCTGCCAATGTGCCACCTCTTGGGGTTCTGCCAGAGAAAACAGGGCAGGAGGACAGCAGGGACACAGATCTCTCCTTTGCAAGGCACTTTCATCTTTTTCCCCCAGAGGCAAACCCAGTTCTCTATTCCTTCCAGGAAATCCAACTTAGACTTTTCTGTGGGCTTAAATAAAAACCAAGAAGGGAAGTGTGTTGCAGGCCACTTCTGCTTTCTTCCTTGTGACATGTTAACACTCCTCCTACAGAAAAAGGCATGGGGTTTACCACCTTCCTGAATACGGAATGAGAAAGAAGAAAATACACAGAGGAAGCCATAAATATGTAGCTCCAACCAGATCCATCCCCACACAATCAGATTGCCCAAGTATGCTTAGCTAAATTAACAGCGAAAATCTGCCTAAAGACTGAATGCAAGGGGACCAGCAGGTGGCATGGTGGTTAAGGTGCTGGGCACTTCCACATGGCTGACTATGGTTCAAGTCCCAGACCTGGTGGCTTGCTTTCTCACTTTCCCTGTCTCTCTCTTTCTCTCTCTGGTCAAATTAAAATAAATGAATGAATAAATAAAATTAAATAAATTTAATAAAAGACCTTATGCAAAAGGGTCAGTTCCTAGTCAGTTGCTTGATAACTCCTCTCTTCTACAAATTTATTCACAAATTTTGATTGAGAGGGAAAAGTCAAGGTGAGAGAAGGCCAATGGGTGCATAAAATTGCTTCCATAGTTCACATTTATTTATTTATTTTTGGAGAGGTTTTTGCTATAGGGTACATGCATTCGCCAGAAAGATAGAGAGAGACAGAGAGACAGAAAATGAGAAGTCACCCCCCAGGGGGGATGGTCACACCACAATCCCTTCTCCTCCACTCTCCTCTCGGCATCCTGGGCACACATGCACACGTGCCCAGCATGAGTTTAAGCCACTGGGTCTGGGACTCAAACCACAGTTGACTACCTGAGAGTCCAGTGACATAGCCATTATACCAACTGCTGGTCCTCACATTTATTTTACTACAAGTTTAATTCTGGTAGGTAAAAATATTAGGGGTATGAGTACTTATAATGTGGGTCAACTGATACAATTTGAAAATTTTAGCAGTGATTTTGTCCTTTGAGTGCCTGACCTGCCCTTTAAAAAAGTTGATAAGAATGCAATGTAGTTACAAGGATAATGTAAGAATCACCTGATGATTTGTAGCAAATCCCTTTACATGTGTTTATGTTTAACTCACATTCACTGATTTTTTTCTCCATTAATTTGGTAAAGAGCTAGGCAAGTCACAACATGTGCTTTTTTTCAGTGATATATTTGCAACTTCTGTAATAACCTTTGCTGTATAATTACTGTTTTCCTTTCCCTAGAAGCTCTGTAGTTGACAAAGGGAAACATAGGAGTTTCCATTTTGTCTAGAGACGTTGCATTCTCTGTTCCTCTACTCTAGTTTGGGATACATTTATGCATGTGCTAGCCAAGGCGAAGTAAAAGTTATAATTAGAATATGATGGTAACATAGGATGAGTAATATATATAAATATATATATACTGCAGAACTTCTTTGCTGTTACCACAACAAATACTAGGAAACCATAAGGGATTCTTAGGCATTTTTCTATTTGGAAGTGCTTTCCACAAAGAATATCTGTCAAAGCTCTACTCTGTACTTACTGAAAGATTCTTTTCCTAAATATTTTTTACCATATTTCTTATTTATATTTTAGACTTTCACATGCGTAACAAAAATATTCTTTTCATGAAGTATTATCCAAAAGGACGATGGCCATTATAAACATTGGTGTTTGTTTAAACTATTCCTTACTTAGATCATGTTTCCTTAGACTTATTCTAGAAAGAAGATATGTACATCTGCCACTGATTAAACGTATCTATGTATCATGATTCATAGAATCAGCGACATGAAAACTGCACACGTGGAAGGATAACTAAAAAAGTTATTAACTCTCAATGTAATGTGAAGACCTGTGCTTGATTCTTTCCTGGAGGCTCCAAGAAGGGGGAGAAAAGTCTTTTTCCTCTGACATACTCTGAGTCATAGAAACTGAGGAACAATCTACATGTACATGTTTTTAAAATTGAAGGGTTTTATTTATTTTATTTTATATACAGATAGCCAGCATGATTTCTTTCACTGGGTGGATATCTTGGACAATCTGTTCAAGGAAGATCATTCTGTGCAACTTGATGAAGCCTATGTCCTTCGCGTACTGATTTAAACACCAACAGAAATGATAAGGTCGTATTTCCAGATCAGACCATGCCGGTTGGAGCATAGGCGGCAAGAGCAAGAGCCCTGGCCTAATTTTCGCGGGTGGCTACATTAGAGGTGCTGATGACCCATCCTGCTTTCAGCGGGGCAATGAAGCAAAAGAGACATGTACATTTTTTAAGAGATCTTTTTTATGTAGAGCACGTGCACTCGCCAGAGAGACAGAAAGTGAGAAATCATCCCCAGGGACAATGGCGGTGCTGCAATCCCTTCTCCTCTATTCTACTCTTGGGATGTTGGGCATGCATGCACACACACCCAGCCTATGTTTTAAGCCACTGGGTCTGGGACTCGAACTGCAGTCAACTCTGTGGGAGTCCAGCAATGTAACCATTACACCATCTACTGGTCCCTACATGTACATTTTTATCACATAGAAACATGTATAATATAGGATAACGAATTATCATAGATGATTTCTTGTGGATTTTTGGCTTTGTCTAACCTCTCACTCTCACATAAACCATCACATAAACTGAAAAGGTAAACATTGTTTTTCTTGGAAAATCACAAAGTTTATTCCTCCATTGATAAAATGTCTATTAAGGTGATGAGCTAAATTACAAAAATGAGAGTTTCGTTGCTCATCAAAGCATTCATTCATTTATAAAAATTTTTAACTGCGGGCTTACCAGGTGTCAGATATATGCCGAGAAATGAGAGCGGATGCAATATAGTGCTGAAGTGCTGAATTATGTCCCAATCTCATGGTGGGAGCTCACTAGCTACCTTAGCTTGGGTAGGGTGGGGTGAAGGCTCTGAATTTCACATTGAACACCTAGCATAGTAAGAGTGCTTCAAGGGCTAAGGCAGGGAAAAGTTGTTTAGCTTATCTGTTTAGCCACATAATCTCCTGAGAGTAACAGCCGTGCAGTCATGTCAGAGCAATGAACAGAACCCCATGCAGGTGGTTGGTGTTAGGGAGCCCTGGAAGTGGGTGGCACTGCCCTGGCTATGGCTAGGGCATGGGATGCTATTCCATTTCCCAGAAGAACAAAAGCCAGATGGGTCCCATGCCTAGAGTAACCAGAAGCTTCCCAGCCTCCCTCCCTTGCTGTCAGCTGTGGCCATGGGATCCAATTCTAATCTGAGAGGTAGTAGGGATATGTGTTGGGAATAAGGGGCAGGCTTTTGGAAAATGTATTGTTTTCCTGATAAATAGGGATAAGTATAATTGGTGAGAACATTTTCTCCCCCTCTGCTTTCTGGTCTTGAATGTTGGCATACTTCGGGTCAGCCAGATGGTATGGTGATTAAGGCAACTAGATTGCACATGACCAGCTGTGTAACTTGAGTCCCAGACCCAGCAACATGAAAACATGCTGGCTGCATGTGCGTGCATGCCCAAAATTCAGACAGGAGAACAAAGAGAAGGGACTGCAATGTGGCCATCCTCCCTGTGCAGAGCTTTCTCATTTTCTCTCTCTCTTTTTCTTCCTCTCTTTCTGTCAAGCCCACATGCCCTATAGCACATTAAAAAGAAAAGAAAAGAAAAGAATATAAGCATGCTTCATACTATTTCAGCATATAGTGATCAAAGAAAATATGCTAAGGACGGTAAGGCAAGAAGAGATACAGGCTGGGTCTTTGACTTTGTGTAACCATTTCCCCAGCCCTGGATGGCCTGCCTCAGACTTCCTGTCAAGTGTAAAAAATGAACACTTGTTTGGTTAAGCCACTGTTGGGATTTCTCTTGCTTACAGACAAAGGTATTTTAATGGAAATAGAACATGTTTAGAAACTCCAGGGAAAAATAAGAAGATGGGAGTAGGGATTTGGCTGTTGAAGTGGTGGAAGATTAGTAAGAGGGAGAAGATACAGGGAACTAGGTCAAAACTCAGTGATAAAGACCTGTAATGTATTCAGATAGAGCATAATTGGCTGATGACTGGTTTTCAGACTTCTTAAATCCCCTGTGGCCAGAAATAGTTTGGACTCAAACTGGGAGAGGAATAAGGTCTAGCTTAGGACATGGTGAGTTCCAAGGACAGAGGAGCCATGAGGTCTGTGTTATTCATTGTGAAATTCCTCTTAAAATTTCATCCCATTGTCTGAAAGCTCTAAGATACTGTCGTTCATTGTATAAGTCAAAAAAGCAAACACTATTTTTCCTGGAGTTCTTAGAAAATCACCAAGTTTATTCCTCCATTGAAAAATTGATTAAAATGTCTATTAGAGTGACTGATGCAAATTAAAAAAAAAAAAGAGTCGAAGGTCTTATAGGACTAATACCTATGAAGCCCTGTGCTATAGTTCAAAAGAGTATGATGATGATGTGCAATAGTATTACATTAGAAAGGAAATGAATCACATTTAATGATGGCTAAAACTGGGTTGACCCAGTAACACAGTGGTTAAGGGGGAGGGTCCCACAGAGATGACATGTGGGACCTAAATCAAACCATGACCATGCCCCACTGGAGGACACTTTCTCTCTCTGGAGAACACACATGCCCTCTGGCACTAATAATAAGATGGTTAAACTTTTGTTATTAAAAAGTAAAAATGATGTAGGAAGTATGAGATGTAGGACAATAAGACGTCATTTGACATAAAATTAAATCTTATTTAATTATTTATATTTTTAAATTTGCCAGAGGGTGTGTGTGCTCTCCAGAGAGAAACAGAAAGAGGAGAGGGAGAAAGCATCCTCTCATGGGGAATGGTCATGCCACAATCCTTTCTTTTCCATCTCTCCCAACTTTCAGGATTCTGGGCATGCATACACACGTGCCAAGTGTGTTTTCTGAGCTGCCTGGTCTGGGTACTTGAATCCCAGATTCAGCCATGTTGGATCTAGCTCCTTAACCTATCAGGCCATGGGGGTGGCCCCATAAAATTAAATCTTAACTGGAATTAAATAAAACATTCTTGCAGCTCACCATCCATATATTAAAGTCTCAGAAAAAAGAAGGGGGGGTGGTAAAGATAAGGTGGAGAGGTTAGGACATTGTCTATGTTGGAGAGGACAGACAGAAGGTCTAGGAGACTGAGGGTCTCTGAGGTCAGACTGTGGTTCAGCCTGGAGAGACAACCACTTTCCCAGCTTTGGCTATTCTTGATATAAAGTTCCAGGCCTACCCAAAGAAAGCTCTGATGGCTATGGAACTAAGGTGGATCTCAAGTAAGCCAAGAGAAGCTCTTAAAAAGATAACCAGGCACCATAAATAGTACTGCCTGGCAGAGAGGATTAGGGAAGATATATGAAAGAATTTATATACATAAAATAACCTGCACTTTTCCAGCCCAGCATTGTAATCAGTAGAGATTGCAAAAGAGCAACTACACCAGAAGATTATCTTGAGAGAGACTTTGAAGAAAGAAAAAGAGACTGATCTTTGCTAGCAGATGGTATATCACAAAATACTTGGTAGGCAGGGCTGAATTGAGAAGGTTTATGTGTGATTAGTGTGCTGGGCATTTGCTTTTCAACAATTTGAGTAGTTGACATGTATTTTCTCAAAAATATTTAACACCGTGCTATTTTTGTTGTTATAGAGTCACAAACAAAATTATACAAAATTATAAGAAATAGAGACCAGCAGTTAGCGTAATGGCTATGTTGCTGGACTCCTACGTAGTCAACCGCGGTTCGCGTCCCGGACCCGGTGGCTTAAAATCCACACCGGGCACGTGTGCGTGCATGCCCAAGATCCTGAGAGGAGAATGGAGGAGAAGGGATTGCGGCGTGACCATCCTCCCGGGGGGTGATTTCTTGCTTTCTGTCTCTATGTCTCTCTCTGTCTGTCTGGCTAGCACATGCTTCCTATAGCAAAAACCTCTCGAAAAAAAAAATCAGTATTTTGAAAGTTGTTTATTAACTGTCAAGAACTATGGAGTATGAGTAAAATTTTTTTGACATGTAAAGTAAATGTTTGTGGAAAAATGTAAAAATAAAAACAGGTGAAATTAAAAAAAGAAAAAAAGAAAGCTCTGATGTACTAGAATGTAATCCACAAAGAGCTTCCCCAAGCTCTTTCTGGGGTATCAATTGTCTCCAACAAAGTCTAAGTCCTACTGAGATTTCATTTTTAGAAAGCCTGACCTTTTTGATTGACTCTATACCCATGCAGAGCCATTCTGTTGTTAAAAAGACCATGCTCTGCTATTTCAGACTTGGTTCCTTAGTCCGTGTTTCCTTAAGAGCTTTTCAACCAGCATTCAGCCATTGACCAAATGCTTGACTCCACTCAGAAATATGATCAGCTACATGAATACGGGAGGCCTTAGTGTCTGGCCCTACTTAAAACTGCACAGAAGTTGTTTGTTACTTTCTTTTTTTTTTTTTGGAGAGGTGTTTTTTTTTTTTCTTTTTTCTTTTTTTTTTTTTTGCTATAGGGTGCGTGCACTCGCCAGACAGACAGAAAGAGACAGAAAGCGAGAAATCACCCCCAAGGGGGATGGTCACGCCGCAATCCCTTCTCTTCCATTCTCCTCTCTTCTGGGGATCTTGGGCATGCACGCACACGTGTCCAGCATGAGTTTTAAGCCACCGGGTCCGGGACGCGAACCGCGGTCGACTACGTGGGAGTCCAGCAACATAGCCATTACGCTAACTGCTGGTTCCCAGAAGTTGCTTGTTACTTTCTGACGGTAACTGAGTAAGTTGGTTGAGGAGTCTTGTCCTCTGCCTATCAGAGGAATCCTTGGGAATCTAAAACTGTTGTTTCTTCAAAGCTAGGAACAAAGATTCAGCCCCAAAAGGACCCCACCACACTTACTATATAGGAAAATATTAATTCTTCATTCTGAGTGGACATAGACCATTGCAGGGTCTCCCTGTTCCCACAAAGATCTCTTTACCTGCTTGATTATGCCTGAAATTAAATTTCTTTCCTTGATGACTCCTTTCATTGGTAATTAGAGATAAAAAAAAAAAGCTTCACTGAAGAGGTACATGACTGAAACACATTTCATTCCAGACTAATAGGCCCATTAGTCAACCAGCCTAAGTGAATGATGTGTGGGGAGCTACTGTATCCTTGAAGTGGACGATGAGATGGAGAGAGGTCTACACAGTGCAGAAAGAGTGGGACACATCTTATCCAAGAGAGGAAGAAGGGGGTCAGCAGGTGGCATGGTGATAAAGGCACTGGACTTTTGCATTGCTGTCTGCAGTTCAAATCCTGAACCTTGAAAGTCAAGCTGGGCACATGTACGTGCATGCCCAAAAACCCAGGAAGAGAATGAAGGGATTGCAGCATGGTTATGCCACCTGGGAGGTGATTTTTCACTTTCCCTCTCCCTGTCTTTCTCTCAAGGAAGCACGTGCGCCCTATGGCAAAAACATAAATAAATAAATAAACAAACAAACAAATAAATAAATTTTATTTTAAAAAAGAAAATGGGTACTATAAGGGGAAATGTCATTTACTTCACTCAAGAATATTGCTTTTGAGTTGAGCAATGCCCATTTCTTAAAATTGCCAGAGAGTGCTTGGGCTTACCAGAGAGAGAAAGACAGAAAGAGACAGAGAGAGAACAGAGAAAACTCTGCAATGGGGCACGGTCATACTGAAATCCCCTTTCCTTCTTCTCTTCATCCCATCAGGATTTGGGGCATGTGTGACCATGTGGCCACTCTGCTTTTCAAGGTACCAGGGTTGAGATTTGAACTGTGGCCAGCAGTGTGAGATCTGGCTCCCTATACCCAGGGCTCAATCACTGTACTATAGGGCTGGCCCAATGCACACTTACTATGTAGGAGGTTGTGTGTGTGTGTGTGAGTGTGTCTGTGGAGAGAGAGATTTAAGTGTGGCCAATATCACTATACGGCCATTTCACTCCAGACAGAATGGGTCTAGATTTACATAGTAAGCTATTATTGAATCAGTTAATCACTATTGCTATTAACTAAAATAACAATGACAGAATGAATGTACGCATGCACGTTACTTCTAACAGAAACACACAAAGTATGCAAATTGAGATGATTCACCCATATCGTTGGCTCAATCTCTTTCTCAAGAGAAGGAAGTTGAAACCTTTATCCCTTCTCATATGTGTGATGCCCTCCCACATCTTAGGAATTTACCTCTAATGCCACCCATTTGGGGAGCTTTTATTTTCCATGTTAATGTCTGAGTAAATTATTTTTTTTCATATCGCTTACAGTACAGTTGCCCTTGGTATCTATGGGGAATTGTTTCTATGGATACCAAAATCCACAGACACCCAAGTATTCTATTAAAAAAGAATGGCATAATATGGGCCTGCTTGGTGCACAACTGTATTGAGAGGGGAAGTCCCTTTTATAAGTCAGATCTAGAATGGATTATTACATGTTTCAAATGATTGAAGTTTAATATAAACAAGGTGTTTAAACGAACTCTAAAATTTACTATTAATATAAATGTTCATCATAGATACACAAGCATGGCATGGGTCTGGTACGTCACCAATTTTTCTCCATGAGGTGCTTTTCTTGGTCTGTGTTGCCCCAGTTCATTAATGTTTCTGTTTTAGACTCAGGCATCTTATTTTATTTATGTATTTTTTTAAGCTTCCTATAGAATATGTGCACTCACAGGAAAGAGACAGAGAGAGGGATAGAGAGTAACAGAAAGTGAGAAATCACCTACCAGGAGGGATGACCACACTACAACCCCTTCTCCTCCTTTCTACTCTTGGGAATGTGGGCACACACACACAGGGCACCAGTGTGACTTTTAAGCTGCTGGGTCTGGGTTTTGAACTCCTCAGTCAGCCTTCTGGGATCCAGCCACTTTACCCTCAATGCCATCTACTGGCCCCTAAGGCATCTTATTTAAAAAGTTTATGAATGGAGTGATTACAACCTAATAGCAACCCTTATTCAGAAAGCATATTACAGGGATGCTGATAGAACTTCAACTAAGACAGGAGTTTTATCCTTTGCCACATTGACTCCAACGCTACTCTCTAGAGTGGCAAAGAAACAGAAAAAGATCAGGCCTGCCCCTTCCTATAAGAACTGAATGGTTACAGGGGACCAGCAGGTGGCATGGTGGTGAAGGTGTTGGACACTCCCACATGGCCAACCATGGTTTGAGTCCCAGACCTGTTGGCTTGCTTTCTCACTTTCCCTCTCTCTGGTCAAATTAAAAAAAATATGCAAATGAATAAATTAAATTAAATTAAAAAATAAAAAGAACTAAATAGTTACAAACCACCAGAGCACTCTCCAAGTCATACAAAAATGCTTGTTCTCAGGACCAGCAGATGGCGTAATGGTTACTTTGCTGGACTCCCACGTGGTGAACTGTGGTTTGGGTTGAGGACCGGGCGACTTGAAGCTCACGCTGGGTGCATGTGTGTGCCCAGAGTCCTGAGAGGGGAATGGAGGAAAGGAGGTTGTAGCGTGGCCATTCCCCCTGGGGGGTGATTCCTTCCTTTCTGCTTCTCTGTCTGTCCCATAAGTATACGTAGCCTATAGAAAAGAGAGAGAGAGAGAGAAAAAAAAAAAAGGTTATTCTAGTTGTATCATGACTCCTGTCTGACTTGGTTGAATTTTCTAAATCAGTTGTATGGTGTGGGGAACCTCTAACTCCCCAGTTTAAATTTAGAACAAGCTCCCATATCAAATTCCCACACTCACCCCTTGATTTTAACCTTCCAGAATAATGCTCTCTTTAATCCCTTGCTCTCCTTCCTGCTTCTCTGCTTTCACTTGTCCTTACACCCTAATCCACTTTATAAGATCTGTCCAGGCTCCTATCAAGCTAATGCTTTAGTCTCCTGGCTCCCTGTGATCTACTCCTTTTAGCCCTAACAGCTGAGATCCTGAAGCCCTCACTTACAGGCTCAGCGCTACACTTATATTTGGGAACATGTCTCTGTAAGGTCCAGGAGAATTTTAAGAGTCTGGGCTGACATGTGGATAACAGCCTGTCCACTGTCGCCATTTTAACACTCACCTTGTGTCAGTAGCTACCATCCTCTACCACGTGCCAGGTGCTGGGTGCTGGGTGCTGGGTACAGTGCAGGAGACACAGTTCTTATCTCAAGGGTAGATGGGCTCCTTTTGGGTGGAACCGCCATCTTCCAGCAATTAACCAAAATGACCAACACAAAGGGGAAGAGGAGAGGCACCCGATATATGTTCTCTAGGCCTTTTAGAAAACGTGGAGTGGTTCCTTTGGCGACATATATGCGAATCTACAAGAAAGGAGATATTGTAGACATCAAGGGACAGGGTACTGTTCAAAAAGGAATGCCCCACAAATGTCACTATGGGAAAACTGGAAGAGTCTACGATGTTACCCAGCATGCTATTGGCGTTTGCTATAAACAAGTTAAAGGCAAGATTCTTGCCAAGAGAACTAATGTGCGTATTAAGCATTCTAAGAGCAGAGATAGCTTCCTAAAATGTGTGAAGGAAAGTGATCAGAAAAAGAATGAAGCCAAAGAGAAAGGTACCTGGGTTCACCTGAAGTGCCAGCCTGCTCCACCCAGAGGGTGGAGAACCCATGGAAAGGAGCCTGAGCTTCTGGAACATATTCCCCGTGAATTCATGGCATGATGGATGTTCAAAATAAACTAGTCTATGGTCTATTAAAAAAGAAGAAAGGTAGAAGGGCAGGTGGATAGCAGTTACTGTGGGATGGTAAGTGCAGCGATGGGGCGTGCACAGACTACAGTGGAGCCGCTGCGGCAGACACCAACCTTGGCAGCACTGCGGGAAAAGGAGGTCAGGAAGGGCTCTTAGAAGAGATTATTACTTTTCTTTTTTCTTTGTAAAATTTGTTTATTTCTTCCTTGAGTGAGAAAGAGAGAAAGACAATAGCACCAACAGTGTTTTTTTTTTGGAAAGGTTTTTGCTATAGGGTTCATGCGCTCGCCAGAAAGACAGAGACAGAGACAGAAAGCGAGAAATCACTCCCGGAGGGATGGCCACGCTATAATCCCCTCTTCTCCATTCTCCTCTACGGATCTTGGGCATGTACACACACATGCCCATCGTGAGTTTAAGTCACCGGGTCAGGGACTCAAACCGTGGTTGACTACATGGGAGTCCAGAGACATAGCCATTATGCCATCTGCTGGACTGCCCCAACAGGGTCTTGATGCTACTATCTATCCCCAGCCTCAGCCAGCCCCAGACCACGGGTGCCCATGTGCCTGGAGTACTCAGGGAGGTCTTTGGATGCCAGCTGGAACCTTCCCACATGGGACAGCCTCGAAGAGCATTGTATTTTACCACTGCACCATCTGGCCCCCTCAGAACAGTTGATTTCTGTACAAAGATTCAAAGGATGCTTAGGACTCGCGTAAGCACAAAGAGAAGAAAGTGAGCATTTGCATGCAAGCACATAGGCATGAGAGAGAGAGAGAGAGAGAGAGAACGCACATGGGCATGAAAGAGAGAGAGAGAGAGAGAGAGAGAGAATGAGAATTAGAGAAAAGCTAGAGGATAAGCAGAGCACAGTATATTTCAGAACTCTAAGGACAATAGTTTTGTTTGGTGGTATACGAGGGGTCTTCGAAAATTCACAGAAAACATGTTATTAAAACACTGCATAATTTTAAAAAAATGCACCACAAAATTGGAATAATAATAATAAGGATCAGGGAAAAAAATGAAAAGATATTGAATGATGAAGTGGGGATTTTCATGTCTCTGTAGTGACTGACAGGCATGGCATTCCCTTTTGAAAAAACAATGTAATATACTGTAAAGTTATATGTGATTCAATGCAATATAAACAAGATTATGATGATAATAAATAAATTAAAAAATAAACATATAATAAAAATTGGAAAAAATCCACCACAATAAACTCATACTTTAATTCCATTTTCCACACACTTTGTGAGGTTCCCCACATATATTTAAATCACGATCTCAAAGCCTGACCTCTTAGACCTGGATTCTGACTTTGTTGCTTTGTGAACTTGAGCAAGATACTCAATCTCTTCTTGTCTTAGTTTCCTCTGTAAAATAGAAACAATAGAACCTGCCTTACAGGATTGCCACTCAGCATAGTAAAGCTAATATGTGTAAGTGCTTACAATGATGCCTGGCTAAAGTAGAAAATGACAGGTAGGAAGGAGCCAAAGAAAGCCCTTGTGTGCCATGGTAAGAGGTTTGGGCTTAAAAAAAATAATTCTCTGGATCCCATTGCCCTCAGATACACAGGGTAATTATGTCTGCAGACTGCTGATTTAAACGGATCACTGGGCTGCAGTATAGACATCTTTTTGGAGGGTTTGGAGAAAAATCTGCCCTGTCCACAGCATGTGCTGGGAAGATGTTGGGCTTCCCGGTCCGGCTCCAGCCCCCATTGAGTGGCCATTTGGAAAGCTGATGCTTCGGAGAATGAGATGGGCTGGGGAATGATGAGCTCATAGGCGGCTTTTAAGGTACCCTCGGAAGCAAATGTAAATGTCTTCTAAGCAGTTGGATATTTAGTTCCAAAGACAAGGGTTGGAAGTCATCATCATTAAGAGGATTCCTGAAGGCCAAGAAGTAGCAATAAACTCATTCAGGGATGCTGAGCAGGTGTTATTTATTTAATTAATTAATTTGGAGAGGTTTTTGCTATAGGGCTCGTGCACTCACCAGAAAGACAGAGAGAGACAGAGAGATAGAAAGCGAGAAATCGTCCCCCAGGGGGGATGGCCATGCCGCAGTCCTTCTCCATTCTTCTCTCTGGATCTTGGGCATGCACACAAACACATGATTCGTGTGAATTTAAGCCATTGGGTCTGGGACTCAAACCACGGTCGACTACATGGGAGTCCAGCGACATAACCATTACGTCAACTGCTGGTCCCCTGAGCAGATTTTAAAAGAGAAGATCCAAGAACTCCCACGAAGGATCTTCACTGAAGAAAAGAAGGAAAAGGAAAAGCCCTTCCAAGCTATTTTGGAAGAGTAACTGGAGAGGCAGGAGAGAATCCAGAGGCACCAGTGTCATTTAAGCCAAAGGAAAGACTCCAGAAGGCAGGAGTAATCAAAAGTATCAAATGCTGCTAAGAAAGGTCATAATAATAAGAATATTATTTGGAGATGTTTGGTAGAAGCCAGTTGCAATGGACTGAGGTGTGAATGAGAGGTGAGGGATGGAGTAGAGTGAATCTAAGAGAGAGAAAATAATTCAGGAGGGTGGATTCAAGTGAGTTAGGGGGACTAGAGAATTCAAGAAACTTAGAGGTCAAAGGAAGAGATGGAGTGTGGTAATCAAAGGCACCTGTGGAAAGAAGGTGAGACTATTCATATATTAGCATTAAAGAGCCTATAGAGAAAGAAGGTAGAAACGGAGAGGTTTGGGCAGGAGAGGGTGAGATGGGAGAGGCTAACCATGGGTAGGAGGAGGGACCCTTCTTGCACTGGGACAGGAGGGAAGGAAACAGGGGTGGATATGAATATAACAAAACAGGGTGGCCGATACTGAGAGACTTCCCTTCTGATGGCCACCATTGTCTTAGGAAGTAGGAGGCTATCTTGGGCTCAGAGGGAGGACAGGAATAGGAGTAGACAGTTTGATGGGGAGAGGAAAATGTGAAAGAGTGAGAGGGTCTGCCGGAAGAACTTCCTCATATTTTTCTGGAGATCATACGTCTGTTTTCCCCAGTGATGAAACACAGTAAAAAGTTTATGATTATATAACATTTCCAAGGGAGTGAGCTGGTGGAGACCAAACATTTTAGCAACATCTGGTATACATAGCTCTGTATTTTTCTCTAGCTCTCCCTAACAACCTGAAAAAAGGAGTAGTGAAAACAGGATTGGAACTTTATTAGACAGGTGAAATGAAAAGGCAACCAAGCAAGAGAATGAGGAGATAGGCTGAAGTGGTGAATCATGGATGAAAATATAGAAAGAAGATTGCAGGAGGAATTTATCTGGGGCAGGAGGGGAGCACGTGAGCAAATAACAAGGATGCCAGTGTTCCCTAGAGCAGAACACAACCTGCCCAGCCTTTCATGGCAGCTCTGGATGACAGGCATGTGAGATTAGCTGTCCACAGCTCTCCAAGGCAGCAGAAAAGAGGCAATAGGGGAAAGAGGGACTTAGTTTTTTAGGAAGGAACCAAACATGACCTAGACTGATTGTTTGCTAAAGGACCCAAGTCCAAGCAATATGGGTTCATTGGTTCCCTGAACACTCATTGTGTATTGGACATTGAAGCAGTTCTGAGGGGACTAGGCCTTGGGGAAAGGAGTCTGGTAAAGGGAGCTGCTCCAAATTTTGGTCCTAGTAGCAAGATTTCCCCCTTGTTGCATAGTACAGTATAGTACAGTATAGTATAGTACAGTGTAGTATAGTATATCAAAGATAAAGTGAAATAAACCAGATGCAGAAAGAGAGATACTTTATGTTCGTAGTCATATGTGAAAATGAAAAAAAACAAATGACCTCATAGAAGTAGAGAGTTGAGGAATGACTATTAGAGGTTGGGAAGGATGGGGAATGGGAGTAGAGAGATGTAGGTGAACAGAAATAGGATTACAGATAGATAAGAGGAACGATGTCTGGTGTCGTAAAACACAGTAGGGTGGGGCCAGCAGGTGGTGAGGTGGGTAAGGGTGCGGGACTCTCACGTGGTCGACCACAGTTCAAATACTGGACCTGGCAGTTTGCTTTCTCACTTTCTCTCTCTCTTTTTCCCTCTCTGGTCATATTAAAATAAATAAATAAATAAAGTTAAATAAAATAATTCTTAAAAAAAAACACAGTAGGATGAATATATTATTAGGTCATTGGAAAAGTCATGATGTATTTTTCTTTGATTTTTCTCTAGGCAAAAAGGTGTCATGACTTTCCTCATGACCCAGTAGTTAATAAAAATTTACTACGTATCTCAGAGTAAATAAAAAAGAGAATAGCGAATGTTCCCAACACAAAGGAATGACAAATGGTTGAAATGATAAGTATACTAAATCTTCCTGATTTGGTCTTTACATATTGTATTCTTGTATTGCAAACTCACTTTGTAACCCATAAATATGTACAATTACTGTATATTAATAAGGTGAATTTAATTAAAAATAAAAATATAAAACAATATTTAAAATAACATAATATTGTATCATATAGCATAACTACATTGTATTTAAAATCATTAGATCCCTGATTTTTTCCCTTTTGGCCGTGGTCTTGATTTGGGACTTGAGCCACTCAGGAATTAGAGTTCTACTGTACTTACCAGGACTCTTGGGACTAAACTTGTGACCCGCAGTCCCAATGCCCTAACTCAGATAGGTACTTGCTAAGGCCTTTACTTCTGATGGCCATGTATCCTCATCTCTGCTTCCAGGCTCTCTGTTTCCTGTGATGCTTGATTTCCTTTTCTCTGACACTGAATCTTCTTGACACTGATCCTGTCCTTGTCTGGACTTCTGCCCGGTGCTTCCACCTGGGGCGGCCTGAGACATCCTGACCCACAGGAACATGTCTGATGAGTCACTACATCCTACATTCTCTGACCCTTCTGAGTCTGGTCCATCTCACACCAATTGACTTTATTTATGTTCCTTTACTCTTTTTTTTTTTTGGAGAGGTTTTTGCTATATGGCACGTGCTCTCACCAGAAAGACAGAGAGAGACAGAGAGACAGAAAGCGAGAAATCACCCCCCAGGGAGGATGGCCACACCGCAATCCCTTCTCCTCCATTCTCCTCTTGGGATCTTGGTCATGCACATACACGCGCCCAGCGTGAATTTAAGCCTCTGGGTCTGGGACTCGAACCGCGGTCAACTACGTGGGAGTCCAGTGACATAGCCATTACGCTAACTGCTGGCCCCAATACACATTTTAATTTTTTTCTGTTGTTGAAATTTATTTATTTCTTCCATAATTCAAAGGAAGTGAACAATAGAGGGGATGTTAGTGAGAAACAGATATGGTTTATTACCTGTTGAAGATGACGTGTATAGTATTCTCAACTGGACTGGTCTGGGAAGTACTTCATGATGGGTGAAGTCTTTTAACAAGCAAAATGAGAAATAGTGATTGACTGTTTTAAAAAATTATAATAATAATTATTGGGAAATGCATGGAAAAGACTTTGAATGATAAAGCGGGGAGATCGATGCCTCTGTATTGACTGACATGCATGGCATTCCCTTTTGAAAAAGCAATGGAAGTCAATGTAAAGTTATATGTAATCCAATGTAATATAAAGAAGATTATGATAATAAAAAAAAAAAAAAAGAAGTAGAGAGTTGAGGAATGACTATTAGAGGTTGGGAAGGATGGGGAATGGGAGTAGAGAGATGTAGGTGAACAGAAATAGGATTACAGATAGATAAGAGGAACGATGTCTGGTGTCGTAAAACACAGTAGGGTGGGGCCAGCAGGTGGTGAGGTGGGTAAGGGTGCGGGACTCTCACGTGGTCGACCACAGTTCAAATACTGGACCTGGCAGTTTGCTTTCTCACTTTCTCTCTCTCTTTTTCCCTCTCTGGTCATATTAAAATAAATAAATAAATAAAGTTAAATAAAATAATTCTTAAAAAAAAACACAGTAGGATGAATATATTATTAGGTCATTGGAAAAGTCATGATGTATTTTTCTTTGATTTTTCTCTAGGCAAAAAGGTGTCATGACTTTCCTCATGACCCAGTAGTTAATAAAAATTTACTACGTATCTCAGAGTAAATAAAAAAGAGAATAGCGAATGTTCCCAACACAAAGGAATGACAAATGGTTGAAATGATAAGTATACTAAATCTTCCTGATTTGGTCTTTACATATTGTATTCTTGTATTGCAAAATCACTTTGTAACCCATAAATATGTACAATTACTGTATATTAATAAGGTGAATTTAATTAAAAATAAAAATATAAAACAATATTTAAAATAACATAATATTGTATCATATAGCATAACTACATTGTATTTAAAATCATTAGATCCCTGATTTTTTCCCTTTTGGCCGTGGTCTTGATTTGGGACTTGAGCCACTCAGGAATTAGAGTTCTACTGTACTTACCAGGACTCTTGGGACTAAACTTGTGACCCGCAGTCCCAATGCCCTAACTCAGATAGGTACTTGCTAAGGCCTTTACTTCTGATGGCCATGTATCCTCATCTCTGCTTCCAGGCTCTCTGTTTCCTGTGATGCTTGATTTCCTTTTCTCTGACACTGAATCTTCTTGACACTGATCCTGTCCTTGTCTGGACTTCTGCCCGGTGCTTCCACCTGGGGCGGCCTGAGACATCCTGACCCACAGGAACATGTCTGATGAGTCACTACATCCTACATTCTCTGACCCTTCTGAGTCTGGTCCATCTCACACCAATTGACTTTATTTATGTTCCTTTACTCTTTTTTTTTTTTGGAGAGGTTTTTGCTATATGGCACGTGCTCTCACCAGAAAGACAGAGAGAGACAGAGAGACAGAAAGCGAGAAATCACCCCCCAGGGAGGATGGCCACACCGCAATCCCTTCTCCTCCATTCTCCTCTTGGGATCTTGGTCATGCACATACACGCGCCCAGCGTGAATTTAAGCCTCTGGGTCTGGGACTCGAACCGCGGTCAACTACGTGGGAGTCCAGTGACATAGCCATTACGCTAACTGCTGGCCCCAATACACATTTTAATTTTTTTCTGTTGTTGAAATTTATTTATTTCTTCCATAATTCAAAGGAACAGAGAGAGCTAGAGACTTAGGCAGAGTGAGACAGAGAGACAGTTCCCCACAGTGTCTCGACACCACAATCCATCTCCAGCCTCAGCCAGTCCTAGATCATGGGTGCCCATATGCCTGGTGTACTCTAAGAGGTCTCTTGACACAGACCGGAACCTTACATGTGGGTCAACCTCACAGTGTCAGGTTTTATTGCTGTGGCACCACCTGACCTCCTGGTGGTCTTAAGTAATATTGTCTAGACTACTAACCTTAGAACCCAGCTGTTAACATCTTTTGGGACTTTCTGAGTTGCACGGCTTGGAAAACAGCTCTTTGGAACAACAACAAAAGGCACTACTTAATTATAAATCATGTATTTGGTCAATGATTTTTTTTTTCATTCATCCAATCAAGACTTTTAGAGAGCTTACAATCTCAAGCACAGTGTTATACACTAGATACATAATGACTAGCCATTGAAGAACTCACAAACAAATACAAGTAGGGTCATGTCCTTTGAATTATATTCACTCTCCTTTGTGACTGCCGGTCTTAAATTTTTTTCTGAGAGAGAGGTTTTTGTGTGTGCTTGCCAGAGAGACAGAGAGACAGAAAGTGAGAGATCACCCCCTGAGGGGATGGCCACATTGCAATCCCTTCTACTATCCTCATAGGATTTGGGGCATGCACACACACACACACAGGCCTGGCATGAGTTTGAAACCGCCAGGTTCATGACTCAAACCGTAGTCTACTACATGGGAGTCCAGCGATATAACCATTATGCCATTTGCTGGCCCCATATATGCTTCACTATCAGTCTGCCTCAAATGCAAAATTTTAAGCAGAAGGGCTGCTTTAAGTAGCACTTACCCTCTTGGGCTTAATTGTCTCTTCTGTGAAATGGGGGTGATAATTATTTTGTGGGGTTGTGGTCAAGATTAAGTGAAATGATATACATGAAAGTTATTTGCAAAGGGTTATAAAATATAATTTATTTTTCAGATGGGATTATTTACTGATTGGAAAAAATATTTTGCCTTAAGTAGCTACTCAAAAAAAAATACACTTTGCCTTAAGTGGAGGGAAAAAAAACCAAACATTTAGCCTTTATTATTCAGAAGGGATTATTTACTGATTGGAAAAAAACTTTTTTTGCTTTAAGTAGGTACTGGATATTATGATGAAAAATTGAAGTTTATTTTTAAAATTTTAGACAACTCACCTTCTTAAGTAGGAAACAACAATGTTGATCCAAATTCAAATAACAAAACAATCGCACACTTTTCGAACTTAGCTTTTTGGGAAGCTATCAGGCATTACTAAATGTTTGCTCTCCTCCAAAATTAGCAGTATTAATTATACTTGCAATCCAAAATTTGGGGTGGTAGTGGTATGTTTTCCTCTAATTAGGATATGCATTTAATTTTGTGACTACATATTTACAGAATTATAAATACGGAAGTATATTGAATGGAGTAAAATTCTTCAATGCTTATCTGGACCAAAGCCTTTGTGTAAAAAATCAGATCTTTCTTTTTGTGTATTGAACACTATATTTTTACTAGCACCAGTTTAATTGTTCCATACAAACCTTAATTTGAAAATCAAGCGTAATAGGGAGAAAAACAGAAAAATAATCAGAAGAATATAACTATCTGAGTTAGTGGTTCTGTTTTTTTCTGTGGGGAAGGAATTCATGCATTGCTCTGGAGAGGCGGTAGTGTTACCGAAAACAGTAGTCTTTTCCTTCTTTAAACACCATGGGATCTACTAGGGGTTTATGCTGTGACAGTTCTCTATTTGAATCATTTGTCAAAAAACTTCAACACAATGGAAGTAGTAAAAATAGTAGACAAGGATCTGGAAAGATTCTCAGCTATTCTGCTTTCTTAGATAAATGGCTTTTATAAGGAAAAAAAAAAAAAATATTGTATCATATAGCATAACTACATTGTATTTAAAATCATTAGATCCCTGATTTTTTCCCTTTTGGCCGTGGTCTTGATTTGGGACTTGAGCCTTTCAGGAATTAGAGTTCTACTGTACTTACCAGGGCTCTTGGGACTAAACTTGTGACCCGCAGTCCCAATGCCCTAACTCAGATAGGTACTTGCTAAGGCCTTTACTTCTGATGGCCATGTATCCTCATCTCTGCTTCCAGGCTCTCTGTTTCCTGTGATGCTTGATTTCCTTTTCTCTGACACTGAATCTTCTTGACACTGATCCTGTCCTTGTCTGGACTTCTGCCCGGTGCTTCCACCTGGGGCGGCCTGAGACATCCTGACCCACAGGAACATGTCTGATGAGTCACTACATCCTACATTCTCTGACCCTTCTGAGTCTGGTCCATCTCACACCAATTGACTTTATTTATGTTCCTTTACTCTTTTTTTTTTTTGGAGAGGTTTTTGCTATATGGCACGTGCTCTCACCAGAAAGACAGAGAGAGACAGAGAGACAGAAAGCGAGAAATCACCCCCCAGGGAGGATGGCCACACCGCAATCCCTTCTCCTCCATTCTCCTCTTGGGATCTTGGTCATGCACATACACGCGCCCAGCGTGAATTTAAGCCTCTGGGTCTGGGACTCGAACCGCGGTCAACTACGTGGGAGTCCAGTGACATAGCCATTACGCTAACTGCTGGCCCCAATACACATTTTAATTTTTTTCTGTTGTTGAAATTTATTTATTTCTTCCATAATTCAAAGGAACAGAGAGAGCTAGAGACTTAGGCAGAGTGAGACAGAGAGACAGTTCCCCACAGTGTCTCGACACCACAATCCATCTCCAGCCTCAGCCAGTCCTAGATCATGGGTGCCCATATGCCTGGTGTACTCTAAGAGGTCTCTTGACACAGACCGGAACCTTACATGTGGGTCAACCTCACAGTGTCAGGTTTTATTGCTGTGGCACCACCTGACCTCCTGGTGGTCTTAAGTAATATTGTCTAGACTACTAACCTTAGAACCCAGCTGTTAACATCTTTTGGGACTTTCTGAGTTGCACGGCTTGGAAAACAGCTCTTTGGAACAACAACAAAAGGCACTACTTAATTATAAATCATGTATTTGGTCAATGATTTTTTTTTTCATTCATCCAATCAAGACTTTTAGAGAGCTTACAATCTCAAGCACAGTGTTATACACTAGATACATAATGACTAGCCATTGAAGAACTCACAAACAAATACAAGTAGGGTCATGTCCTTTGAATTATATTCACTCTCCTTTGTGACTGCCGGTCTTAAATTTTTTTCTGAGAGAGAGGTTTTTGTGTGTGCTTGCCAGAGAGACAGAGAGACAGAAAGTGAGAGATCACCCCCTGAGGGGATGGCCACATTGCAATCCCTTCTACTATCCTCATAGGATTTGGGGCATGCACACACACACACACAGGCCTGGCATGAGTTTGAAACCGCCAGGTTCATGACTCAAACCGTAGTCTACTACATGGGAGTCCAGCGATGTAACCATTATGCCATTTGCTGGCCCCATATATGCTTCACTATCAGTCTGCCTCAAATGCAAAATTTTAAGCAGAAGGGCTGCTTTAAGTAGCACTTACCCTCTTGGGCTTAATTGTCTCTTCTGTGAAATGGGGGTGATAATTATTTTGTGGGGTTGTGGTCAAGATTAAGTGAAATGATATACATGAAAGTTATTTGCAAAGGGTTATAAAATATAATTTATTTTTCAGATGGGATTATTTACTGATTGGAAAAAATATTTTGCCTTAAGTAGCTACTCAAAAAAAAATACACTTTGCCTTAAGTGGAGGGAAAAAAAACCAAACATTTAGCCTTTATTATTCAGAAGGGATTATTTACTGATTGGAAAAAAACTTTTTTTGCTTTAAGTAGGTACTGGATATTATGATGAAAAATTGAAGTTTATTTTTAAAATTTTAGACAACTCACCTTCTTAAGTAGGAAACAACAATGTTGATCCAAATTCAAATAACAAAACAATCGCACACTTTTCGAACTTAGCTTTTTGGGAAGCTATCAGGCATTACTAAATGTTTGCTCTCCTCCAAAATTAGCAGTATTAATTATACTTGCAATCCAAAATTTGGGGTGGTAGTGGTATGTTTTCCTCTAATTAGGATATGCATTTAATTTTGTGACTACATATTTACAGAATTATAAATACGGAAGTATATTGAATGGAGTAAAATTCTTCAATGCTTATCTGGACCAAAGCCTTTGTGTAAAAAATCAGATCTTTCTTTTTGTGTATTGAACACTATATTTTTACTAGCACCAGTTTAATTGTTCCATACAAACCTTAATTTGAAAATCAAGCGTAATAGGGAGAAAAACAGAAAAATAATCAGAAGAATATAACTATCTGAGTTAGTGGTTCTGTTTTTTTCTGTGGGGAAGGAATTCATGCATTGCTCTGGAGAGGCGGTAGTGTTACCGAAAACAGTAGTCTTTTCCTTCTTTAAACACCATGGGATCTACTAGGGGTTTATGCTGTGACAGTTCTCTATTTGAATCATTTGTCAAAAAACTTCAACACAATGGAAGTAGTAAAAATAGTAGACAAGGATCTGGAAAGATTCTCAGCTATTCTGCTTTCTTAGATAAATGGCTTTTATAAGGAAAAAAAAAAAAAAAAACCTTGTTCCCAGTTCTTAACTTACAAATTATACCATATGAGTTTTCATTTAAATCCAGGGACTTTATTAACATGCCAAGATATAAAAGAATTGCCCAAGGTAAAAGTCATCTTGCCATTGATTCATTGCAATTAGCTAATTTGACAAACTTTTTTACTCCCCATGGGAGGAAGAGAAGCCTGTGAGCTGGAAAGAGACTTAAAGATCATCTTTTCATAGATGAAGAATCTTGGGTAATTTTTACTAATTCAGAAGGATGGGGATTGCATATTTATAATACTTTACTGCAAGACATTGCTTCTTATTGTGCAAGTGGAAAAAGAGAAGTGGAAAAAAATTTAAGACCGGCAGTCACAAAGGAGAGTGAATATAATTCAAAGGGGTGCTTTTGTCTGACTTATCTAAAGTCAACCACTTCTTGTGTAGATGATTATATACTACAGTTAAGTGAAGAATCTATCTCAACATTTAGTCATTCTTCTTTATGTGTAAATAAAATAATTCTTATTTTTTAAAAAAGGTTTTTACCATAATGTGCATGCGCTCACTGGAGAGAGATAGGGAGAGACAGTGAGAAGGAAAATGGAAAATCACCTCCAGGAGCATGGTCACTCCATTCTCCTTTTGGGATTTTTGGGTACGCATTCACAGAAGCCCAGTGTGAGTTTCAAGCCACTGGGTCCAGGAGTTGAACCACAGTCGGGTATGTGAAAGTTCAGCATCTTAATCACTATGCCACTTGCTGGTTCCAATAAAAGAACTTCTAATCCTTTATTTGAAAACAAGACAAACAACCAAAAGCAACTTTTCCCAGTTGTGTTTGAAATGCTAAAATATCATGCTTGTTTCTTTCTTTTTCTTTCTTTTCTTTTTTTGGGAGAGGTTTTTTGCTATAGGGCTTGTGTGCTTGCCAGAAAGAGACAGAGAGACAGAAAGCAAGAAATCACTCCCCAGGGGGGATGGCCACGCCGAAATCCTTTCTCCTCCATTCTCCTCTTGGGATCTTGGGCACTCACGCACACACGCCCAGTGGTCCGGGACTCGAACCACAGTCGACTACATGGGAGTCCAGTGACATAGGCATTATACCAACTGCTGGTCCCTATCGTGCCTGTTTCTACTTTACAGTCTTTTCTGGGAAAAATATATTTAAATATCTGAATTTAAAATGGTATCTTTGGGAAGAAAAATACTTCCTTTATTCACTTTCCAAATAATGGGACTGACTCAGAAAAAGAGCATTGGCACTCGTTGGAAACCCCACTAGTTACAAAATCATACATAATTGGTGCAACCTTGATGTTTAGAGCTGCTTATAGAGACTGATGCCATCACCCCTCTAACTTAATGAAATTCAAGTGTGTTAAAATGACTGCTGGCTGTGTACCCTTGGTGTATGCAGCAAAGAAATAAAAGGAAGCATTGATAAGAGACAGATGTGCTACCCTACAATGTCAGCCCTTGGAGATTCACACCTTTGAAGTAAAAAGAAACAAAACAAAAAAATTTCCCCTAGGAGTGGCAGATTAAAATGCAGAAGCCTCTGGGTGCTCACGCACACACGCCCAGTGGTCCGGGACTCGAACCACAGTCGACTACATGGGAGTCCAGTGACATAGGCATTATACCAACTGCTGGTCCCTATCGTGCCTGTTTCTACTTTACAGTCTTTTCTGGGAAAAATATATTTAAATATCTGAATTTAAAATGGTATCTTTGGGAAGAAAAATACTTCCTTTATTCACTTTCCAAATAATGGGACTGACTCAGAAAAAGAGCATTGGCACTCGTTGGAAACCCCACTAGTTACAAAATCATACATAATTGGTGCAACCTTGATGTTTAGAGCTGCTTATAGAGACTGATGCCATCACCCCTCTAACTTAATGAAATTCAAGTGTGTTAAAATGACTGCTGGCTGTGTACCCTTGGTGTATGCAGCAAAGAAATAAAAGGAAGCATTGATAAGAGACAGATGTGCTACCCTACAATGTCAGCCCTTGGAGATTCACACCTTTGAAGTAAAAAGAAACAAAACAAAAAAATTTCCCCTAGGAGTGGCAGATTAAAATGCAGAAGCCTCTGGGTGAAATGCAACATGGGACCATTGTCTGCTATTAACACCTTGTGGATAAACAATTCATTCATTTAGGAGAGCTAAGAACAGGAGACTACTGATGTGGTACCAAGAGTTGGTCAGGGGGACTAAGGGCATCAAAACCTGAATTACCACTGCACTAATAACTGGTGATTGAGCGAACCACTCCCCTACACAGCCTGTCTCTACACCTTGATAGAATGAGGGAATTGTTCCACTTCAAATTTCTGTGCTCTACTAAGAAAGAGCAGGCAGAGTAAGGTAAACTGGACAATGAAGGTCGTTGTCCCTGACATTTCTGTCTCTGTAAAGGGAGAGAATTTGAAGGCTCAGTTCCAAGCAGCTTTCTAATTCTCACTCAGCTCTGTGCTTAGATGTTGAGTCGTCTCAGGTGAATGTGGGTCCTGATCAGCCAGCAAAGCGCCAGGATTAGATTTGCTCCACTTTCAGCCCCCCCTAACATGGCTTATACTTAGCTTTTTAATTTCTCTTAATAGAACCTTTGAACTCCTCCCTAATGACACTCTTCTTTATTTTGAGTATGAAATAGCCTGCCTCAATTTCTTTTGCTTTCTTGAGCTCTAACTCCCTGATTTACTCCCTCCATTCTTTTCAGAGTGGGTCAAAATTTTTTTTTTAAGAATTATTTAACTTTATTTATTTATTTATTTTAATTTAACCAGAGAGGGACAGAGTAAGAGAGAGAGACAAAGAGAAAGAGAAAGTGAGAAAGCAAGCTGCTGGTCTGGGACTTGAACCACAGTGGGCCATGTGGGAGTTCGGCACCCCTAACCACCATGCCACCTGCTGACCCCCAAAATTACTCTTTAAAGGAAGTATGGAGTTTATCTGAGGCCAATTCTGATTCACTTAGGATTCCTTTCAATGCTACAGCCAGGTTATCTTTTCTCTCCGTTTCTACTTCGAAAGTCACCTGGGACCAGCAGTTAGCGTAATGGCTATGTGGCTGGACTCCCATGTAGTCGACCGCAGTTCAAGTCCCAGACCCGGTGGCTTAAACTCACGCCGGGTGCGTGTGCGTGCGTGCCCAAGATCCCGAGAGGAGAATGGAGGAGAAGGGATTGCGGCGTGGCCATCCCCCCTGGGGGGTGATTTCTCGCTTTCTATCTCTCTGTCTCTGTCTGTCTGGCGAGCGCACGTGCCCTACAGTGAAAATCTCTCAAAAAAAAAAAAAAAAAAAAGAAAGTCACCCAACCCCTTATAAAATCCAGAGGTTATGTCTTTTCTGATTTTTGAATATCATTGGGTACAATGTGAGTTAGCTTTTTCCCTCAGATTTCAGGTTTTGGTTAGAAAGAGGCCAGAGGTGTTGTCCATGTCCTTCCCCAGTGAGCTCCATGGAACAAAGCAAATGTGTCCAGAATTCATATTGGAATAGTGCTGTCGCATTTCGCCAAACCAACAAGGGGTAAAATTGATTTGCAGAACTGAAAAAGTGACCTATAGATTCTTTCAGGTTTTTTTTTTTTTTTCAGATTATAAAGTAACAAGTGAACAAAGCAAATAATTCAAGTAAATAGAGAAAATCTACCAAGATGTTTCTGTAGACCTTTGTAGTTTGCAAGGACATATAAATATACACAAATATGTATGGTTTCTTTTTAATTTTTAATTTTATTTTTGTGCTATAGGGTGCGTGCGTTCGCCAGACAGAGAGAGACATAGAGACAGAAAGCGAGAAATCACCCCCCAGAGGGCATGGCCACACCACAATACCTTCTTCTCCATTCTCCTCTCAGGATCTTGGGCAAGCACGCACACGTGTCCGGCGTGGGTTTTAAGCCACCGTGTCCGGACGCGAACCACAGTCGACTACGTGGGAGTCCAGCCACATAGCCATTACGTTAACTGCTAGTCCCAAATATGTATGTATTCACATTCTCTCTCTTTCTCCATAAATGAGCTCATATCATTCATCCACTTCTGCTTTTGCCCCCTGTGGTTGAATAATATTTCATTGTTCGGATTTGCTGTAATTTATTGAAGCAGCCTCCAACTGATGAATATTTTAACTATACTTACTTTTTGGTTTATAGTTGGATAAGTCAGAGTGTAGATAAAGAATGCATATTTTTAAGAAAGTCTGTTTTCTAAGATTAACTTTTGGGTAGAATGCATTTCCTCTTCAGAACAAAGACCCGCTTTTTGTGTGACATGGTAAGTAGTAGGCCAAAATCTCTGTAAGCAAAGCGTTGCTCTGCTGTAAAAGCTACATGATACCTGGTACAGTTGTGTGTATTAGCTGTGCTTGGCATTTGTTAATTGTCGATAATTACTGTTTCGGATTTTAAAGGGAAGAAATGACTTTCAGAGAGATCAAGCTGCAGGATGGTGGGAGCGGGCCAAGAGCCAGCACTTGGCTGTTGTACTCGGTTTTTACTCATTGACTGCTTCTCATTATTTCAAGGACAGCTATTACCATTACCGTCAAAATAGCTTGTTTCAGGCTGGCAGGTATAAATACAGACTAGAAGGCTGATAAATCTCAAGACACAAAGGTAAGTCTGAAACGTAAGAGATAAAGAGAGGTCCGTGTCCGAAGGTCAAGAACGAGCTATTGGTACTGTGATGCCCCAGCTGAAATGAAATGATAAAAATTACATTGTTATTAATTTATACACTAAAAATAATTAAAAACAGTGCCTCATAAGATTGTTCCTCAGGATGAGCAAAACTACAATTTTACGCAAGATAATTCTCTATTCTTAAGTGCCTCTTCTGTAATTCCAGGAAGACGTGATTTGCAGTGCAGAGAGCAATAGCAATTACCACGTTTCTCCTGTGGGCTGGAGCTAATGCTCATTCTCACCTTGCTCCTCACCAAGACGTGCAGCAGACCTCAATCATCATTACTGCACAGCCTGTCTGCATCCCTAATTAGGATCTAACACACAGTAGAGCTTAGTGGCAGAGTATGCAACATCATGCACTTTTTGATTGTTTGTGGTAAGAAGCAATCCCAAATAAATTGCACTATAGCTTCTGCAGTGTGAACCCAGGGCACCGCAAGGTCTTACAGAGCCAAAACCATGGATCTGGTAAAATTTCAAGAGTCTAATGAAATATAACTTGCTTGCAGATTTATTCTTGAGTGCAAATAAGGATATTGCCAGGATTATTTCTCATATTTTCATGCTAGCTTTCCAGATTGATTTACCTTGCATGGTTGCTTCATGCCGTTGCCTGGACTGTTTATTTGGCATTTGATGCAAGTTGCTGTTGATGGTTCCAGCTCAATGAGAAATTTTTTACTGGATGGGAAATACCATGATTAATGTCTTATCATTGACCTGCTGCTTTGTTGCTTCATTATATTGTCATGATTCATCTTGGCTATTACTGGGTAATAGTAGAAGGTATTCTGAGTTGTGGAAAATAAAGGCACTTAAAACTGCAGCAGGGAAAAGGAAGAGAGCTAACATTTACTCAGTACCTATTGTGGCCCAGGCAGAACTCCAGCAACGTTTTCTTGTTTTATCTTCGCAATGCACCTGTGAGATATTATCTCTACAAATAAACTGAAATTTGGATCATCTAATTGCTTACTGTCACACAGCTCAAAAGTGATAGGATTAGAACCCAATTTGTCTAACTCCTATAATTCTACTTCTTCAAACAATTATAGTACCTTATGTTTGTACAGAGTTCTGTAGTTCAACGCACTTTCCCATTTGTTATCATCTTTTATTTTCCCAACAATTGTGTGAGGTATGGTTATTATAAATTTTACAGAGGAGGTAAATGAAGCTTAAGAAGCCCGTGGCTTGCCTACTATCAAACACGAAATAAACAGCAGGGCTAAGGCTTGACGGCTACCATCATCGTTTTTTCCCACGATACTGCTGAAACCTTGGGACAGAATAATTCCTATCTGAAAGAAGACAGATTGTTTCACATTATGTTTTGCATTTATCTGTAACTCTGCAACTATATGCCATGTACTTGGAAAAATAATTTGTGAGAATCAGAGCTTCAGACATAGATGATGTTATACAGTCAAAGCAAAGGTAAAAGAAAACCTAAGCTAAAAATACACGTTTGTTGTTTGCATAGACGTAGCAGAAGTTAGATTTGAGTTAGATTTGATGTACAAACTGAGGCAACCTCTTATCATAGCATTAATTATGTTATTTGATGCTTTCAATCTTGTTTAATAAAGAACTTTCTTAACCAAGAAGAGGGCTCTTTAAAAAGTTGAGAATGGAGTGAGGAAGAAGTTGGCGAACCAAGAGGAAACAGGTTTATCATAATGAATGAAAAAAAAACCTACTACTTAGCTTTACTTTTGAATCCTTTATTTGCCTTTTATTTTGATGGCCCTCACAAGATGCTTACCCAATAAAAGCATCAACACCAGGGTGCGAATGACTTCTAAGCTTATCTCTTTAAAGAAAAACATATTCATGCAGTCTGACCTCCAAGTAGTAGAATGTCTCCAAGAGCTTCTTTTGAGTAGGGAGAGTTTCTGTTACTCTTTGATTATTTCAGGTAGTTATGTCCCTAAATTTACTCATATGCTCCTCAAAACACTCTATTCAATATACTTTCAGAAACAAAGATATATATTGGACATAATTGGTGATGGCCATTGTACAAAGAGTTGTGGAAAAACATTCTCTTACAGGGACCAGGAGTTAGTGTAATGGCTATGTTGCTGGACTCCCATGTAGTCGACCGCGGTTCGAGTCCCAGACCCAGTGGCTTAAACTCACGGTGGGCGTGTGTGCATGTGGGCCCAAGATCCCGAGAAGACAATGGAGGAGAAGGGATTGTGGTGTGGCCATCCCCCCGGGGGGGGGGGTGATTTCTCGCTTTCTGTCTCTCTGTCTCTCTCTGTCTGTCAGGTAAGTGCAGGCGCCCTATAGCAAAAACCTCTCAAAAAAAAAAAAAAAGGAAAGAAAAACATTCTCTTACAGAATACAAGAAAACATTCTCTTACAGAATATAAGCTACAAGAAGACAGGGCTATAACATATGTGGTTTAGCACTGTTTTTGTATCAGCCACAATCACCTTCTCACTTTAACAAATGACTCTGTCCTCCCTAGAGCCTAGCAAAAACAGAACTAATTGCAGTAGATGGGTTGTGGGTTTGCAGATGGAGTAATCAATACCAGACTAGAGTATCTGCAGTGGATACTTTGTTGCAGTCTTTCTTTCTCCCTTCCTCCTTTTCTTTACTTTTCCCCTTCCTCCCTCCCTGCTTCACTTCCCTTCTTCCCCCCTCCTTTTTTCCCCCCTTCTTTTCCCTAGTACTACCCAAATTATTCCTGAAAACTGTGATGGATTTACAGAAATCAGGCCCCATGGAATACCTTCCTTTTGGATCTAGCTACACAGAATAGATCTTGCCTATTTTCTAGCTGTGCTTCTTGGGCTTACCTGCTCCATCTGTCAAGTGAGGACAGCTGCTAGCTACCATAAGGTATGCACTACATGTACCTAATAGGTGCGTGGTGAATGGGGCTTTTTTTTTTTTTTAACTACCATTTAGATTTAGAATTTTATTATTATTATTATTTTGTCATAGGGTATGACAAAATACCTATACCTCTCCCTCTGTCATCAGAGAGAGAGACAGAGACAGGGAGAGGGAAAGTCAGAAATCACCTGTCAAGGGAGATGGCCATGCCACAATCCCTTGTCCTCCATTCTCCTGGAATGTTGGGCACATACACACACATGCCCGATGTGATTTTCAAGCTGCCAGGTCTGGGACTCAAACCCAGGCATGTGCTAGGAGTCTAGTGCCTTAACCACTATGGCCGCCTGCTGGTCTCTAGATTTAGAACTCTTTTTTTTTTTTTTTTTTTTTTGAGAGGTTTTTGCTATAGGGTGCGTGTGCTCACTGGACAGAGAGAGACAGAGAGACAAAAAGCGAGAAATCACCCCCAGGGGGGATGGCCACGCCACAATCCCTTCTCCTCCACTTTCCTCTCAGGATCTTGGGCACAACACGCCCCCGCCATGAGTTTAAGTCACTGGGCCCGGGACTCGAACCGTGGTCAACTACATGAGAGTCCAGCGACATAGCCATTACGCTGTTAGTCCCTAGATTTAGAACTCTTTAGCAAACAATTCACTACATTGTAATACTGTAGGCTCTTCCTTCCTTCTGTCTTCCTTCTTCCTTCTTTCTTTTTAGTCAGAGGTTACATGTGCTTGCCAGAGAGAGAAAAAAAGAGAGAGAGTGAGAGAGAGAGAGAGAGAGAGAGAGAGAGAGAGAGGAAGCACTCCTCAGTGAGGTGAGGTCACACTGCAATCTCTTTTGCTCTGTTTCTCCATCCTGTCACTTTTGGACACTTACATACACACGTGAGCCAAGATTCAGATGTGTTTGGCCATGTGAGATGCGACTCCCAATGCACTGTCAATAATCACTGTGGTAGGGGCCAGACCCTGGAGGGGTTTCCCACCTCCAGGCACTATTCGTGGAAAGATGATGTTTACACTACTAACTCTGCACATTTCCAAGTGTGATGTATTATTTGTAGAACTTTTCTTTGGCATATTTATAGCTTCGATGTTTTGATCATCCTAGATAGGTTCTTCATATACCATTAGATTGACAGGACAGTTAGAAAGTCAAAAGGTATTTGAAACATTTAGAATACCCACAAAAATATACATTTACATGCCACAGGAGACAGATCCCATTTCTCTTTGGTCCTTTATCGTATTCCCCTTGTATCACAGTATAACGTGACCATATGGAATGACTCAGCTATGCCATCTCAGATACCTTGTACACATATACCACGACATCTTAATATCCCCGAAGTTCAAACGAGGCTGAGGTTCAAGGCTTATGTACCAGGTTGGGAGAGTGTATTGTGCAGTTTATTTGGGATTGCTTCTCACCATAAACAAAAAAATGCGTGATATTGCATACTCTGTCCCTAAGCGTGGCTGTGTGTTATTTCCTAATTAAGACGGCAGGCGGGCTGTGCAGTAATGATGACTGATGTCCACTGAACGTCTTAGTGGGCAAGGTGAGAATGAGCACTAGCTCCAGCCCACAGGAGGCCCTGATTCACTAACCTCTTGGCATGATGTAGAAAAACAGAGAAATTCTATAGGATCAAAACCAAGTTGAATTGTATCACAAGAAGCCAGTAAAATGTCGGGATCATTCTCCAGTAGCAATACAGTGGTGAGGTGCGTTTGAAGGTTTCGCTGAGTCTAGTTTGGTCCTCAGATTCATGTTTTGGTTCCTAAGTAAATTAATCTCTATTAGAAGGAGACATTCTTCCTAATTGAATACTTTAGAGAGCCGTGTGTTCCTCTCCACCGAACTTTCAGTTAAAGTGAATAAGTTCTAGACACTTAAATGTGTGGAATGGTGACTATAGCTAATACTAATATGTTGTATTCTTGAAATTTTCTAAGAGTAGATCTTAGTATGTTTACTATCGCAAAAATAAAATAGAAAAAACTATGTATCACATTGTGTACCTTAAATATGTCCATTTTTAAAAATGGTGAGGTCACACTGCAATCTCTTTTGCTCTGTTTCTCCATCCTGTCACTTTTGGACACTTACATACACACGTGAGCCAAGATTCAGATGTGTTTGGCCATGTGAGATGCGACTCCCAATGCACTGTCAATAATCACTGTGGTAGGGGCCAGACCCTGGAGGGGTTTCCCACCTCCAGGCACTATTCGTGGAAAGATGATGTTTACACTACTAACTCTGCACATTTCCAAGTGTGATGTATTATTTGTAGAACTTTTCTTTGGCATATTTATAGCTTCGATGTTTTGATCATCCTAGATAGGTTCTTCATATACCATTAGATTGACAGGACAGTTAGAAAGTCAAAAGGTATTTGAAACATTTAGAATACCCACAAAAATATACATTTACATGCCACAGGAGACAGATCCCATTTCTCTTTGGTCCTTTATCGTATTCCCCTTGTATCACAGTATAACGTGACCATATGGAATGACTCAGCTATGCCATCTCAGATACCTTGTACACATATACCACGACATCTTAATATCCCCGAAGTTCAAACGAGGCTGAGGTTCAAGGCTTATGTACCAGGTTGGGAGAGTGTATTGTGCAGTTTATTTGGGATTGCTTCTCACCATAAACAAAAAAATGCGTGATATTGCATACTCTGTCCCTAAGCGTGGCTGTGTGTTATTTCCTAATTAAGACGGCAGGCGGGCTGTGCAGTAATGATGACTGATGTCCACTGAACGTCTTAGTGGGCAAGGTGAGAATGAGCACTAGCTCCAGCCCACAGGAGGCCCTGATTCACTAACCTCTTGGCATGATGTAGAAAAACAGAGAAATTCTATAGGATCAAAACCAAGTTGAATTGTATCACAAGAAGCCAGTAAAATGTCGGGATCATTCTCCAGTAGCAATACAGTGGTGAGGTGCGTTTGAAGGTTTCGCTGAGTCTAGTTTGGTCCTCAGATTCATGTTTTGGTTCCTAAGTAAATTAATCTCTATTAGAAGGAGACATTCTTCCTAATTGAATACTTTAGAGAGCCGTGTGTTCCTCTCCACCGAACTTTCAGTTAAAGTGAATAAGTTCTAGACACTTAAATGTGTGGAATGGTGACTATAGCTAATACTAATATGTTGTATTCTTGAAATTTTCTAAGAGTAGATCTTAGTATGTTTACTATCGCAAAAATAAAATAGAAAAAACTATGTATCACATTGTGTACCTTAAATATGTCCATTTTTAAAAATAATTTTTAATTTAATTTTCATTGATCATTATTATTATTATTTTTTAATTTGCTTCAGGGTATGTGTGCTCACCAGAGAGAGACAGAAGAGGGAAGGAAAGGGAGAAAGCAGGCCACCAGGTCTGGGACTTAAATCAGGGTTAGCCATGTGGGAATCCAGTGCCTCAACCACTATATCACCTGCTGGCCTCAACATACCAATTTTTGTTTGTCAGTTTTGCCTCAACAATACTGAAAAAAGGCAATATACATATATGCAGGAACAATCTAAATTATTTCTCTGTTTGCCTTTTGTAGTTTTATTGGAAACAAAGTGTGACAATAAAGTAACTCTAAGCACAAATATTCTAAGGTTTTTTTTCCCCTCTTCGCAGTAGAATGATACATTTACTGCACATCTTAGTGGGAAGCAAGGTGAGAATAACTTCTACTGTTCAAAATATTTAAAAATAGCCTTTAGTGCTTCTGCCATGTTCTTTAAAATAACCTCGGTTGTGGAAAAATCGTCATCTTCTGAAGATGGATGTGAATTTTTAAAAATCATCAATGGTCATTTGGAGCTAGGTATCGGTAATTAATCTGGGTAATTCCAATTGAGGCTAAAAAAAAGCAAAACTTGATAAATATAAAATTTGACAAAAGAGTATGACAAATATGGCTGATAAGTGGACATTATAAACAAATCAGAAGAGGAATTCTAAAAATAATTTTAGGCAATGCCAACATCATTGGAAGTACCTTGCCTTCCAAGGTGACTGCTTTCAAAAGTTAACTACTTTTTTAAAAAAACATTTATTTATTTATTTATTTATTTATTTTAATTTGACCAGAGAGGGGCAGAGAGAGAGGGAGGAAGAAGCAAGCAACCAGATCTGGGACTCGAACTGTGGTTGGCCATGTGGGAGTCCAGCACTCCTAACCACCACGCCACCTGCTGGCCCCTCCTAAGTTAACGGCTGATTAATTTGTGAAAATTCAGTTTTATAAGTTATTGGTGACAATTTATGCCAATGTGGTTGGACATAGAAGGAAATTTCAGGAACGTAGTGACTCACAACAATTAAAGTACATTTTTACTTGGGACCAGCAGTTAGTGTAATGACTATGTTGCTGGACTCCCATGGAGCTGACCACGTTTCGAGCCCTGGACCCGGTGGCTTAAACTCACGCCAGGCGCATGTGCGTGTGTGCCCAAGATCCTAAGAGGAGAATGGAGAAGGGATTGAGGTGTGACCACGCCCCTGGGGGATGATTTCTCACTTTCTGTCTCTCTGTCTCTCTCTCTGGCTTTCTGGCGAGTACATGCACCCTATAGCAAAAACCTTTAAAAAAAAAAGTACATTTTTCCTCAAGTGCTTCATGGGATTCCAAGCATTTTGTGGTGACAGTAGACAATGATGATGCCTGGCATTGATATTGATGGAATTGATAGTATAAGAAGATTTGGCAAGACATCAGTGACTATGTATTGGCTGCTTTAGAACTGCTGACATTGCCTTCAAAAGAAAAAATAAGGGGCAGGTGGTGCAGTGGTTGCCTGCATTTTGAGTCCCAAACCTGGTGGCTTGAAACTCATGCCAGGTGTGTGTGTGTGCCCAAAATCTCAAGAAGAGAATGGAGGAGAAGGGATTGTGGCATGAGTTTCCCTCCTGGGGACTGATTTCTTATCTTCTGTCTCTCTGTCTCTCTCTGTCTCTCCAGTGAGTGCACAGGCCCTATGGCAAAACTCTCTTACAAAAAAAAAATCATTCCTTATTTAAAGTCTTTTTTTTTTTTAAAAAAAAAAAAAAGAAAGAAAAAATTGATACCTACTGGTAGTTCTTTGCTCTTTTTCATGGCAACTTATAAAACATGCTTCATGCTTGCTTCTGACATAGCTTATAGGAATTGTGCAGTGAAGGCCCTATATGCTGAAGAACAATTTCTGACAATGGAGAATCTTGGCACAGAGCAAACAGGGAGTGGCTTATTTTGAGGAATGAAAGTCATGAGTGGCCATACCAATTGCGTAAATGACTAATCACCCAAGGAAAGGACTCATAGATGGTTGACCTACAAGGTAGTCAACCCACGCAGGACATTCCATCCTCACTTACAACTTTTTAGTTTTATTGCAAAGTATCTTAATATAGTTTATATGCACAAAGTGTGGCATATGCTCTAAATATGCAATCAAAAGGTTTTTTTTTTTTTTTTTCTATTTTGCCTGGAGGTAGTTCGATGTTAGTAGAGGAATCATGATAAGCAGAAGTAACAACAACAACAAAAATGCAAAATGGAATGTGGCTATTTGAGATGTATGGATAAAGTGAATAATTTCAGAAGAAAGGCCATGGAATGCTTTAGGAACAAGGTGACATTTGAACTAAGATTTGAGAGTGAGATCAGAGAATAGCACATCAAATATCACATCAAGTATGCAAAAGTGAAAGTCTGTGAGGGAAAAGACTGAGTTATTCAGTTGTCTGGAATGTGGGAGTGTGAAGAAGGGTTTGAAAATAAGGTAGAAGTAGATGAGAATCAGACTGTAGGAGGTGAGGAGGAGTAATCAGATGAGTGATACCATCTGAACTTTGCTTCTGAAAAGCAATCTGCAGCCTGTTTCAGGGAAAGA
>NW_006159858.1:5955028-5964674 GCF_000334495.1 Tupaia belangeri chinensis
CGCAGCCTGTGTCAGGGAAAAAGCTGTTTCTAATGTTCAACGATGGTCATCAGCTAATATTCAACAATCGGCGAATGTCTCAGCTAGCTTGAGATGTGCTCAGCCATTAAATGTGAACCAAATGTGAGTTATAAATGCCTCTTTAATTCTCTGGTGGTAGCATTCCTGATTGACTTAGTAATTAAGCTTTTCAAAGATGAATGGTGTTAGTATATATATGTTAGCTTTATGCTGTCCACTAACCAGACATTAAAATAATAATAATAATAATAATATTTGAGTTGGATAAAGTGCTTTTGGAAATGCCTTAAACATGTATAGCCTATTTGTTTTACCTATAAAATTATTAATCTGGAAAAATCCTTTGGGCAGAGGTGGGGCTTTATTTATTTGCCTGTTTATAGCTCTTTCAGTAAGAGGAGACCAATGGAATGGTTTGTTCAATTTTTCTTAAGCCTCTGTGGCAGAGTGCAGGTTGGTGCAAGCCTCTTTTCAGTTCCTCAGGCCACAATAAACCCAACATCTGCTTTCTTCTTAGTGGTGGATTTAACACTATTCATCTGCCGTTGGAATGCAGGCCGGAAAATCAGACAGCTTGACCATGCCATCTTCCATCATGGTGTTGATTATGTTATCAAACAAAATAATAATAAAAAAAGACCCCTACATCTAAGCATTGCCACCTGTGCTTAGTTCACTCCTAGCCACACCAAACACAGAATTCGTGAAGCAAACAGCAAATCAGGAGCATGGGTGCCATGTCAATGCTGAGTCACCTTCAGAGGTGTGTGCTTTCACTGAATTAAAGCTGCAATGTTTTGAATGTAGCTTTCACCCATACAAAGCTCTCATAACTAAGTGTGGGTGTAATAACAGGACAAGCAAATTATAGGGAACTGGAGAAGGAATTCCACTACTGAGGAAGCAAACCAAGGGAATGGCTTTTACACAAGACATGAATTTGGTCTCCCACACATTTCAGTGTCCCTTCCAAATATAGATTATTTTTTTTCTTGTGGTAGCAATGACTGAAAATATGGGCCACACACACACAGTAATTTCAGTACAGCAAGAACTCTACATGTTATGGTAATACTTAGAATGTTCCTTTGGTAGTTCGCCTCAGAGTACTGCGATTCAGTATAATTTTAGCTCAGTGTTGCTGACTGTATCTAACAAAGGACAGTGGAAGATGTGAGTAAAATGCATTACAGGATGCTCACTTTTACCTTTTCAACAAAATACACCTACTATGTGCGAGGGTCTATGTTAGACCCTGCAGAGTTTACAAAGTTCAGCGAAGCACAGTCTTTTTCACAAAGAGCTTTTATCTGTAAGAAATATGAGACAAAACACAATTGACTAAATTACAAGGGAGGATATTTTTCATGCCCTAAGGGAGTTTACAAGTAATACTCTATGGTGCCTTGAAGCCGAAGTTCAGGAAAAGTCAAATGGAGGAAATAGGTATGAATCTTTGAGTCTGAGTGCTTGAAACATAGTAGATCCATTTGTGGAAATGTAGAAGTCAGGAGGAAGAATAGATTTGCCTGTGACTGCATCGAGTTTGAGAAATTGATGAAAATAATGGTATGATGTCCTGGCAGTAGGTAGAAGTATATCTAGAGAGAATTTGAGCCTGGGGATGTGGCTAGACAGACAGGAATGGTAGTAGACATCGTGGAGAGGGTGAAACCATTAAGAAAAACTACATGGAGAGAAAAATAACACTGAACATTTGGAGAAGACCTAGTTATAGAGGGAAGAAGAAGAAGGTGTAGTGATAGTAAGACCCTGAAGGATGAGCTGAGGAGTAGGGAGAAACTGGAGAATGCAGTATAATAAAATTTAAGAGACAACTTCAGGAAGAAGTTGGGCAACACTGAGGATTGCAATGGAGGGCTCAAGGAGGATGATGACAAAGAAGAAAATGGAATTTAGTGATTAGACGGTGATTGATAGCAGAGCAGCTTGAGTAGAATTGCAGAGGCAAAAGTCAGGTTAATTATTAAAATGATGCTAAAGTATACAAAAATTAATTATACAAAAATGGCAAATTTGGGAACCAACAGTTAGCGTAATGGCTATTTCTCTGGACTCCCATGTAGTCAAACGCGGTTCGTGACCCAGACCCGGTGGCTTAAAACTCACGCCGGGCGCGTGTGTGTGTATGTGCCCAAGATCCTGAGAGGAGAATGGAGAAGAAGGGATTGTGGCGTGACCATCCCCCCCGGGGGTGATTTCTCACTTTCTGTCTCTCTGTCTCTCTCTGTCTGTCTGGCGAGCGCACGCGCCCTATAACGAAAAAAAAACCATAAAGAAAAACCCCCCCAAAAAAAAAAAAAAAGGCAAATTTTACTGTATTCTAGTCTTTAAAGTCAGGGAAACAAAGCAATAGCTAGAGGAAATTATTTTGCAGTGGATTAAGCATTAAAAAAATACCACCATTTGCTGGGACTAGCAGTTGGCGTAATGGCCATGTTGCTGAACTCCCAAGTAGTTGACTGTGGTTCGAATCCCTGACCCGGTGGCTTGAACTCACGCCAGGTGGTGTGCGTGCATGCCCAAGATCCTGACAGGGGAGTGGAGGAGAAAGGATTGCGGCATGACCATCCCTGACGGGGGTGGGTGGGGTGATTTCTCACTTTCTGTCTCTCTGACTCTCTCTGTCTTTCTGGAGAATGCACACGCCCTATAGCAAAAACCTCTCCAAAAACAAACAAAAACAAAACAAACCAAAAAACCCCACCATTTGGGGCCAGCTATGTGGTGCAGTGATAAGGCGAGGCCACACAGGTGCAGAGGTAAGATGCTGAGGCCATACAGGAAGGTCCCACATTCACATTCTAAGGTCTTTCCGTACACACTGCTTACGAGCCTGTGTTCCCATGATCCAGGATAGCTGAGGCTGGCAGTAAAGAATCTCAGTGTGAAGATCTTGTTGGGAGGCCTGTCTCTCTTTTTTCTCCCTCTCTTATTGAAGGGATTAAATAAATAAACTTAGAAAAATATCACCATTTGGTGAGTTATCTGAGTGAGTCTCACACATGCTAATGTAAACTCTTCATTTGGGGTGCTGGAGTGGCTGGTGTTCACACTTGTTATTCACACGTGTAAATCACAGGGCACAAAGTGGGGGATGTCTGAAGTAGGTCATGGAAAATACCAGAGATGATTCCACTTGAAAGGATTAGTGTGTGAAGCCACACTAGCTGTTGCCTTTTCTCTGTCTTGGAGTGCTGATTTCTGCTCTTGACTTGTGTGCTTCTCTTGGGATCCTGAGCTGATTTCTTTAATGGTGTTTTGAGTGGTTGCTGACGAAGCAATGGGTGTATGGTTATAAAACTGCAAGGCAAGCCTCCATTTTGCCTTCTTCAGTAGGCAAAACCAGCTGCTGATGATGGATAGGACAATAATATTGCAACGGCAATATCTTTTGTTTCTATATTGCTTTCTAACCCTCAGAACCTTTTAGACACATGCTCTCATTTGACCTCAGATCAGTCCTATTGGGTTAAACAGAGTTTTGGATGAGGAAAAAAAAGGCAGAGAGAATACATAATTTGTTTAATGACTCTTTAGAGCATTATGGAAAACACTATCTTCTTTTTTTAGACTATTTTCTTCTTTGGTTAAATTGAAGGTAGATTAAAAAAAAATTCTACACCATTCTTTTTGAAAAGTTTCTGTGCTCATAAAAATTGGGTAATTAGATATAGTCCCTGACATCTCTAAGAGTATTGATACTCTATGTAAACAAATAAAAATGGAAACATCATTGGCATAGAATCAGATAATTTATTTAATTAAATTAATACTGAAAGTGGAATATCCTGACATTTTAAGAGGTTAACATGAAGCAATATGATTTTAATCCTATTCCTGAGGGATCTCCTCCATTTCAAATTGACAGCCTTTTTCTTCTTGTTTTAGAGGTTTTTGCCTCAGGGCACATGTGCTTGTGGTGGGTGGAGGGGGTAGAGGTGGGGGAAAGACAGACACAGTGAGAGGGAAAGTGAGAAATCACTGCATCCCCCCAGGGGTGATGGCCATAGTGCAATCCCTTCTCCTCCATTTTCCTCCTGGGGTCTTGGGCACATCAGCACACATGCCCAGCATGATTTTCAAGCCACTGGGTCTGAGAATTTAAACTGTGGTTGGCCATGAGGGAGTCCAGCAACATTAATGGCTATGCTATCTGCTGGTCCCGACAACCTTTCTATAAAAACTTGACTTGAGACCAGCAGTTAGCGTAATGGCTATGTCGCTTGACTCCCACGTAGTCAACCACGGTTCGTGTCCTGGACCCAGTGGCTTAAAACTCACGCTGGGTGCGTGTGTGCGTGTGCCCAAGATCCTGAGAGGAGAATGGAGGAGAAGAGATTGCGGCGTGGCCATCCCCCCTGGGGGGTGGTTTCTCGTTTTCTGTCTCTCTGTGTCCCTCTGTCTGGGGAGCGCACGCACCCTATAGCAAAAACCTCGCCTCTCCCCCCAAAAAAAGCCTTGACTTGGTGGTTTAGTAGTTAGAGGTGTTTAGATTAAAGGAGGGGGTTTGAGATAAAAGGGAGACGTTAAAGAGGAGAGTCATTCATTCATACATTCTTTCATACATTTCTTGATATCATTATGCGCCAGAGGCTATGCTAGGTTGGGGAATATAGAGTTGCTTTGGTGAAGGACTTTGATGGAGGAAGAGGACAGAATATTGTTTTGAGAGGGAAAGATTTCCCTGAAAACTTTGAGACCATCATGGTGTGGTGTTGGAGAAGAGCTTGCTGGTAGTCAGTAACTGAGAGGGGGAGAAGGTAAGGGATACTACTGGTGAAATTCTTGAGCACTATGGGAGTAGGCTGCCATTGCCAACTTCTTTCCATCAGGAATCCTGGTGAACCACTGGAAGAAAAGGTTAGTTGCAAAAGGAAGATTGGAGAGCTCTCAGGCAAGGCTTTCAGTCGAGTTATTGCTGGGGCTCATTAAATGGTTGGAGGACAACACTCTAATCATTGTGTGCCAATAAGACTTTACACTAGGCTTAACGAAAGAATATCAAGAACAGCTTCTAATTTGAAACCGTGAAAATAAGGTATCTTTTCTATTATATTCTTGTACTTATTCTTATACTGAGCGACGGTGCATTTTCAAAAATAAATAAATAAATAAATAAAAGCCAGAACTGAAGGGTCATGTTTCAACTAGTGTGTGGATTTCTTTCTTACATAAGAGAGAAAATTGCCATGTGGATCATCAACCCCAGAATCTGTAGAATTAGATCCACCCCCCTTCTTTGTGAAAGTTGTTGTATAAGAATAATCCAGAGTTAACTGAAGGGGGACAGGTTCATAACCCACAAGAAACACTGTACCTCTAAGTTACCCAAACACTGATCTCTCATCCAGGCATTTTGCAGGGATTCCCCAGAAAATCTCGGGCTTGTAATGAGCAGTAGAGATGACTGAATGGGAAGACTAGATTCAGAAAGCTGTCAGTGTGAACAAAAGTACACTGATGTCAGAACACAGATGTGTATCTTGTGAGCTGGCAGAAGTATGATTACATTGACTGTGCTGACGTTTGACAGTCAGAGCCTAGGACATGATGTCTCTGAGAAGCTGTTCTGCAGCTCAGTTTATTTTCTCTCTTGGTGGCATTAGGGGCAACAGTGGAAGTGGTTGCCTATTCTCTAAGAGACACAAGGGGTCAGAGGGGGGCACAACTGTATCGTGACACTCCGTGAGGCTGACCCATATAAGAAGGTTCCAGATTCACATCTGGAGTCCTCCTTGAACACACCAGCTGTGCACGCACCCATGATTTGGTGCTGGCTAAGACTAGGGGTGAATCGCGTTGTGAAAACCCTATCGGAGGATGCCTGACTTATTGCTACTTATGGAAGATATAAACAAAAAAGAAACTTAAAAAAAAGAAAGGAAAGAAAGACACAGTGTCTCTAGAGTTCAAGACTTTGGCTGGCTCCATTCTTGGCGGATGAAGCAATCTAGAATGGCCCGTTCTCCTGGGGGTTATCTGAGCCAGTCTGCACAGGTCCCCCACTTGAAAGGATCCATAGGCAGTAAGGAACCAGAAATACTGGTTTCTACCAACTCTTGGGCTCAGGACTGGCGCGACTAACTTGACTGTAGCAGCAGCTTCAAATCCTTTCTGGGAGGAGGCAGGGTTTATAAATAAATAGAAAACAAACACGACTGACTCAAACTGAAATTTGTGGTTCTGGTCTAATGTGGTGAATGTGTTTTACACAGCCCAAGGAAAAAGCTGGAGTCTCTATGAAATTACTAAAAGATTATGATCACTGTTCAGCATTATCTAAAAGAAGCGTACTCAGTGTAGATGACTTGTAATAATCATGTGATTAACAGAACGGTTATGATATTACTCTGCAAATGAGAGTGTGAAATGATAGTGAGTGGAGATGGGTATTGGACATTTTAATAATACAAAATAAAAGCGTGGCCATAATAGTCATAAAGGTATTAAATATTCATTGCTTACACTTCCAAATGCTGCAATTGTAAATAATCTAGCATTAATTATAACATAATTCCTTCCCTGTTTCCTTTCCATTTGAAATTAAAACTCTTCTAGAAAAAAAAAAATGGATCTCCCCTCCTTTAAAAAAGAACAGAAATACCAACATCTGTGCAAGACATATTTTTTGCATTTCAAGCAATCCCCACTTAAAAGATATATACAAAGGTGCACATAGTTGCATTTTTTGAGCTTTTCGGAATTATAAACAGGTTGATAGCTCTGGGGCCTGGCGTTGGTGCTGTTTATTTCCCAGGCTGATAGCCGAGGCTGCCATTCCAGCACAGCACTCTGATTCCTGGGATTAAGAATACAAAAGCTGATCTGTGGGGAGAAGGAGGTTTCTGGAGGCACATGCAGCTGGCACTGGTGCATGCCAGCACATCAGCCAATCTGACAGCAGGGCTGACGTCCACACTTAGCCTTTCACTCTGGGGCAAGAAGCAGCCGATGCTGCCAAAGGGCCTTCTCATTCTTAGCTGCACACGTAGAGGGGTAAAGCCAGGGGTTCCCATGATCATTCTTTTTTTTGGATCATTAGTTGTCAAGATCTTGGGTAATCACAAATTAACCTCTGTGAGGCTGAATACCGACTTTATTTTGAACATAAGTAAATTCCTTTTAAGGATTGCTGCTCCATGCAACGCCCCCCTCCACCCCTTAAATAGTGTGAGAGCATGGAGATTTAAGTGGGTGATATTTTTTTCTTTGCATTTCTATTAATAGAACAGATTCCATGTAAATAAGAATCAAATGTTGCTTTGCTATTTTCAATACATTTAATAATATGGTTAATTTTCTTTCTTTCTTGAGAGATTTTTGCTATAGGGCGCATGTACTCACTAGAGAGACAGAGAGACAGAAAGTGAGAAATCACCCCCACAGGGAATGGTCACCCATCCCTTCTCCATTCTCCTCTCAGGGTTTTGGGTATGCACACATATGTGCCTGGCTTGAGTTTTAAACTACCAGGCCTGGAATTTGAATTGTGGCCAACTATATGAGAGTCCAGCAACATTACGCTATCTATTAGTCTCCATTTTTTTTTTTTTTGCCATAGGGCACATGTGCTTGCCAGAGACAGATGAGAGAGAGAGAGAGAGAGAGAGAGAGAGAGAGAGAGAGAGAGCGAGAGAGAGAAAAATCAACCTCTAGGGGAATGGCCATGCTGCAATCTTTTCTCCTCCCTTTTCCTCTCTGGATCCTAGGGGTGTGCACACACACATGTGCCCAGTGTGATTTTCAAGCTGCAGGGTCCAGGACTTGAACCATGGTTGACCATATGGGAATCCAGTGCCTTAACCACCATGCCACCTCTGGTCCCTATACATTTAGAATTGTCATTTCAGTTGACTTAATCATCTCAGAATTCGAAGCAGTCAAGGCTCAATCAAGCTTGCATCAGGGATGCCTGATATTTGGAAACTAGAAAAAGTTATAACGCATGCAGTTTCATTCACATTAGTCATGTACTAGCTTATACCATATTCCTTACACTTAGCTTATCCCATGTTTCATAAAGTGGTCAACTAACCTGCACATCCTCCAGATGCCTTGTTTTGGCTCACCAAATTTCAGACTTGGGTCTGTGAGTACTCCTAAGTATTACCTTAAATAATTGACCATTTGTTACTGGTTGTCTCAAAGTAGTCAGTAATAATGTAATAGTCCTTATTTATAATTAGAAAGCTAGTTGGAGCCAATAATTGGGAGGGACCACACCAAGCTCTTTTCCTTTTTTTGCCAATGCCAGACCAGAGGAACACAGAGAGATTGTGAAATTCCTCTGGATACTGTCACAGAAAAGCAAGGAGAATTTTTTTTTTTTTTGACAGGTTTTCGCTATAGGGCACGTGCGCTCGCCGGATAGACAGAGACAGAGAGACAAAAAGCGAGAAATCATCCCCCAGGGGGGATGGCCATGCCGCAATCCCTTCTCCCCCATTTTCCTCTCGAGAGCTTGGGCACACATGCACATGCGCCCGGCGTGAGTTTTAAGCCACCGGGTCCGGGACACGAACTGCGGTCGACTACGTGGGAGTCCAGCGACACAGCCATTACGCTAACTGCTGGTCCCAGCAAGGAGAATTTTAAAACCGGGCCAGGAGGTGCTATTTGGGTGTAGGTATTAAACACAGTCACCATTCAAGTAATTGTGACAAAATCGTGGCTTTAGAGAAACAATCAGATCTTTATAGCCTCAGATAGAACATTTGATGTACATTTCCCATTGGAAGAGGGCTGGATCTCTTGACTGGAATGGCCTCCTCCTAGAATTTTAGAAGTGCTAGAAAACAAGCAGTGTCTCTGCTGGGTGATTTTCCACATTCACTCTGTTTCAAGGAAGATGCTTGTTCTACCGTAAACAGTTATGGGAACTGTTTGCTTTGGATGGGCTGGGTCAACATACACCGAGGAGGGCCTTTTTATACTGTTTTCTTGCCAGGTTGGGAATTCAGTGCCAAAGGCTTCCTAGTTTTGTTGAGGCATCCACTGATTAGAATAAATTTGGTCTAAGAAAGTGAGCTGAGGAGCAGCAGGAGGAGCAGTAGTAGCTTGGAAAAAAGCAGCCACTTTAAATAGTAGCTCATACAGACCCTGTAGCAGAGTTCATTTTCTGATCTTGGATACAGTAGTTCTTGGATCTGCTTTTGCTCCACCTCTGATTAGGGGAGGCTCTATTCTGAGACTAAATGGTACATTTATGGAAAGTGTTTGAGATTCTTTTACTCCCATATGTCTGTTAAACCCAGAAGTTAAGAATTCGGAGTGATTTTGCACCCTTGGGAGCAGGTATGGGTCCGTGGACTTCAAAGGGCACCTGAAGGTGAATTGGGTGTGCCTCCTGGAAGCCAGTTTTACGTTCTAGTCATTCCAGTTCTTACTGTACTCAGAGTGGATGGTCCACATAGAGGTGTGGCTCAAAGCACAAGCTCTGTAGATAAACCGCCTCGAGCTTGAACCCTGCCTCTACCAATTGTTTGTCAAGTGAGGGATAAGTTTGCTATGCTTGTTTATTTTTTAAAGAATTACTTTTATTTATTATTATTTTAATTTTGCCATAGGGCACGTGCACTCACTAGAGACAGAGAGAGAGAGG
>NW_006159858.1:5964705-5976356 GCF_000334495.1 Tupaia belangeri chinensis
GAGAGAAAGTGAGAAAGCAAGCTGCCAGGTCTGGGACCCGAACCACAGTTGCCATGTGGGAGTCCAGTACTTTAACTACCATGCCTTCTGCTGCCCCCATGTATGCTTCTTTCTTTGCCCCTTAAAAAATGGAAATCATTGTGAAGTTTTGATAAGTTAATATGCGTAAGGCATTAGAATAATACCCAGCACCAAATAAGGGCTAGCTAAATGTTAGCTCTTCTTATTTTCTCCCTCTCTTGAAATTACAACTCGTAGTAAGTGATTACTGACACACTGTCCAGCTTGATGTTTCTGATTGGAGAGGAAGAAATATGTAGATGTGCCTTTTGTCCCCCTTTAACTCCCAGGTATATCCATCTTTGTGCACAAAAGCAAAAAAGGGCCCATTCAACGCTCAAACGTTTATGAAACATTTTCTTGGAGGTGGACTTTCCAGCTCTTCTGTTATTAGGCAGATCAGTTCTATATTTAATATCGTCCTGTCCTTTTGATGGTGGAATTCAAGCTGTGCAGTGATAGCTGACTCTTATCTGGAGGTTATTATATGCCAATCACGCAAGTCTACAACAATGATCTACGAGCGCATTCATTTCCACACACAAATTGTGGTTGACCAAATCCATATGCTGTCTCGGGTATGGAGCAGCGCCTCTAAAAAACACTGTAGGCCAAGCGGGAGGTGGGGCACCATGAGTAGCAGATCATTGTACATTCACTTCCTGTGTTCCAGCCTTCCCTGACCTCAGCTATTTTTTTTTTTTTTGAGAGGTTTTTTCGCTATAGGGCGCGTGCGCTCGCCAGACAGACAGACAGAGACATAGAGACAGAAAGCGAGAAATCACCCCCCAGGGGGGGTGGTCACGCCGCAATCCCTTCTCCTCCATTCTCCTCTCGGGATCTTGGGCACGTACGCACACGCGCCCGGCGTGAGTTTTAAGCCACCGGGTCCGGGACGCGAACCACGGTCGACTACGTGGGAGTCCAGCGACATAGCCATTACGCTAACTGCTGGTTCCCCTCAGCTACTTTTTTAAGCCATGAACCGCTGCTCCTGTTCTGAGACATAGTCCTCGCACTCCCCACCTCCCCCGGCCCTCCACTAACCACTCCCTGTCTCAGATGCTGGCTGCCTCCTGTTGCACAGTCTTGTGGCTCGTGCTAACTGAATCCAGTATCCACTTGTTCTTTCTGTCAATGACCTTGCAGTCCCTCCAAGGTGTTACTATGAGTGTTAATACGCCAGGAACATATTCATTCATTCGTTCATCCACAGTGGACAGTTATTTTTATTATTATTATTTTTTAAAAAGATTTCAACTATTAGGCTATTTATTTATTTAAAATTTGCTACAGTGTGTATGCACTCATCAGAGAGAGACAGTGAGAGAAAGAAATGAGAAATCACTTCCTGGTTGGCTAGGGGAGAAGAACACTCTGCAATCCCTTTTATGCTATTCTCATCTTGGGATCTTGGGCATGCATACACATGGGCCCAGTGTTTTTCAGGTCGCCAGGTCCAGGACTCGAACTACGTAGTCAGTCATGTGGAATCCAGCCTCCTCAACCACTGCGCCACCTGCTGGCCCCGTCACTGGCACTTATTAAGGCCCACTTTGAAGTAGGCATTGCACTAGGCACTAGGAGTACAAAGATGACTGAGGGACTCATTAGCAGAGACTGTATCCGAGACTCTAGAGAGTAAAAGAAACGCAGATGTCATGACAGAAGCAGCAAGATGACTTGGGGTAGTGTTTAGACACATGGACTTTGGGACTGATTGCATGGTTCAAATTCTGGCTCTGCCACTGACTAGCTGTGTGGCTCTCTGCCTAGTTTCCTTATGTGTAACATGACAATCGTCATTGTACCTACCTTCTAGGTTAATGTAAGAGTTAATATTGTTCATATGAATATGTAGAAGAATGCCTGAAACATAGTAAGGGCTATACAAGTAACTGTTATTTAGATTAAATAACAGAGATATGCAGAGTATTAAAGGAATGCTTTGTCTAATTAGCACTGTCAAACTTTAAAAAAATTATTTATTTGTTTTAGGTTTTTGCCATAGGGAGCATGTGCTCACCAGAGAGAGACAGAGTGAGGGAAAGTGAGAAATCACTCCTCAGGGGAGTGTCCATGCCACAATCTCCTCTCCTCCATTCTCCTCCTGGGATTTTGGATTTGGGGACACATATGCACACTCACCCAGTGTTGATTCTCAAGCTTTCAGGTCCAGGACTCAAACCATGGTCAGCCATGTGGGAATCCAGCATTGTAACCACCACACCACCTGCTGGCCCATCAAACTTTTTTTTTATGTTTGCTATAGGGTGTGTGTGTGCTTGCCTAAGCGAGAGGGAGGGAAATCATCCCCCAGAGGGGATGGCCATGCTCTCATTCCTTCTTGTCCATTCTCTCAGGATTTGGGGCACACATGCACATGCTCCTGGATGTTTTCCAAGTCACCAGGTCTAGGACTTGAACCTGTGCACTCAGCTATATGTGATCTAATCACCTTAACCACCATACCATCTGCTAACCAAGCAAGATCAAACTTTAAAAAAAAAAATTGCCAGAGGGCTGTGAATTCACCAGAGAGACACAGAAAGACAGTGAGAGGGAGAAGAAAGCACGCCCCATAGGGAATGACCATGCTACAATCCTTTTTCCTCTCTTTCTCCCTCCTGTTGGGATTTTTGGGAGTGCATGCACACATGTGTGTTTATCAAGCCACTGGGCCTGAGACTTGAGGTTGGACCATGTGGGATCTTACTGCCTTAACCACCAAGCTGTGAAGCTGGCCCCAAGCTCTTTCTTTCTTTTATAAGTTTTTTTCTCCCCTGAGCAAGAGGAACAGAGAGATGGATACTTCCAACAGGTCCTTATAGTAAGACCCACTCCTAGCTTCAACCAACTCTGGGCTGTGGGCCCATGTGTTCAGGGAGGTCTCCAGATGGGAACCTGGACACTTCTCATGTGGGTCAGCCTCACAGAGTGCTGCACCACCGCTGCGCCACCGCCTAGCCCAAGATCAAACTTCTGCTTCCACTTAGCTCTGTTCCAGGTTTGGGGACATCTTCCAGCACAGTGATATTGAAAAACGACAACCAGGCCAGTGTGTGGGTGTCTAGCACTGTGCAGAATCCGTGCAGGCCAACCTGTCCTGATCTTGTACCTTTTTTCCAGTAATGAGCCTTTTGCTACGCTCCTTAGAGGAATCTCTCCCTTGTATCTTTGGTGTAGTTATTGGGTCTTCGTCCTGTTTTCCTGCATTCTTAGCCTCTGCCTTAATTTCTGGTCAAGTCTCCAGTTTTGGAGCAGAGTTTCTGCCTTGACCTTGCCAGGATCCCCCAAACTCTATTCTCTAAGTAGGGTTCCAACAACCAGCGCTTTTCTTTCTTTCTTTCTTTCTTTTTTTTTTTTGAGAGTTTTTTGCTATAGGGTGTGTGTGCTTGCCAGACAGACATGAAAGCGAGAAATCACTCTCCCTGGGGGATGGCCACACTGCAATCCCTTCTTTTCCTTTCTCCTCTCAGGATCTTGGGCACACACGCACATACACGGCGCACTTGCGGCCGGCGTGAGTTTTAAGCCACTGGGTCCGGGACTCAAACCACGGTTGACTACATGGGAGTCCAGTGACAGAGTCATTACGCTAACTGCTGGTCCCACGACCAGCACTTTTGAATATTACTTGCTCTCGGATTCCCCAACACGATGCTTCTTTCACCTGTTCAGCCACCCACCTGCCTATTTACCCTCCTGACACTATGCCCTTCTCACCTGACTGGTTTCTTCTAATTGCCTGTTTTTCAAGTGTTTCCCTCGGGCAAGTGTTTAATCTCTGGTTGTATTATCTCACTATGGCTTTTTTTTCTGCCCCCAAATATTCCCCACTCGCTTTATCTCTCTTGGGCTTGTTCGCCTGCCACTAAATCTTCCCCACTGACAGAAAGGAGGTGGCAAGGAGTGAAGAGCTCAGTCAGACATTCTCTGTGGTTTGCCTGAAATGGTCTAGTTTCTTTGACCAGTTTAAGTTGCTTGTTGGGAGGAATTTTGGGGGTGTGTGTAATAGGAGGTAGCTGTAATAAATAACTGTGCCTGGGCATATGTGTAATTAGGAGAAGGTCGCTGTTTATAAAGTTTGCTATGCGAGGACTTTTTGATGCCCAAGTTAAAGAAATGTCATTACTGATTTAGCTTCCTGAATAACCACTTTTCCCAATACCAGTCGTGCATGTTGTCTCGCTCCTGCTAAATTACGCTAATGATGTCATAATAGCACGGTTCTTACTTATTTTATGTGTTACAATTTTTCTAGAAGGTGTGTGCCCTTGTTGGGGGGGGGATGGGGAGAGTATGAGAAGACACCTCCCATACAGTCATACTGCAATCCCTTCTCTTCCATCTCTCTCTCTCATTTCGGGATTTGGGGCACACATGCATATGTACTTACTGTGTTTCAAAAACTGCCGAGTCCAGGACTCGAACCATGCAGTAAGCCAGATGCGATCCAGCCGCCTTAACTACCATGCCATCAGTTGGTGGCTCAGTTCTTTTTTCCTTTAGTTTTCTCTATGTATTTTTCCTTCTTAGTGTTCGCATGCAAGATAATCATTTCAGGAAGACATGGTTTCCCCCTCTCTTTCCCCCATTCCCAGTTTTGCTTCTCAGAGTTTTCCAAAATTTGAATATGCTTTAAATGGCAGTCCAAAGAATTTCTCCTTCCCTGAACTTGCTCTCTTTACTAGTTTCTTCTTGAATAAGAAAACTCAATCCTTCCCACTATGATAATAACCTCAAAGCTTCATGACTGACAAGAGTGTCACGGAAGTGAACCAATAGTGGAAGGGAAATAAAGGGCAGAGTAGAAGCCCCTGCTTTTAGCCACCTAACCTAATTTTCATTAGGCCCCATGTAGCTGGCTCATTTCCATTAGGCACATGCTGATTTCTTGTAGTCCCATGCACAGAAGACGATCTTATTTTCCCTTTGGTTCTACTTGCTACTTAGATTTAATTGAAAATTTAATTATAAGTGCTAGAAGCCATCTACAGAGTATTTCTCATTTGCGAATTATTTCATTATCCATTTTTTATGGTATGCATTTCTCTTGATTGAAATAATTTTCATTTTAAAGAGCATCTGACATTTGCCAGGATTTTAAAGCACGTTCACACATGTCATCTCATTGATTCTCACAACAGCCTTGTGAGGCACGCAGGGCTCTTATTATTCCTGTGCCACAGACATGGAAATAACGGTGCAGAGAAGGATCCTGGAGGATAAAGTAAAAAGCTCATTGGTGGTGGTGGTGGTGGTGGTGGGGTGTCTCCTTCTAGAACAGAGAGAAACTAGAAATTAATTACAAAGTTGCAACTGTACATTGGCTAATAGAAATGTGGTAACCATTAGAGTTTTGGGAAAAAAAAATCCTCTAAGTATAACTACTTCTGTAAGTGCAAAACTATGAAATGCCTTTTAATAAAACAATAGATTTACTGACCTGTGCATGAGAGTCTTGCAATGCCATTTTGTGAAGGGAGAATCTTTCCCTTCCTCTTATTGTATTAGTTACAATGTCATGGCACTAATACTTTGTCAAAAAAGGGCGTGAGCACAAGAGCATCTGTTTTGCAACACATAATTTTGAAGGCTTTGAATTCTAGCGGCCACATAGTGGGGTGTGTCTGGCTTAGCTCCCTCTGCTGATTATATAATGCCATGCCACTCATTGGTATCTGCTGGAGCCATCATCTTTTCTTGCTCACCAGTAATCACTGACAGAAGTGTGGTTGCAGAGAGGTAAGCTCAGTATGGGCGAGGAGCCTGCCTTTGTTACTCACTCTTTTTTTTTTTTTTTAAATTTTTTTTGGAGAGGTTTTAGCTATAGGGCGTGTGCACTCACCAAAAAGACAGAGAGAGACAGAGAGACAGAAAGTGAGAAACCACTTCCCAGGGGGGATGGCCATGCCACAATCCCTTCTCCTCCATTCTCCTCTTAGGATCTTGGGCATGCATGCACATACGCCTGGTGTGAGTTTAAGCCACTGGGTCTGGGACTTGAACTGTGGTCGACTATATGAGAGTTCAGTGACATAGCCATTACGCTAACTGCTGGTCCCGTTTCTCACTCTTGACATCTGAGGGCCTGCAATAGTGCCCTCGATACAATTGTGTGCAAATAAATCATATCCCTCCTAAAACTAAAGCAATGATTATAGTCATCAGCAGTAGGAATACTTGCATGATGTTACGAGTTAAGTAAAATAAGAAACAACTTCTTGAGTCAGCCATGTTGCACATGGATAAGGGCTGTGCATTGGGAGCTGGACCGTATGTGGCCAGCTGTGGTTCAAATCTTAGCACTGGTAGCTTGAAAAACACTCAGGTGTGCATGTATGTGTGCATGTTCAAAATTGTGACAAGATGGAGAAATGGAAGAAAAAAGAATGAGCTCTGGCGAACCCTATTTGGAGGGTTCTTTCTTTTTCTCTCTCAGAGGGTGAGCACATCATACAACTTCTGGAGAGAAAGAAAGAAAGAAAGAAAGAAAGAAAGAAAGAAAGAAAGAAAGAAAGAAAGAAAGAAAGAAAGAAAGAAAGAAGGAAGGAAGGAAGGAAGGAAGGAAGGAAGGAAGGAAGGAAGGAAGGAAAGAAAGAAAGAAAGGAAGGAAATAACCTCTCTGTGTGAGACTTGCTACTAGAGCTTTACGTAGTACCTTCGATGATGATATTAAGGGAATATACTTCTTTTATTTATTAGATCACAAAGCAGTGGAATGTCCCTGGTTTTTGAAGACAGAATGGTTTTGTAGTTGTGTGACCAGGGATTTCTACCTCTGCTGAAAATTTTGAAAAACAAATATCCCATATGGAGGTGGAAAAGACCATTATAAATGTCTTGGCTTCTCTTAGAGCCTAGAAGAGCCTGACTAACATAAGGGCTTGCAAAGGGGCACCCCAAACTGTTTCTATGATCCAAGATCCTTTGCCCACCTCCCAGAGAATTCTTGAGACTTTTTAAACAACAGCTTTCTTGAGATACAATACATGGATTTTTTTTTTTTTTCTAGAAAGATTTTTGCTATAGGGCATGTGCACTTGTCAGAGAGACAGAGAAATAGAAAGCAAGAAATCACCCCTCGGGGGGATGGCTACACCACAATCCCTTCTCCTCTTGGATCTTGGGCAAACCTGCACATACACCTGGCATGTTTTAAGCTGCCGGGTTTGGGACTCAAACCATGGTGGATTGACTACATGGGAGTTCAGCAATCTAACCATTATGCCGTCTGCTGGTCCCTAATACATGGATTATTAAGGTCATCTTTTTTTTTTTTTTTTTTTTTTTGAGAGTTTTTTGCTATAGGGCGTGTGCGCTCACCAGACAGACAGACATAAAGCGAGAAATCACCCTCCTGGGGGGATGGCCACGCCGCAATCCCTTCTCCTCCATTCTCCTCCTGGGATCTTGGGCATGCATGCACACGTGCCCAGCGTGAGCTTTAAGCCACCAGGTCCGGGACTTGAACCATGGTCGACTATGTGGGAGTCCAGCGACATAGCCATTACGCTAACTGCTGGTCTCAAGGTCATCTTTTCAAAGTGTATAATTCAGTGTTTTTTGTTTGTTTGTTTGTTTTTAGTATTTTAACTGTTATCTAATTTTAGAACGTTTTAGAACCCTCAAAAGAAGCCCATTAGCAAGTGCTCCCCACTCTCCTTTATCCAGTCCCTGACAACCACTAATCTTTCTGTCTCTAAGGTTTTGCTTATTCTAGACATTTCATTTGTGTGGAATCAGGTAATATCTGGTCTTTTCTATCTGACTTCTTTCACTCTGAATAGTATTTTCAAGGTTCATTCAGGATGTAGCATGATTTAGTGCTTCACTCCTCTTTATGGCTGAATAATTACTCATTTTATGACATTTTGCTTACTCATTCATCAGTTGAAACATTTGAGTTGTTTTCATTTTGGGACTATTATGAAGAATGCTGCTATGAATCTTCATGTGCCTGTTTTGTGTGTGTGTGTGTGTGTGTGTGTGTGTGTGTCTGTGTGGCCTTGGGAGAGTTTGACCTTTATTTTCTGGAATTTGCGAGCACTAAGTATGGAGTCTGCTCCTTGCTTAGATGTAAGGGTGGCTGGAGCTGCCACTCAGAGCAACAAGAAGAGAGGAAGTTGCAGTGGGAATAAGGTACGAGTCACAGGAGGCGGGGTAAGAGAATGAGAGTGCATACTGGAGAGGTGTAACCGTCTGGAAAACCTGGTATAACCACTCTGCCAGAGAACACTGTGGGAGATTATCGTCTAAACCGGAGAAATGCTGTGGGTCATCAGGAGACTATATGGTGCCCCTGGGGAACAGAAGCATGCTAGAGATCCCCTGTGGGGGTTGAGGGCTTTTTCTAAGGAACCCGTAAGTAAGCCCTCTATCAGAGAGAGGCAGATGGCATTTGAACACCTATCCCACAGAGCTTGCCAATGGCCAGATAAAACAGTGCCAGACAAATAATAGAAAACTTTTGATTACTTCTTCTTCTGTGCCCCTTAATTGGGGGAAGAACAACAAATAGAGTGATTAGAGTGTGGCTAGAATAAGGACTGTGCCTCATTTCCCTGTTGTAATTTCCTGAGACCCAGTAAGACCAGACATAATAGAATGTAGAGAGGAAGACTCCAAGGAGGAAAATGTGAAGTTTGGATATTAAGATCATGTTGGTATAGTACCTTAAAAGAAGACTGTTATAAATGTGAGAAGTGGGCTGACCGTGTAGCACAGGGGTTGGGTAATGTGCAGAGGAAGCCAAATCCCACATGGATAAGCAGGGGTCAAATCCTGGGCCCGGCAGTTTGACTAACATACTCAGCATGTGTAGGTGCCCAGAATCCTGGTGAGGTGGAAAATTAGAGGAAAAAGGACTGTTGGAGGGTGCTTTCTTCCCCCCTTCTCTATCTCTTTCTCATATACATACAATGCACCCTCGGGTGTTAAAAACAAACAAACAAAACAAAGTGAAAAGCACTGGAAATTTGCTTGTAGTTTTTTTTTTTTTTTTAAGAGAGATTTTTACTATTGAGAGTGTGTGCTTGCCAGAGAGACTGAGAGAGACAGAAATTGAGGAATCAGCCTCCCCCTCCTATCCAGGGGGATGGCCATGCCACAATCTCTTCTCCTCCATTCTCCTCTCAGGATTTTGGGCATGCACACACATGTGCCTGGTGTGAGATTCAAGTCGCCAAATCTGGGACTCGAACTGTGGTCGACTATGTGGGAGACCAGTGATGTAACTATCATGCCATCTGCTGGTCCCAACTTGCTCATAATATTGTTGGGTGTCAGGAGAGGAGACGGAACAGAGTAGGTTTGAAATACAAGAATGAGAGAAAAATAAAAGAAAGCTATTTCCCAACTGCACTCCGCAGAATCCAGCCTGGTTTAATAAACACTTTTTTTTTTCTTTTCAGAATAAAATTGTGTTTGAATTTGGACAGCTTAGGGCTTCTCTGGGCCTCATAATTGTCCTAGAGGTGTTTTGCTGTGGTGGGAGGTAGCACCCCCAGTGAGCGGCCAGTCAAAGGGCCTTGTCCTCTCCCTCACAGAAGCAGGTATGGAGCAGGATGGTCCATTAGAATAACCTGTTTGCAGGTGACAGGAATGTATCCAGAGGAGAGCACAGGACTCAAGCACGACCAAAACAGAATCCTTCTCCAAAGATGGGTAGAAATGTTGAATGCCTTTGTCTTTTAAGATCATGAAATGTAAACACCAAATGCACTTGCCGCTTCCTGGTTTCTTTCCCTCCCTGTGGAGAGAGTTTGCTGAAGAGTACAGCCAAGCTAGAGAGAAGTGAGTTGAGAGACAGAAGCCACCTGGTTCCTGTGTATGTTGTTTGGTGGAAAGAAAAGAAAAGAAAAGGGAAGGGAAGGAAAGGAAAGAGAAAAGAAAAGGAAAGGAAAGAAAAGAAAAGAAAAAAAGAGGAAAGACCCATGGATCTTGTTTTTCTTCTTTTTATTTCTTAGCCCATCAGTACATGGATCTGATTTAATCATTCTCGTCAGTTTGCATCATTATTGGCCTGTGAAAGACACCTCTCATTGTACAAATTATTGTTTCCTTTCACCCCCACCCCTTATCTAGTTTTCTTGCCAGTATAGGCATCTACATAATGTGTTTATATATTTTCAAAGGTACATACATAATCAAGAATATATGTTGGCATTGCTTTGTGGATGTGTCTTTAACATACATAAGGGCATTCTAATATAGCCTCCACAAAGATTTTTTCTTTTTCATTGTTCTGCTTAACCTAGTGTTGTGATTTGAAGTTCTCACCACATTATTCTAAGTAACCCATTGACCTGACTCAGGCTCCCTGCTTCCACAAACAATGCTGCCATTGACATCTTTAGGCATGGCTGGGTACAGAGCCAGGAGTGGAATTGCTGAAACTAACTTTGGAATGTTTCAGGTACTAAATTAAAAAAAAAAATTCTCTCTCTTTTTTCTTTCTTTTTTTTTCTTTTCTTTTTTTTTTTTTTTTCTTGCTTAAGCCACTCAGCAATGGGTTTATGTTTGTGTCATTTGCAACCAAATGACTCCTGGTTAATCCTTGCCTGTTGGAAGTGAGGGACCCCTTATCCCATCTGCCTGGCTGCCTCTAGCTCCCTTCAAAGAGGCCAAGGATAAAGTAGCCTTTTTGGATGTCCCTCATATACTCTCCATTTATGCGTTGAGACTTGGTAGTTGACTTCTCCTTCAGAAAAAGTCTCGTCGTTCTTATTTCACATGATGGGTAATGTGACTAGGTGTTGTTTTATTGAAAAAGTGTTTTCACTAAAAAATAAATCCATGTTAAATGCTCAGAACCTAGAAAAATGTTGCTAAACTTTGGAACTGCAATCAGGCGTGCAACTCTCTAGAAACAGAAAAATCTATGAATGCTAAGATTACTTGACTAGATCAATTATCTTAGTAATAAAATCTTTTTTTTTTCATAACCAACTGAGTTTTATTTGTTGTATAAACCAAACCACCGAACATCCTTCAGGTGAAGAAATACTAAATTTGAATAAAGATATTACGAAATGAATTAGAGTCCAATAAAAATTAGCTTGGGGAGGGAACATAATTCTACTCAATTAAGGCAAACATGTTTATAGACCACAGATTAGTTTATGTTTAACGCCCATCATGCCATGAATTCATAGGGAATAGGTTCCAGTAGCTCAGGCTCCTTCCCACTGGTTCTCACAAAGTGTGCTTCTCTGGGTGTAGCAGGCTGGTACTTTAGTTGAACCCAGGTACCTTTCTCTTTGGCTTCCTTCTTTTTCTGGTCATTTTCCTTCACATGTTTTAGGAAACTATCTCTGCTCTTAGAATGCTTAATGTGCTCAATACGCACATTAATTCTCTTGGCAAGAATCTTGCCCTTGTTTGTTCACAACAATGCCAACAGCATGCTGGGTAACATTGTAGACTCTTCCAGTTTTGCCATGGTAACATATGTGGGGCATTCCTTTTTGAACAGTACCCATTCCGTTAATGTCTACAATATCACCTTTCTTGTAGATTCGCATATATGTTGCCAAAGAAACTACTCCATGTTTCCTGAAAGGCCTAGAGAACATATATCGGGTGCC